>NW_026843713.1:3496915-3814817 GCF_030254825.1 Meriones unguiculatus
TTGATGAGAACTGATAGACTAAGATCAGAAAGGAGAAGAGAACCTCCCCTATCAGTGAACTTGGGGAATGGCATGCATACAGAAAGGGGAGGGAGGGTGGATTGGGAGGGGAGGAGGGAGGAGCTTATGGGGGGATACAAAATGAATAAAGTGTAATTAATAAAAAATTAAAAATAAATAAATAAATAAAAATAAATGGAACTTCATAAAACTCAAAAGCTTCTGTAAAGCAAAGGACAGTGTCATAAAATCAAATGAATGCCTACAGACTCTTCACCTATCCTCTATGTGACAAAGGGTTAATAATCTACATAAATAAAGAGCTAAAGTTGAAAGGTAACAAATCAAGTACTCCAATTTAAAAAATGGGGTGTACAGCTAAACAGAAAATTCTCAATAGAGGAATATCAAATGAAGGAGAAACACTTAAAGAAATGTTCAATGTCATTAGCCATCAGGGAAGTGCAAATCAAAATGACACTGAGAATTCACCTTACACCCATCAGAATGGCCAAGATAAAAAACTCAAGTGACAATATATGCTGGAGAGGTTGTGGAGGAAGGGGAATACTCCTCTCCTGCTGGTGGGAATGTAAACTTGTATAACTACTCTGGAAATCAATCTGGTGCTTTCTCAGACAACTAGGAATTGCTCATCTTCAAGATTGGCTATACTACTCCTAGGCATACATACAAAAAAGGCTCAAGTACTCAATAAGGAAGTTTGCTCAACCATGTTTGTAGCAGCTTTATTTGTAATTGTCAGAACCTGGAAACAACCCAGATGCCAAGTAACATGCATGGAGATAACTTAGAACCCCTGCACAGATGTAGCACATGGCTGTTCGGTGTCCAAGTGGGTTCCATAGTAATGGGGACAGGAACTTCCTCTGACATGAAGTGATTGGCCTACTCTTTGATCACTTCACCTTGATGGTTAACAGGTCACAGAGAAAGACAATGCACCCACTCCAGATGAGGTCTGATAGACTAGGATCAGATGAAAGGAATGAAGACCTCCTGTGTTGGTGGACTTGGATAGGGGCATATGTGGAGAAGGGAAACTGAAGGTGGTATTGGGAGGACTCTGGAGGTTATGAGTGGATACAAAGTAAATAAAGTGTAATTAATAACATTTAAAATAAAAAAAATATTTAAAATTTATATTTCCTTTTGGTTATATAATATAGGACAGTGTGCTTTGAGGTTAATATAACAAGGAAGTGTCCAGACTGAATGGAGTCTCTGTCTCTCTGTCTCTGTCACTTTATATCTTTGTTATTTTGGTGTAGGTCTCTCCATTTCTGAATATATCTCTGTCTGTGTCTATCTCTTCCAGTCTTCCTCTCTCTCCCTACAGCTTATGGTTCAGTATAAAAGCTCTCAGTTTTGATAAAAGACTACAACAAGATGATTGCTTGTCTATGTGGCATCATGGATGGTCTCTGTAAAAATATAAGCAATGACCCAATTAAATGCTTTTTGTTCAAAAGTTTGCCTTGGTCAGGGAATATTTTCACAAAAAATAATTCACTGACTGAGGACATATCTGTCCTTTAACAATAAAAATGGAATCTGTGAAAATGTGAAACTCACAAGGCAAGGACATGGGATTAATAATTTCCACTTGAAGGAAATATGTGATGCTTGCTTCAGCAGGACATATATTAAAACTGCAACAATACAGAGAATATTAGCATGGACCCTGAGAAGAATGACACACAAATTTGTGAGGTATTACATCTATTTTTTTGGAGAAAATAAAGAAAAAAAAATTGAGGAAATTGTGGACAGAAAGAACTAAGGGAAGAAAAGAGGAACTACGGAGGTAAACATAACCAGTAGCCCACAAGAGATGGAAACAAGATTATCAGGTGTGGAAGATACAATGGAAGAGACTAATATAATATATATGTCAAAGAAAATGTTAAATCTAACAAAAATCCTGACACACACCTTCCACGAAATTCAAGACAACATAAAAACACAAAACCTAAGATTAATAGGAATAGAGGAAAAAGAAGATTCCCTCCTCCAAAGCCCAGAAAATATTTTCAACAAAATCATTGAAGAAAATTTCCCCAACTTAGAGGAGAGGCCAATAAGAATACAAGAGATCTACAGACACCCAATAAATTAGTCCAGAAAAGAAAATCTTCCAATCACATAATAATCAAAACAGTAACAAAAAAAAAAATACTAAAAGTTGCAAGGGAAAAAGGCCAATTAACATATAATTGGCAAACCCATCAGAATCACACCTGACTTCTCAACAGAGACTATGAAAGCCAGAAGGGCTTGAAGAGATATCACACAGGCCCTAAGACAACAGAGATTTCAGCCCAGGATACTATACTCAGCACAACTCACAGTCTTCATAGATGGAGAAAACAAGATATTCAATGAAAAATAAATAAATAAATAAATAAATAAATAAACAAACAAATTTCAAAACCTACACATTAATACAGCATTACAGAGACAATAGAAAGAAAATACAACCCAAGAGCACTAGCTCCTTTCAAGAAAACTAAGGAAAAAAATTACCTCAATGCAGTAAAACAAAAAGCAACCAAGCACACACAGCCAACATCAAAATCAAAGTATCTAACAGCCTCTAGTCATTATTCTCTTCCTGTATCAATGGACTCAATTCTCCAATAAAAACACAGAGACTAACAGAATGGATCCTTAAACAAGAACCAGCTATCTGTTGTGACCTAAGTAACAAAAACAGACATTACCTGAGAGTAAAGAGATGGAAGATGACTTTTCAAGCAAATGGACACAAGAAGCAAGCAGGAGTAGCCATTCTAATAACTGATAAAATAGTCTTTCAACCAAAATTAATCAAAAGAGATGGGAAAGGATACCTCATAATCATCAAGGGAAAATTCCACCAGGAAGACATCACAATCCTGAACATCAATGCTGCAAATGCAAGGGCATCCATATTTGTAAAAGAAACATTGATAAAAATTAAATCACACATAGATGCCTACGCATTAACAGTGGGAGTCTTCAACAACTCACTCTCAACAAAGGACAGGTCAACAAAACAGAAATTAAACAAAGAAACAAAGTCTGTAACAGAGGTCATGAATCCAATGGATCTAACAGACATTTACAGAACTTTACACCCAATGAAAAATTAACCTTCTTCTCAGTGCCTCATGGAACCTTTTCCAAAATAGACCATATAGCTGATCACAAAGCAAGCCTCAACAGATAAAAGAAGATTGAAATAATCTCCTATATCCTGTCTGACCAACATGGAATAAAGCTGGACCTCAACAACAACAGAAATAGCAAAAAGCTACACACACATGGAAACTGAACAACCTGCTACTAAGACAGCTGGGTCAGGAAAGAAAGAAAGTAATTAAAGTCTTCCTAGAACTCAATGAAAATGAAGATACAACATACCCAAAATTGTGGGACACAATGAAAATAGTGCTAAGAGAAAAGTTCATAGCACTAAGTGTCTTCAAGAAGAAATTCAAAACAGCTCATTCAAGCAAATTAATGGCTCACTTAAAAACCCTAGAAAAAGAAGCAGACATACCAAAAAGGAGTAGACAGCTGGAAATAATCAAACTTAGGGCTAAAACCAATCAATTAGAAACAAATAAAACAATTCAAAGAATCAATGAAACCAAGAGCTGATTCTTTGAGAAAATCAACAAGATAGACAAACTCTTAGCCAAGCTAACTAAAAGGCAAAGAAAAACCATCTAATAAAAAAAAATCAGAAATAAAAGGGTGGACATTACTGCAGGCACTGAGGAAATTCAAACAGTTATTAAGACTTACTTCAAAAGTCTATACACAACAACATTTGAAAATCTAAATGAAATGGACAATTTTCTTGATCAATTTCACTTACCAAATCTGAGTCAGGACCAGGTAAATAAATTAAATAGTCCTATATCACCCAAGGAAATAGAAGCAGTCATCAAAATGCCCCATTTAAAAAAAAAGCCCAAGATCAGATGGTTTCAGCACAGAATTCTACCAGAACTTCAAAGAAGAGCTAACTCTGATTCTATTCCAACTATTCCACAAAGAAGTAATTGAAGGAACACTACCAAATTCATTCTATGAATCCACAGTCACCTTGGTAACTAAACCTCACAAAGTTCCAACAAAGAAAGAAAATTTTAGGCCGATCTCTCCTTTGAACATTGATGCAAAAATACTTAACAAAATACTTGCAAACCGAATGCAAGAACACATCAAAGATATCATCCACTATGATCAAGTAGGCTTCAATCCAGGTATAGAGGGGTGGTTCAATATATGGAAATCAATCAATGTGATCCACCATATGAACAAACTGAAAGAAAATAAGAACAAACATGATAATCACCCTAGATGCTGAAAAAGCATTTAACAAAAGCCAACATCCATTCATGTTTAAAGTATTGGAGAGATCAGAGATACAAGGCACATATCTAAACTAGTAAAGGGGATATACAACAAGCCTATAGCTAACATCAAACTGAATGGAGAGAAAGTTAAAAGAATCCCACTGAAATCAGGGACAAGACAAGGCTGCCCATTGTCTCCATATCTCTTCAACATAGTTCTGTAAGTCATTGCTAGAGCAGTAAGACAGTTAAGGAGATCAAGGTGATAAAAATTGGAAAGGAAGAAGTCAAATTATCCCTATTTGCAGATGATATGATAGTATACCTGAGTGACCCCAAAAACTTTACCAGGGAACTCCTAAAGCTGATAAACACCTTCAGCAAAGTGGCCAGATACAAAATTAGCTCAAAAAAAAAAATCAGTAGACCTCCTGTATACAAGAGACAAAAGGGCTAAAAAAGAAATAGGGAAACAACACCCTTCACAATAGCCACAAAGGACATAAAGAACCTTTGTGTAACCCTAACCAAGCTAGTCAAACACTTGTATGAAAAAAAAATTAAGTATCTGAAGAAAGAATTAGAAGATATCAGAAGATGAAAATATCTCAAATGGTCATGGCTTGGCAGGATTAACATAGTAAAAATGGTCATCTTACCAAAAGCTATCTACAGATTCAATGCAATTCCTGTCAAATTACCAATAAAATTCTTTAAAGACCAGGAAAGAAAAATTTTCAACTTCATATGGAATAACAAGAAACCTGGAATTGGGAAAGCAACCCTCTACAATAAAAGATCTTCTGGAGGTATCTTCATCCCTGATCTTAAGGTGTACTATAGAGCAACAGTTAGAAAAACTGACATTGAAAGAGAATGGTGGATCAATGGAACCAAACAGAAGGCCAAGAAATAAACCCACAAACATATGGACACCTTATCTTTGACAAAGATGCCAAAACCATACAATGAAAAAAACATAGCATCTTCAACAAATGGTGCTAGTCTAACTGGATGTCTACATGTAGAAAAATGCCAATATATCCATACTTATCACCCTGCAGGTGATAAGTCCAGGTGGATCAAAAACCTCATACTTACATTATCACCCTGCAGGTGATAATGTCCAGGTGGATCAAAAACCTCAACAGAAAATCAGTTACATTAAATTGGTTAGAAGAAAAATTAGGGAAAACCCTAGAACTCATTGGAACAAGAGAAAACTTAGTGAACAGAACACCAACAGCACAGGCTCTAAGAGCAACAATCAGTAAATGGGACCTCATGAAACTGAAAACTTTCTGTAAAGCAAAGGACACCATCACCAAAACAACATGACTACTTACAGATTGGGAAAGATTCTTCTTCTACCCTTACCTGAGAGAGGGCTAATATGCAGTATATATAAAGAACTAAAGACACTGAAAAACAGCAAACCAAGTGATCCAATTAAGAAATGGGAACAGAGCTAAACAGACAATTCTCTGTAGAGGAATATAAAATGACAGAGAAACACTTAAAGAAATGTCCAATGTCATTAGCCATTAGGGAAATGCAAATCAAAACAATCCTGAGACTTCACCTTACACCAATCAGAATGGCCAAGATTAAAAACTTAAGTGACAACACATGCTGGAGAGATTGTGGAGAAAGGAGAACACTCTTCCACTGCTGGTGGGAATGTAAACTTGTACAACCACTCTGGAAATCAATCAGGCACTTTCTCCGATAATTAGGAAAAGTGCATCTTCAAGATCCAGCTATACCACTCCTAGGCATATATCCAAAAGATGCTCAAGTACAGAATAAGGACATTTGTTTAAGCAAGCTCGTAAAAGCTTTATTCCTAATAGCCAGAAGCTGGAAACAGCCCAGATGCCCCTCAACTGAAGAATGTATGCAGAAATTGTGGTACATCTACACAATGGAGTATTACTTAGCAATTAAAAATGAGGAAATCATGATATTTTCAGGTGAATGGTGGGACCTGGAAACGATCACCCTGAGTGAGCTGTTCCAGAAGCAGAAAGACACACACGGTATATACTCACTTATATAGACATATAACATAGGATAAACCTACTAAAATCTGCGTACGTAAAAAAACTAAACAAGAGAGTGGACCTTGAATAAAATGTTAAGTCCCCATCCTGAAAGGCAAAGAGGATGGACATCAGGAAAAGAAGACAGGAAACAACATAGAATCCTGCCACAGAGGGCAACTGAAAGGCTCTGCCCTGCACACTATCAAAGCAGAAGCTGAGACTAATGGCCAACTGTTGGGCAGATTGCATGGACACTTATGTAAGAAGTTGGAAATAGTAAGATCTAGAGAGGACAAAAACCCCATATGAAGAGCAATAGAACCAGAAAATTTGAATACAGGGTTCTTCCCAGAGACTCATACTCCCACCATGTACCATGCATGGAGATAAACTAGAAGCCCTGCACAGATGTAGTCCATGTCAGTTGAATGTCCAAGTGGGTTACATAGTAATGTGAAACTCTGATGTGAACTGCTTAGCCTGCTCTTTGATCACCTCCCTGTGAGGGGTGAGCACCCTTAATAGGCCACAGAAGATGACAATGCAGCCACTCATGATGTGATCTGATAGAATAAGTTCAGAAGGAAGAAGAGGAGGACCTTCCTTATCAGTGGGTTTGGTGAGGCTCATGTGTGAAGAAGGGGGAGGGAGCGTGGCACTTGGAAGAGAGAAGGGAGGATCTTATGGGGGATAAAGTGTAATTTATAAAATTGAATTAAATAAAAAAACTCTCCAGCAAAAACAACAACAACAACAAAATATATCAATTGAATAATGTATTGTTCATGCAACTCATTGGAGTATGATCAGTCTCCATGCCAAGTCTTTTAAATAAAAGTGATTTCATCCTTGCCTCACCCTGGTACCACCACCAAGAAGCCATCAGTCCTGAAGAGCTCTATACTTCATCACCTTGATCACAGTTTTTCTTGTGTATTTGTTTATTACAATTTGTTCACTTTGTATCTCCTCTGCTGTCCCATCCCTTTTCTCCTTTCAATCCCACCCACCTGCTTCTTCTACACTTATGCCCTTTCCCTAGTTCCCTGATGGGGGAGCTCCTCCTCCCCCTTCTCTCTGACCATATTTTTTCAGGTCTCATCAAGTCTAGCTGCATAATCTTCCCCTGTGGCCTGATTATCAGAACATTTTTATCCTTGTGACTTAATTCCCTCTAATTACGAAACTCTTCATGCCTCCTCTCCTACAGGGTTATCAGAGCTCTGAGGGGATGGATAATTTCATAGGGAAAGCTCATTTAGAGCTGGGTGTTTTACAATCTCTCTATGCATAATATCATAGTGTGGTTCTCTGTATGCAATCACATTTGATGCAGAAAAAAGCATCTCTGTGGATACAAGAACATGACAAATACCTATCAGTTGAGAGCAGAGAGCAACATTTTAATAACAACAGCCTAAGCTGATTGAAAATTTCTGCAGGATGCCCTCGTCCAAAAACTCAATTAACTGCCACCCAATACCCCTAGGGGATCACTGGTTTTGTCACAATAGATGGCCTATTGGAATTTTATCACCCACTATTAGGAGATCTCCTAATAGGTTAATACATACCATATTTGTCTTTCTATATTTTAGTCACTTCACCTAGAATGATTTTTTTCCTAGTTCCATCCATATGCATGAAAATATCACAATGTCATTTTCTTAGCTGTTTAATACTCCATTATGGAAATATTCCACATTTTCCCCAAAGGAGATTGTCTGTTCTGTTCTTTGGACTTTGGAAGTAATTGGGTCTTTAAACATTGTATTGAATGACAGAATTTCAGGATAACTATGTTCTTTTTATCCTAGAAATCCCTCCATCTTCTTCTACTTCCTGGTGATTTGAATTGCTATATCCCCTTGAAGCTCATCTATTAACATGTGTAGTCCCAGTAAGGAAATGTCTGTTAAGGGATAAGAGGTATGGCCCTGTTAGATATTATGATTTATTTTATTTCTCTAATTTCTTTCTCAGCTATTTGGTCTTTTGTATACAGGATGTCTACTGATTTTTTTCTTTTTTTAGTTAATTTTGTATCCACCCACTGTGCCTAAGTAGTTTATCAGCTATAGGAGTTCCTTGGTTCAATTTTTGTGGTCACGTCTCTTACATGCATAATTTTAGAACACTATAATGCTTGTGAGAATTTATATGTTTGAAGAACCAAGAAAATGGACACCAAAGATGCTGGATCACACCTGACAGAATCATTCTTCAGCAAGCTGAGACATTGACACATCTGTTCTAGCATCTTTCATGTTCTAGCATTCTGTCTGTTCCTGCCTCAACTGCTTCAATTGCTGATTCTCATTAAAGCCTGCCTGCAAAAGAACTTTGAAGAAAGGTACTGATTTTAATGAGTCCAGCATTTTAGACTGTTCCAAAGAGGACTTTTATTAAGCCTGAAATTTCTTAACATTCAAAGACAGTTATGCTTTTTTATTTATTGTTTGCTTAATTAATATCATTGCTTGCTTAATTAACCATTTTTCCCAATTTTTGGGGGGCTCCCTATGTGATTTCTACATGTCCAAAATTTCAGATAGAAGAAATTCATGAGAGCTGCATAAAATTTTCCTTAAAGAAGGTTGGGTATGTTTTCGATTGTTTGCTATGGCTATGAAATTTTATTGTCATTGGAAGATGTTTATTATTAATGGTCTTATTCAAAGTGAAACAAGGAATATACAGGGATATCTTACAGGAATAGAAAAAAAGGTAGATTATTGAATCTATTCAACTTAGGGTTTTATTAGTTATTCTCAAATAAGGTTAATTTTAAATCTGGCATAGGATTTTGCATATTGATGCAAAATAGATCTATTTTGATACATTGGTATAAGCTTTAGCATATTGATACAATTCCAAGGTTATTTCCAATACTTTTAAACTGCTATTAAAATCTGGGTAGGGTATTAAGTAATGCAGGTATTTGCTAGTTATTGATCTCATAGGCATGTCAGACACTAGTCTACTTTATCACAACAGTATATATCTCAGGTTTAACAGAGAGATGATTTTATAGACAGATCTATTTATTATATAAAGATAGGTAGTCTTCAAAAACTTCAGAGACCTACAGATTATGGCATTTAAAAATATTTTTTATTACTTTGAAGATTCTTTGACAATGAGAAAGGTCATCTCCTGGCAGCACACTGTTTGCCTGAAAGAAAATAATGAGCATCAAAGAACCTCAATATGGAGATGGTATCAAATATGGCAAAGGAAAATACCCTCATTTCTTGACAGACAAATTCTGCCAAAATTGGGCAAGCTAATACAGGACAAGTTGACTGCCGAATTCTGCCAAGACAGGGTAAACAAATCCTGAATAGTTCCTGCATCACAAATATGTCTGTCAAATATTTTGAGCCACAAGGCTGAAGATGATGCTCCAAATTTATAGAGATTTAGGGGTGACTGTTCAGGCAACAAACTATTTCTGAGAATTTTTTTTTTTTGAAGCTGCTAACATGCACTTCCTATTTACTCAAGTAACTAATTTTGTTCCTTCTCAAATCTCTGAGGGAGTTAATGACCAAATAGTCAGGGTGCCACATTTAGGGTTAAGTTGTTTAAAAGTTCAGAAATCCTTTCAGATAGTTAATACCAAAAAGGATAAAAGTTAATTTATGTATAGAAATTTGAACTGGTCAAGATAGATAGGATAATCAAACATTTTCTCCTAAGTTGCACAATACACATGGACTAGACATTGCACATGTAGATTTTAGCTGACACTTTGCATCAATTCATGATTATTATAGTATTGAAAGAAAGGCAGCCTTTTATTTGACTTAAAGTGGGAATTGTTGGTATATTGTTCTTTTGAAATGTGTACACCTTACCCTTGTTCATTCAAATGCTGATTTCTATCCCTCACTCTCTGGATTCAATCTGGAAATTGCATTATGACAATTATTGTAAGCATCCTGTCTCAACTGTGTGTAAACAGGCCAGAATAAAATAACTAGCCACAATGTAGTGCAAAGGGAGGAACCAAGACAAGAAAGGACAGGAAAGAGGGGAGGATCCAGAGGAAAGGAAACCAGTTGGAGGAGAATGTGCAAGGAGAGCTTTGAGAGGGAGCTGGAGGAGAGATCTTGGAGGATGTGAAGCATGAACCAGACCTAAGATATCACTAAAATCAAGTATAATGTGGGAAATCTAAATGGTAGGAAACTATGAGAGCTTTGAGGCTTAGGAGGAAATAAATACTGCCCAGCATTGTGTTCTAGGTTAACTAAATAAACCCAGTCTCTGTGTGGTGAATTGTTTATGCAGCCGTTTAGGATTAAAGGCAGCTTTATTAAAAGATAAATTCTAAGTAAATATTAATAGTTTCTTACAACAGCCATCTCACATTATTATTGACTACTTGAAAGAAATATGTGACAGTTTAACAGAACTAAGAGTGTTGGCCACAGGAACTGTCATTTCTGGTTTGTGTACTTTCAGCTGCCTGGATTGAGGCATGTAGTGCTGCTCAGCCTTTCTCTCAAGCAGGCTATCCACTTGGCCCTTTTAACAACTGGCTCCTGAAACTCTTACTAGTTTTAACTTGTTTCATGACATCATTCTCCTGCTGAGACCATCAGCACCTAACCATTGTGAAGTCATAATAGGATTGGGATGTACTGATGAATTTTGATGCCATGATGTATGTCATTGTGATGTCATGATAGGATTGTGATGTCATTGTAGCATTTGGTGTCCTAATGTCATTGTGAAGTCTTATGGTTGTGCAGTCATAGTAGCATTTGATGTTGAAATTCCATTGTGATGTCATACCAAAATCATGTTCTAATACCATTGCAATGACATAATAGCAAGTGATGTCATAACACCATTGCATTTGAAGTCATAACACCATTGTGATACCATAATACCATTGTCAGCTCATCATAGCATTGTGAAGTCATAATACCATTGTGATGTTATAATACCATTATGAGGCCATTCTCATTGTAATGTCATACTAGCATTTAGATGTCATTCTATTATGATGTCATAATAGCTTTTTGATATCATAACAGCTTTGTAATGTCATAAAATCATTGTGATGTCATAATACCATTGTGATGTCATAATACCATTGTGATGTCATAATACCATTGTGATGTCATAAAAGCATTGGAATATCATAATAGCATTGTGATGTCATAAAAGCATTTGGATAACATAGCACTGAGATGCCTAATACCACTGTAAAGACATACTGTTGAGAAATCATAATAGCATTGTAATGTCACAATAATGTCATTTTGCTATCATAACACAATCATGTCTTAAAAGAATTAGGATGTCATTATAACACTCTGATGCCTCAATAGCAGTGTGATGTCATAAAACCATTGTATTGCCATAATAGCATTTTAATTTCATAATAACATTCTGAAGTCATACACTATTGTGATAATATATTAGCACTCTGATGTCATCATAGCTTTGTGATACCATAATAGCATTGGGATGTCATAGTGAATTTTAAGGTCAAAATGCCCTTGTGATATTATCATTTCATTGTTTTGTCATAATGATATCATTGTGATATCATAATACCCATTGTGATGTCATCATAGCAATGTGATATCATATGATTTTGATGTCAAAATAACATTGTGGTTTCATAAAAGCGTTGTGAAGTCATAACATCACTTTGATGTCATAAGAGAATTGTGATGATATATGACATTTTTATCTCATATCATTATGATGTCATAACATTGTTATGTCATAATAATAAAAACCTTTGTTCATAATGGCATTTTATTGTCATCATAGCAACGTGAAGTCATAAAACCATTTTGTTGTGATAATAGCTTTGCCATGCCATAAGAACATTGCCATGTCATAATAGCATTGTCATGTCAAAATAGCACTGAAATGTCATACTTTCTAATGGCATAATAGCATTATTGTATCATAATAGCATTGTGATTTCATAATTCCCTTGTTATGTCATAAAACTATCTCATCGTAATAGTATTTTGATGTTCTTGTAGAAATGTGATGTCAAAATTCAATTTCTATGTCATACCAAAATCTTGTCATAATAGCATTGTGACAGCACAATATCATTGTGATTTAAAAATTCCACTGTGATGTCGTGCCACAATCATGTTGTAATATCATTGTGATGACATAATATTATGGTGATGTCAAAATTGTAAAATTATTATGTCATTTTGGTGTCATAATAGATTTGTAAGGCCCTAAAAGCATTGTGAAATCATAACACCATTGAGATATCATCATAGGATTGTGAAGTCATAAGAGCATTGTAATATCATATTACTATTGTGATATCTTATCATGTGACATCATAATAGCATTTAGATATCATACTATTGTGATTTCTTAATATATTTCTTTAATTTAATTTCATTTTATTAAATACATTTTATTCACTTTTTATCCCCCCATAAGACTCCTCCTCCTCCCCTCCAAGGCCTACCTTTCTTCTCCCTTCTTCAAGCATGCCCCTCCCCAAATTCAAGGGAGGTCCTCCTCTCCTTCCTTCTGAACCAAGTACCAGGCATGGAGATAACCTAGAACCTCTACAAAGATGTAGCCCATTTTAGTGTACTAGTGGGTTCCATACTAATGGGAAGAGGGACTGTCTCTGATATAATCTGATTGGCCTGCTCCGTAATATATTTTTAAGTCATAATACCATTGTGGCATCATAATATAATGATGTCATAGTAGCATTGTGATGTCATAGTTCTATTATGATGTCATATCACAATCATGTCATTATAACATTGTGATGTCATAAATGTATGGATATGTCATAATAGCTTTGTGATGTCATAATAGCAGTGTGTAGTCATAGTAACATTATGAGGTTATATCATTTTGATATCCTAATACAATTATGAACTCATACTGTTATGAATTCATATTAGCATTTTGACTTCTTAATATCATTCTGATGTCAAAATACCATTGTGATGTCATAATACCATTTTCAGATACTAATGCCATTGATATGTCAAAATACCATTGTGTTATCATACAACAATCATGTTGTAATAGCATTGTGATATCACAAAAGCATTGTGATTTCATAGCATTATGCTGTAATGATAGCATTGTGATATCATAGTACAATTGTGATGTCATAATACCATTGTGATGTCAAAATAGCATTGGGATGTTCTATCATTGTCAAATCATAAAACCATTGTGATGTCATAACATTGTGATGTCAGAATAGCATTGAGGTGACATACCAAGGTGATGTCTTTATAATATTTTAACGTCCTAATACTATTGTGATGTAATAATAACATTGTGATGTCAAAACAGAATTGTGATGTCATAACACCATTGTGATATGATAATACTCATATGATGTCAGGATATCATTGTGATGTCATAATTGCATAGTTATGTTATATTATTACTGTGATGTTATAATTCCATTGTTATATCATATCATATTATGACATAATAGCAGATGTCTTAATAGCACTGTGAACTTATAATAGCACTGAGATGTCATGACACCATTGAGATAACATAACATCATGGAGATGTCATAAAATATTGTGATGTCATATCATTGTGTTGTTATGATAACATTGATCTGTCATAGCATTGTGATGTCAAAATAATATTGTGATGTCATAATAGCATTGTGATGTCAGAAAAGCATTGTAAAATCCTAATACTATCGGGATGTCATACCATTGTGATGATATAATATCATTGTGATATCATACCAAAATCATGTTGTAATAGCATTGGGATGTCATAATAGCACTTTGAGTGTATAATGCCATTGCGCTATCATACTACAATCATATCGTAATAGCATGTCGATATCATAATATTGTGATATCATAATAGCATTTCTTATGTCATAACATTTTGATGCCTTCATACCATTGTGATCTCATAATAGCACTGTGAAATAATGCCTTTGTGAAGACATACCATTGTCATATCACTATATCATTGTTATGTCATAATTACATTGGAATGCCATATGAACATTGGGATGTCATAATATCATTGTGAAATAATAATACTTTTATGATATCATACCACTGTGATTATATCATTGTGATGTCTTAATAGCATTGTTATGTCATAATAATATTGTGATGCTATATAAGCAATGTGATGTCATAATAGTATTTTGAGGTCATAATGAAATTGCGATGTCAAAAATTGACTGTGATGTCATAATGACAATGTGAGGTCAGAATAGAATCGTGATTTCATAAGCATTGAGATATCATGACACTATTGTTATGCCATAAAACCATTGTGTATCATACTAGCGCTGAGATATCATGACATCAATGTGATGACATGATACCATTGAGATGCATAATAAAGTTGAGATGTCATAATACAATTGTGATGTCATAATATATTTTAGATGTCATAAAACCACTGATGTCATAATTGCACAGAAATGTCATGACACAATTGTATTGACATGGTACAATTGAGATATAATAGCATATTGAGGTCATAACCCCATTGTGATTTCATAATAGCATTGTGATGTCATCAGAGACTTCTTATGTTGTCATACCATTGTTGGTATAATGTTTGTTTGCAAAGTATACAAATTACCCTTGTTAATTCAAATGCTTATTTCTACCCCCCTCCCACTCTCTTGTTTCAGTCTGGATTTTCATTGTGATACTTATTCTAAGCATCTGGTCTCAACTTTGAGCAAACAAGCCAAATAAAGCAACTAGCCACAATGTTGAGCAATGGATGGAGCCAGAGGGCAGGAAATAAGTGGTAAGAGCCAGAAGGCATGAAATGAGTGGGAGAAGAGTGGGCGGGGGAGTAGAGCTTGGAGAGTAGATCAGGAGGAGAGATCTTAGAACAGAGTAGATAGAATGAACCATAAGTAAGACTTCACAAAAAGCAAGTAAAATAGGTAAAATCTAAATGTTGGGAAAGTATAAGGGCTTGAAGATTTAGGAGGGAGTAACTATTGACCAGCATTGTGTTATAAGTTAACTAAATAAACCCAGTCTCTGTGTGGTGAATTGGTTATGCATCTGTTTAGAATTAACAGCAAGCATTAATAAAAGATAAACCAATAGTAAATATTAATCACTTACAATAATCATCACCTACAGCATACCACTGTGAAGCCTTTATATAATTGTGATGTCATAACATCATTGTAATGTCATATCATTGAGAAGACACAATAACATTGTGATGACATAATAGCATTGGGATGTCATAATACCATTAGGATATCATGACAACATTGTTATGTCATTATACCATAGTGATTTCATAATACCATTGGGAGGTCATCATAGTATTGTGATGACGTACTTTTGTGATGTCATAATACCATTGTGAAATCATGATATCATTCTCATCATAAAAGCATTGTGATGGTATAACAGTATTTTGAGCTCATAAGGCCACTGTGAAGTGAAAATTGCATTGTGATGTCATGATAAATTGTGATATCAAAATTGCATTATTATGTTATATTATTATTGTGATGTTATAATTCTATTGCGATATCATACCATATGAGATCATAATAGCATTGTGATATCATAATAGCACCGTGATGTCATAATTCCTTTGTGATGTCATAATATCAATGTGATGTCATAATAGCATTATGATGAAATCAACCATGTGATGTCATAATACCATTGTGATATCAAAATTCCATTCTTCTGTCGTACCAGGTGAATTTATTAATGACCTCTTGAAAGAAATATGTGACAATGTTCCTGAAATAAGAGTCTTGGACAGGAACTGTGATTTGTGGGTTGTGTGATATCAGCTGTCCAGATTGAGGTATATAGACCTGCTCACCATTTCTCTTAAATGAGCTGTGTCCTACAGAATGGTCAGTGAAGAACCCTGCTGGTCCTGGAGTTTACAATTCTACCTGGGCCTTCAGGACAGAGAAATGTGTCCCTGCTATATGCCTAGGACGGAAGAGCTTCTGTGTTTTCTTCAGTGGTTCTCCAGACAAACCTTCTAAACATAGTGTTAGTGCCAGGACTGCTTGTTCAGCAGAGTCTTTTTTTTTCCATTTTCACAGTCAAGGTATGAGTAGTCAACAAATTATTTTTACTGATTATATGGGAATTTTATAAATATTTATTAAACTTCTTTTTCATTGCTATCACATTCAAATTCCTACCCATGTGTCACACTAACTTTTTTCTTTAAAATATATCAATTGAAGTATATATTCTTCAGTTGTTCATATACTCATTGGAACATGATCAGAGTCTCAATGTCAAGTCCTTTAAAGAAAACTGCGTTCATCCTTGCTGCACCCTGACACCACCCCCAAGAAGCCATCAATCATGATGAGTTCTATACTTCATCACCTTGATCACAGTTTTTCTTATGTATTTAATTATTACAACCTGCTCACATTGTATCCCCTCTTTTGTGCCCTCTGTCTTCTTCTCCCAGTACCATCCACCCTCCTTCTCCTCCCTTAGGCCCTTTCTCTAATTCCCTGATAGGATAGGTCCTCTTCCCCTTTCTATCTAACTTACCCAAAATCATCAAGGCTGGCTACATCTTTTTCCTTGGTGCTCTGATTCTCAGAGCATTGTTCTCTTTGTGTACTAAATTAGCTCCATTTATGACACTCTTCCTACTTCCTCTCCTGCAGCCTTCCCAGAGCTCTGAGGGGAAGAAATTTCATAGGGAAATCCCATTTTAACTGGGTGTTTTAAGGTCTATCTATCTATCTGCATAATATCAGACTTGTGGGTCTCTGTATGCAATACCATTTGATGCAGAAGGAAGCATTTTTGTGGATTCAAGAACATGGCACCAATGTGTCAGTTTGAGGACAAGGAGGAGTATAACAGCCTGGGTTGCTTGAAAATTTCCATAGGATGTCCTGACCCAACAACTAAATTAACTGCCACCCAATCCCTCTTGTGGAATACTGGTTTGGTCACAGTAGATGTCCTAGTGGACCTTTCTCTACCACTATTAGGAGACCTCCTAATAAGTGAAAAAATACCATGTTTGTCTTTCTGCACTTTAGTTACTTCACCCAGAATGATTTCTCAGGGTTCCATTAATTTTCCTGGAAATATCATGTTATTTTCTTAGCTGAATAATACTCCATTATGGAAATATTCCACATTTCCCCAAAAAAAGATTTTCAGTCCTCTTTTTCAGTCCTTAGAAATTGCTGGGCCTTTAATCATTGTATTGAATGACAAACTATCAGGATAACTATGTTCTTTTAGCCTATAAGTCCCTCCAATTACTTCCACTTCCTGGTGATTTTAATTGCAAAGTCCCCTTGAAGTTCATCTGTTTACATGTGGAGTCCCAAGAGAGGAAATGTCTGGGAAAAGTTCGGTGATATGGCCTTGTTAAATAACATAATTCCTATTGGAGTTATATTATGGGAGGGTGTGCCTTAAGACTGATATGACAAGGAAAGTGACCGTATAGAATGGAGTCTCTATATCTCAGTATCTGTCACTATATATCTTTGTTTCTGTTGGTCTCAGTCTCTCTCTTTCTGAATCTGTCACTCTACCTCTTTCTCTCTCAGTCTCTCTCTCTGTCTCCCTCTCTTTGCCTGGCAATTGTGATTCAGTATGAAAAGCTCTCCTATCTACTGTAGGATTACAACAAAATGATGGTTTGCTCAGTCATCAATATTACTTAGCAATAAAAAACAAGGAAATCATGAAATTTGTAGCTAAATGGTGGGAACTAGAAAAGATTATTTTGATTGTGCTATCAGAGCAGCAGAAAGACACACTCATATAGAACTCACTCATATAGAACTATAATATACGATAAACCTACAGAAATCTGTACACCTAAAGAAACTAATCAAGAGGGGGGAACTCTGGTTAAAATACTTAATCCCATCCAGAAAACAAAGAAGATGGATATCAGAGGAAGGAGAAAACAGGTAACAAGTTAGGAGCCTGCCACAGAGGAACTCTGAAAGGCTCTGCCCTGCAAGACTATCAAAGCAGATGCTGAGACTTATGGCCAACTGTTTGGCAGAGTGCATGGAATGTAATGAAAGAAGTGGGAGATGGTAAGATCTGGAGAGGAGAGGAGATCTACAAGGAGAGCAACAGATCCAAAATAACTGAGCACAGGGGTCTTTCCTGAGTCTCATACTGCCACCAAGTACCACACATGAGGATAATCTAGAACCCCTGCACTGTTGTAGCCCATAGCATTTCAGTGTCCAAGTGGGTTCCATAGTAATGGGAACAGGGACTGCTTCCGACATGAACTGATTGGCCTGCTCTTTGATTATCTCACCCTGATAGTGGAGCAGCCTTACCAGACCAGAGAGGAACACAGTGCAGAAACTCCTTATGAGATCTGATAGACTAGGACTAGAAGTAAGGAGAGGAAGTCCTACCCTATCAGTGGGGATGTACATTCATGGAGAAGGGGGAGGTAAGGAGGGATGGGGAGGGGAGAGAGGAGGGGCTTATGGAGAGATACAAAGTGAATAAATTGCAATTAATAAAAATTAAAACAAAAATATCAAAAAATATTATTCCTTTTGGAGTTATATTATAGGAGGATGTGATTGGAGGTTACAATACCAATAAAAGTGACCAGACAGAATGGAGCCACTCTCTCTTGTTCACTGTCAATTTATATCTCAGTCTCAATATTTCTGAATCTCTCTACCTCTTTCTCTCTCTCTTGTCTCTGTGTCCCTCTCTCTGCCTGCCATTTGCTTCAGTATGAAATGCTCTCAATTAGCTGAAAGACTCCAAAAAGATAATTGCTTGATGACTTGACATCAGGGATTGTTTCTGTAAAAATATAACTTTTGTTCAAAGGTTTGTCTTGGTGAGGGATCATTTTCCCAGTAAGTAATTCACTACTGAGGACATATCTGTGCATATAACAAATAATAATGGAATCTGTGATTATGTGAACGGCACATGTCAAGGAAGCATAACTTTTTTAATGACTACTTGAAAGAAATATGTGACACTTTTACTGAACCAAGAGTCTTGGACACAGGAACTGTCAACTCTGGGTTGTATTCTATCAAATGTCCAGAATGAGGCATGTAGGGCTGCTCAGCCTTTCTCTCAAGTAGTCTATCCACTTGGCCCTTTTAATAACCTGCTCCTGAAACTAATATTGACTTTCACGTGTTTTATCACATCATTCTGCTTCTCAGCCAATCAGTGCCTGAGAGAATCTTGGGGTTTCCATGGAGATGGGTAAACAATCTTTCAACTGTTTCCAGTATCTCTGATCCTGTGCACACTTGACTCTTTCTTGTGAAACCAAACACTCTTTTATCCTCATCCTTTTACCCAGGTCCCATACCTGAACTTCTGTTTATTTCTGTGACAATATCAGGTAGAAAATGAATGTTTAATGTTTATTTAATAGGATGGCTTCCTAAGTAGAGAAGCTTCAAAGTGATGTAGGATTAAGAGGATGTACCGAATGGCAAAGTGGTCTCCTATTGTGGTCTTGGATCTGAAATTTCTTAGGTTTTGACTTTGAGCTGAGCAGTTAGTAGCACACATACTAAATGTACCTTCATATTCTTATTGATATAACAGGCTGGCAGGGTCTGGGGTTCCCTGGGTATTGAGTCATTAAGAGCAGAGAAAAGTGAAGGTAACCTGACAGTCCTCTGGTCTAGTCTAAGTGCATCCTCCTGAAAGAGGGAATGATAATGGGGCAACAGAGACTCAAAGACTGGAGCCAAGACATATTCCTGTTCAAGCCTAAGTTTACTGAATGTGCATACAACACTTATAAAGCAAATGGTACAAGCAAAATTTTTTTTCACAGAAGCAACACATCTGTGCAACCTGGCAAAGCACTTGGAATTCACTCAAGGTTACACAAAGTTTGTGGTCTGGTTTCTAAGGTTGCAGGAGGCTTGCTATATACTTCTTAGACTCAGAACAACCCCCTTGAAGAGACTACCAAGGAAAGTCTCTGAGACATAGAACTTAGATAAGAGCAGCATCTGACAAGGCCAGGAGGCAGAATTCCAATTACTAGACTTCTTCAGAAACCAGACAATTACTGGGACAGGTTTTACTGAAAAAAAAGAAAAGAAAATCTGTGAGTGTAAAAGGAGAAATGAGGGACAATAAACTATTTGATAGTTGGTTCTGTTCCACACTAGTGTTTCCAAACATCTATGAGCAGGGTTGCTTTGACTGACTTGGCTGGATGTTCAGCTATGTCCTACTCAGAAGTCAGTGAGGAACCCTCCATGTACTGGGGTTTATATTTAAAATTGGGCCCTCAGGAGGGTAAAATGGTCCACTCCTAGGAAAAAAGAGCATCTGTGTTTCCTGCTGTGGTCCTTCAGACAAACATTCTAAACGTAATGTTAGGGGCAGGACTGCTTGCTAATATGTGCCATAGGGTCAGAGGTATTTCAGTAACCACTAGTTCACAGCTAGGATTCTCTGCTACATAATGAATTACTGGAAAGCATGCCTTCCAAAGTCAAACTCTGCCCTCCATTAGCAGAATCTTTTTTCCATGTTAAAAGTCATTGTAAAAGTTGTCAAAATATTATTTTTGTTGCTTATGAGGGAATTTGATATAATATAAATTACACTCCTATTCCATTGCTCCCAGGTTCAAATTCCTACCCATGTGCCAGTGTAATTTTTTTAATACATCAAATTTAGTAAGTGTTGTACATCTAATCATTGGCATATAGTCAGAGTCTCAGTTTCAAGTCTCTTAAAGAATAAAGAGTTCATCCTTGCCACACCCTGGCACCACCACCAAGAATAAGACACCAGTTCTGAAGAGATCTATACTTCATCACATTGATCACAGTTTATTATGTATATATTTATTGCGATTTGTTCACATTGTATCTCTTCTGCTGCCCCTCACTCTTCTCCTTCCATTCCCAACCACCCTCCTTTTTCTACTACCCTAATAGCAGAGGTCCTCCTCCCTCTTCTAACTGACCCTAGCTTATCAGGTCTCATCAAGCCTGGCTGCATCATCTTCTGTGGTCTGCTTCTCAGGGCATTGTTCTCCTTGTGTCCTCAATTATGTCTACTTAGGACAATCTTCCTGCCTCCTCTCCTGAAGGCATCCCAAAGCTCTCAGGGGATTCAGAATTACATAGGGAAATCCCATTTAAAGCTCAGTGTTTTAAAGTCTCTTTCTGCATATTATAAGAGTGTGGGTCTCTCTTTGCAATCCCATGTGATGCAGAAGGAAGCATCTCTTTGGAAGCAAGAATATGACACTGATCTATCTTTTCAGGACAGAGAACAACATATTTTAATAACATCAGCCTGGGTTGCTTTAAATTTTTGTATGATGCCCTGGACAAACAACTCAATCAACTGCCACCTAATCCCTGTAGAGGAAGTCATTTGTTTACAATAGATGGCATTTTGGAAACTTTTCCCACACTGTTAGGAGACCTCCCAATAAGTGAATACATACCATATTTGTCTTTCTGAATTTTAGGTACTTCACCCAGGATAATTATTCCTAGTTCCAACCATTCGCCTGAAAATATCATCATGTCACTTTCGTAGCTGAATAATACTCCACTATGGAAATATTCCACATTTGCCCCAATGGAGATAGTCCTGTTCTTTAGTCCTTGGAAGTTGTTGGGATTTTAATCATTGTATGGCAAACTTTCATTATAACTATGTTCTTTTAGCATAGAAGTGCCTCCATCTTCTTCCACTTCCTGGTGATTTGAATTGCAAATCCCCTTGAAGCTCATCTATTTACATGTTTAGTCCCCAGTAAGGAAAAGTCTGGTTACGGTTAGGAAGTATGCCTTGTTAGATAATATAATTCCTTTTGTTTCCCTATGTTCTTTTTCAGCCCTTTTGTCTTTTGCATACAGGTGGGCTACTGATTTTTTTTTTTTTTTAGATAATTTTGAATTCAGTCACTATGCCAAAGCTATTTATTTGCTGTAGGAGTTCTCATGTAGAATTTTGGGGCTGACTGAGGTATACTATCATATCATCTGCAAATAGTGATACTATGATTTCTTCATTTCACGATTCTATCCTCTTGATCTTCTTCAATTGTTTTACTGCTCTAGCAAGGACTTTCCAGAACTATGTTGAAGAGATATGGAAAAAGTGTGCAGCTTTGCCTTGTCCCTGATTTCAGTGTGATTGCTTTAAGATTTTCTCAATTTAGTGTTATGTTGGCTATAGGCTTGCTGTATATTGCCTTTACTATATTTAGATATGTGATTTTTAGGCGTGATTTCTCCAATGCTTTAAACATAAATGGATGTTGGATTTTGTCAAATACTTTTTCAGCATCTAAGGAGATTATCATGTGGGGATTTTTCCCTTTCATTTTTTTTAATATTATTGATCACATTGATTGATCATCATTGTAAAAATGGCAATCAACAGATTCAATGCTATTCCCATCAAATTACAAACAGAATTATTTACAGACCTTTAAAAAAAATTCTCAACTTCATATGGAAAAACAAAAAGCTCAGAATTGCTGAAACAATCTTCTACAATAAAAGATCTTCCAGAAATATCTCCATCCCTGATAAAGTTGTAGTATATAGCAACAGTAACAAAAACTTCATGGTACTGGCATAGAAACAGGATGGTGGCTCAATGGAACCAAAGATAAGGCCCAGAAATAAACCCACACACTATGGACAGCTGATTTTTAACAAAGATGCCAAAACCATACCATGGAAAAAAGATAGCATCTTCAAAAAATGGTGCTGGTCTAACTGGATGTATACATGTACACTAATGCAAATAGATCCATACTCATCAGCCCGCACAAAACTAAAGTCCAAGTGGATCAAAGACTTCAATATAAAACCAGACAAATGAATCAGCTAGAATAAAAAGTAGGGAAGAACCCTGAACTTATTGGCACAGGAGACAACTTCCTGAACTGAACACCAGGTCCTAAGATTCTCAGAGCAACATTCAGTAAATGGGACCTTATAAAACTAAAAAGCTTCTGTAAAACAAAGGACACTGTCATCAAAACAAAACAAATGCCAACAGATTGGGAAAGAATCTCCACCAGCCCTTTATGTTACAGAGGGCTAATATCCAGTATATATAAAGAACTAAAGAAGGTGCAAGCAACAAATCAAGTAATCCAATTAAAAAAAAAAAAAAACAGTGAAGAGAGCTAAACAGAGAATTCTCGATAGAGGAATAACAATAAGCAGAGAAACACTGAGAGAAATGCTCAGTCATTAGCCATCAGTGAAGTATAAGAAAAACAAACAAACAAACAAACAAACAAAAAAAAAAACAAATACAAAAAAACCTTGAGGTTTCACTTTCTACCCATCAGAATGCCTAAGATTAAAAACTAAAGTGTCAACACATGCTGGAGAGGTTGTGGAGAAGGGGAACCCTCCTCCACTGCTGGTGGAAATGAAAACTTGTTCTATTGCTGGTGAGAATGTAAACTTGTACAACCATTCTGGAAATCAATCTGGTGCTTTCTCAGAAACTAAAAATAGAGCTTCCTCAAGATCCAGTTCTAGCACTCAAGTACACAATAAGGACATTTGCCCAATCATATTTGTAGCAGCTTTATTTGTTATAGCCAGAACGTGGAAACAACCCAGATGCCCCCCAACAGAAGAATGGATATAGATATTGTGATACATCTACACAATGGAATATTACTCAGCAATAAACAATGAGGAAATCATGAAATTTGCAGGTAAAGGTGGGAACTGGAAGTGAGCTATCATAGAAACATTAAGACACACACGGTATATACCCACTCATATAGACATATAAGGTAGGATAAACCTACTAACTAATCAAGAAGGAGGACTCTGGCTAAAATGCTTAATCCCAATCCTGAAAGACAAAGAGGATGAACATAAGAAGAAGGATAAAACAGAGAACAAGTTAGGAGTCTGCCACAGAGGGCTTCTAAAAGGCTCTGCCCTGCAGACCATCAAAACAGATACTGAGTCTTATGGCCAACTGTTGGGCAGAGTGTTTGGAATCTAATGAAAGAAGTGGGAAATAGTAAGAACTGGAGAGGACAGGAGCTCTACAAGGTAAGCAACAGAACCAAAAAATCTGAGCAGAAGGATATTTGTTGAGACTCATACTCCATCCAAGTACCATGGATGGAGATAAACTAAACCCCTCCATAGATGTAGCCCATGACAATTCAGTGTCCTTGGGGTTTCCATAGTAATTGGAACAGGGACTACCTCTGACATGAACTGATTGGCTGGTCTTTGAAACCAATCCCTGATGATGGAGCAGCCTTTACTGGCTACAGAGGAAGACAATGCAATCACTCCTTATGAGATAGGATAGACTAGGATCAGAAGGAAGGATTTGGGGAAGGGCCTGAGTAGACAAGGGGGAGGGATTGTGGGATTGGGAGTGGAGCATGGAAGAGTTTATGGGGGATATATAGTGAATAAAGTGTAATTAATAAAAATTTAAATGAGCAAATATTAAGAAATATAATTCATTTTGGAGTTATATGCCCTTTTAATAACTGGATGCTGAATCTCTTAATGTCTTTCATCTGTTTCATGACATCAATTTCTCTCTCATCCAATCAGCACCTGAGAAAAACTTGAGGTTTCCATAAAGATGAATAAACAAACTTTCCTCAGTGTCCAATATCTCTTATCCATGTGACATTTTCTTCTTTAACCCAACAAGCCTTTACCTCATCTCTTAAACCAGATCCTACACCTTTACTCCTATTTACCTCTGTGACATTGACAGGTAGGAAATGAAACTCTAATGTTTATTTAATTGCAAAGCTCCTTAAGTAGGGAAGATTCAAAGTGATGTGGGATTAAGGGGAATGTTCCCAATGACAAGGTGTTCTTCCACTGTGGTCTTGGAGGTGAAATATTGTAGGTTGTGACTTTGGACTGAGCTTTTACTCCTATACTCACTAATTGTACCTTCACATTCTTATTGATATAAAAGGCTGAAAGGAACTATGTTTCCCTTGGGTATTGAGTCCATAAGAGCAGAAAAAAAGAGAAGGAATCGAAACAATTCCTGGCATGGATTTGGCTGAAACAGAGTAAGATCTCTGTTTTCTAAAAGGAGAAATGAGGAGCAATAAACTAATTGACATCTGGTGCTGTTTCACATTAGTGTTGCAAACCCTCTATGAGCAGGATTGCCTTTACTGACCAGACTTGATTGGCAGTTGTGTCCTACTCTGTGGTTAGTGAGAAATCCTCCTGGTCCTGGGGTTTAGTGTTAAACCTTCAGGACAAATAAATGGGTCTGTGTTATATGCCTCGGACACAAGAGCAGCTTTGTTTCCTGCTGTGGTCCTCCAGACAAACACTGTAAACATATTTTTAGTGCCAGGACTGCTTGTTCAAAGGAGCCACCTGAGCTCATGGGATCTTGAGGTATCTCAGTAACCACTAGTTCATGGTTAGGATGTTCTGCTACATAATTAGTTCCTGGAAAGCATGCCTTACAAAGTCAAATTATTCCCTCCTTTAATGGAATCTTTTCTTCATGTTAAAAGTCATTGTAAAACTTGTCAACATATTATTTTTATTACTTATGTGGCAATTTCATATAATATACATTGCACTCCTTTTCCATCAATCCGAGGTTCGAATTCCTACCTATGTGTCACAATATATTTTTTCTGTAAAGTAAATCAATTCAAGCATATGTTGTTCATATACTCATTAGAATATGATCAGAGTCTCTGTGCCAAATTCCTTAAAGAAAATTAAGTTCATCCTTGTGGTACCCTGGCCCCAACTCCAAGAAGAAACCATTAGTTCTGAAGAGATCTATACTTCATTATCTTGATCACACTCTTTCTTATGTATTTATTTATTAAGATTTTTACATGTTGTATCACCTCTGTTGTCCCACCATTTTCACCTTCCTGTCCACCTCCATAGGCTCCTCCTTCTATCCCTGTGACCTTTCTCTAGTTCCCTGGTATGGGAGGTCCTTGTCACCCTTCTACTGACCCTGGCTTATCAACTATTCTCAAGGCTGGCTGCATCATCTTCCTCTCCTACCTGATTCTCAGGGCATTGTTCTCCTTGTGTCCTCAATTCCATCTCCTTATGAGACTCTTCCTGCCTCCTCTTCTGAAGACTTAGCAGAGAAGTGAGGGAAGGTAGAATTTCATAGGGAAATCCCATTAAGTGTTGGGTATTTTAAAGTCACTCTCTGTGCATAATATCTGCCTGTTGGTCTCTGTATGCAATCCCATTCAATATAGAAGGAAACATCTCTGTCTATCCAAGAACATGGCATTGATCTATCAGTTGAGGGCAGAAAGCAACATATTTTAATTGGACAACTTCCTAAATAGGGAAGCTTCAAAGTAATGAATGACTAAAGGGACTGTACCGAATGACAAGGTACAGTCAGTACTCCTACTGTGCTCTTGGAACTGAAATTTCCTAGGTTATGACTATGAATTGAACAGTTACTGGCATACTGACTGAATGTACCTTCAAATTCTTATTTATATAATAGGCTGGCAGGGTCTAGAGTTCCCTGTGGTATTGAGTCTTTAAGAGCAGAGAAAAGAGAAGAGAACCTGATAGTCCTGTGGTCTAGTCTAACATTGTCCACCTAAAAGAGGGAGTGTAAATGGGGGGAGAGAGAATTCTTAGAAGAATGAAGATAAGACAGATTTCTTTTCAAGTCTCAGTTTTCAGAATGTGCATACAACACTTATAAAGCAAACGGTACAAGCAATTTTTTTTTTATAGTAGCAACACATCTGTGCCACCTGGAAAGGCATCCAGGAATTACACTGAAGGTTACACCAAGTTTGATCTCTGGTTCCCATGATCAGAGAGATCTTGCTATCTACTTCTCAGGCTCAGAAGAGCCTGCTTGCATAGAGAGCCAAGAGCAGTCTCTGAGAACTTAGATAGGACCTGCATCTGGCAAGGACAGGAGGCAGAATTCCAATTACCAGACTCCTTCAGTTCTCCCTTCTTTATTTTATGGACAGCCTGTCTTAGGTTGGCGAAATATGCACTTTTCCTTTTTTGTCATCAATATATTGGATGAGATTTTTCCTGACCCTTTGTCTTAGGTTGGAAAAATGAAAATTTTAACTTATACATGTATTTGACTTATCTCCATATCAAATAGGGTTGTTAGAGATCTTTAATTTAAATTCATGCAACATCGCTTGCATGCATTGAAGTTGTTGAAAAAGGAACCTGAACACACATGGAAGGCAGGCACAGGCCAACAAAGCCATATTTGCCATGCCCACAAGTGTCAGTCCCCTTAAGCACAGAGTCAAAGGATGGAAAATGCCCCCTGAAGCAAGTAAATATATCCAAGGCTTTATTGGCTGACTCTATGTCATGGATCTTATTTCTCATTGTTAACATATTCAATGAGATGTTTTTGCTAGACAAAATACCAGCAAGGTGATTCTGAACCTGAATCCAATTACATTGTGTCCCATCATACCAAGAATCCGAAATCCTAACAGTAATAATAACAAAAAAAGTTGCTTAACAACTAATACTGAAAGAACATTATTATCAGCACTAATACGATTAGTAATATTGTAATATACACATTCAATTGAATAGGTATCATTGTTCTTAAAATGTCTTACTACAGTGTTTCAAATTAGCAGTAAATAAGAGGGGTTAATACCTGCCTAAACAGAAGTATACTTGATTAATTTAGCAAAGCTACTTGCATTCCCAAACAGAATGCCTATATACCCCAGTGCAGCACACAATTTCAATAATAGGTTTGCCAATTTGTATTTGAAACCTCCAAAGTCCAGTCCTTACAACTTTTTCTGAAACAAAAGAATAATGACTGCCTTTACCAGAAGCCAAGTTCTTAATACACTTAAGGACACACAAGTTCAGTTAATGACTGTAAATCCATGGTCATTGTCCCAGGAGCAAATGGTGGGCATTTCTCATATTCATCTTGTCCAAGGAACCATCATTCGAGGACAAGTGCGTTGATTCCCTTTCCCACAGAGTGGGTAACTCATTGGAGATGTAAGACTGTTATGCTCAATTCCCATAGGAAGGGACAATAATATCCCCCCAATGTTCCAATTTGCCTGGTTGCAAAGGGAGCCTTGAGCTGCCATACCAACTTTAGAATAATAGGCATTTCGACCTATGACCTGGACAGGGGAGACTGGTAAGCTGTCCTGATAAATACTCTCTCTGGTAAAACAAAGAGGATGACTTCTTCCTATTCCTGAAAAGTTAAGAGTCTGTTTTACTTGTATTCCACCAAAAACAGGAAAATCCAGCAAAAAAGAGTTGTTTTCATAAAGAAGGACTTCTGGATCATCCAAGGAACCTGGATGTAATAGAAGTGGATTAAGAACATATGGTCAATATATAGTCATATTGATCGAAGGGTCTTCATTGACATCATTATCATTTTCAGGAGAAAAATCCTCATCCCCATGTTGTACCAGACATTCCAGTAGCCATCAATAGGTTTGCCAATTTGTATTTGAAACCTCCAAAGTCCAGTCCTTACAACTTTTTCTAAAACAAAAGAATAATGACTGCCTTTACCAGAAGCCAAGTTCTTAATACACTTAAGGACACACAAGTTTTTTCATCATTTTTTCTATGAAAAAACACAGACAGATCCTTGATCCCATATGAGTACAGGGTCGGGTCCATGCCTTTGATTTGTTAAAAGATACTGCCATTTTAATTTAGCACAATTTTCTTAATATATATATTATATATATATATATATATATATATATATATATAAATCTATCTGCTGCAGATTTACTATGCTTATCCAAAGTAAAAGTTCAGAATGCAAAGAACATGATTGAGATAATTCTTAAGTGTCCAGGGGAGTAGCTCCACCTTATTTGATTTTTTTTCAAACAAATTTGATTGTTTAGTGAACATGCTCTACCATGCTTTGTCCTTGAGTATTGTATGGTATTTTAGTTATATTAGAAACTTGAAACTATTGACAAAATCTTCTAAAAGATTTGCTAGTATATCCTGTTCCATTGTCAGTTTTTTTTCTTGCTTAGGAACTCCGAGAACAATAACATTCTTTGTAGCTTTTCCTGTTTGAGAAGTGGCAAAAATAAATCCAGAGTAAGTATCTATGTAAACATGTACACATTGCAATTGGTTAAATTCAGGAATATGAGTAATATCCATTTGACAAATCTGATTTGGAGCCAATCCTTTGGATTGACTCCCAAATGAGGAACAGGCTGAAATTGAGGACAAGTACTGCAAGCTGGTGACTATCCTAGGGCCTGTTCCTTAGTCAATCCCTATTTTTGTCTCAAGGTTTGATTATAATGATGATGCATATTATAAGCATCTTGAGCCCTTTTTAACTGTGAACAATAAACTTTGGTGACTTTATCTGCAGATGTATTTCCTTTAAAAAGGGGTCCTGGCAAATTAGAATGAGCCCTCAAATGTCGCATAAAAAAGGGGAATTTTTTTGTATCAAAGTTTGAATTTGTAAAAATAAAATTCCAGCAGGAGATGTCTGAATTTGTCCTGCAGTCTCTAACTTAGGCAAAGCCTAAGCTACAAATGCACTATCCGTGAAAATATTTAAAAACTGCAAAACACAATCATTACTGTAGATAACTCTGCTCTTTGTGCAGATGTGTTAGACACTTGAAAAGATATGGTTTTTCTTTTAAAAGCATAGGCAGAAACACCAGAAAATGAACTATCAGTAAGTACTTTTAAAGTATCCACAATTTGGCTAACTTTTGTTTTAAAATGAAAAATCTCTAGGTTGTACCTATAAAAACTGAGTTAATATTTTGTGCCTCAACAGGTTGGACTCTGTCACAATAAGCTTACATATGTTAAACTGTCATATTTATCAGATCTCTGACAAATTTGAGGGCCAACATATTTGAGTGACTCTTTGACTCCCTTTATCATCTGCTCTAAACTTCATCCTATAAAACAGGATGTTATAATCTCAATTATAGCATAGTTTTTAAATCTCTGTTTTTAGAACCAAATTTTAAGTAGATCTATATAGGCAAACTTTATGTTAGCCATTTTAAATTTAACCTTAAAAAATAAATAAAGAGACTAGATAAAACTGAATCTTGTACCCATATTCTCAACAATAATCTTCAACACAACTTTAAATCTGTTATTTTTAAACTGAAATCAAAGAAAAAAATTTTAATTAAACATAATATATAAAGGAGCTAGCAAATCTTATTAATCCTAGCATATTGTATTAAAAGTTAACAGCCAAAAAAATTAAAGGACATATGTTTTTTTTTTATATTAAACAGAAAACTAAACTTAACCTGTAGCCCACTGAAAATATGGATTATTTTGGCTGTACCAAATCTTTAGGCCACTGAGGAACAGCATTAAATCATTTGTTTAGCTACTGGTAGCCAGCATATATTTTATATAATGGTTAACAATGATCTTAATATAACCCTGCATAACCCTTGGCTAACATGCAACTGTAGTTTTTTTTGTTTGTTTTTTTTTTTGTTTTGCTATAAAAGAGCATAAGCAAACATTTTTCATTGAAGAATCTCTAGCATTTTTAAATAAAGAACAACATATTTTATAGATTTTTAAAAATTATATATTGTAATAAATGCAGTTTTTCTTTAATTAGCTTAAACAGTATGGCTTGGTTTTACTTTGTAAAATTAATAAAATGAATACCAAAGATTTTAATTTATCCCAAAGGGTTGAGAAACTGTTTTAAGTTCTTTGTTAGACTGCCCAAGGGTTACTATTTTAAAATAACTCATAAATTTTAAAATGTTTTATAGAATTTAATTTTGATGGTCCAGGACCAAACTCAGAGATATTGATTGTCAATAACAAGTTGTCTCATGTCTAAATATATCTAAGTCTACAGAAAAACATACACACAAATAGAGTTACATAAGGGACATAGAAATCTGATTTATTACATTGGAGTGACTACAATACCCAAATTCCAGGGCTTGACCATCCTCTACTGGACACAAGTCCCACAGATTCCAGAAGGAGAGGACCCCCTCATGGGTCCACTCTACACATAAAGATTCCAGAAGGAGCAGAACCCCTTCAGCCCTTTCCACAGCTTCCAGATGGAGAGCAGGCTCCTACAGCCCTCTTATCACACAGAATAAGGTCCCAGCAACACTATCTCTTTTTCCTAAAAGGAGTAGAAGCTTTAGGGGCCTCTTCCCAGGGCATTGGAGCATCCTCCATATTCCCTTAACCAAACTGGAAACTCTCCAAGTTTCTCAGGCCTTGTGAACTAACCAAAACCAGAACCCAAAACAGAATCTGGCAGACAAAAACAAAAACAAAAACATAGGCTAACACAAAAAAACATCCATGATACCTGCTTTTTAAACATTTAAATATTTTTTAAACCTATTTGTATAATATTAAAACAAAGCATCTTCTTTGGAGTGAAATCATAAAGCACATTTATAATTTTAAAAATCAAAACCAGACCTTAAAATTTACCACTGCAAACAATCCAACATTATTATTAATATTAATATTTATTATTATTATTATTTAGTAATTTTAATTTCCCTAATTCCCTTAACAGAAATTGTTCCTTTTCTAATTGGACTGTCTCATGGAGAAAAATAATATCCTCCTGCAGTGGTCCCATATCTCCTGCAGATGTGGCAGGGAAAGCCACTGGGAGAGAGGGCCCATGAAGCCAGTCTGAATTATGAGACTTGGCAGGTTCTTCCTCTTTGTTTCATCCTCACTATCTGGCTCCTAAATAATTTTCTGCTCTCAAATTACACAAATCAGTTTGAGCTCCTTTATGAACATTTGATGTAACTTTAGAAGTACTTTTTTTTTCTGTCTGTTTGGCTGCTCTAATTACCCCAAGTATCTCTTTAGCTTCTGAGATTACTTTTCCCAAGTTTCCAGATTGATGGTACCTTCAACTGGGAACCAGGGACAAACTTCATTTACAAACTTATGGGATAAAGGCGTTTCTCCCAATTCCTCCCTTTTATTAGCATTGACTTTAAAGTCCTCATTAACATTTCCCTGCTATTTCTCTGCCCCATGATTTCCCTGCCTTGTCTTCCTCTATGGGATGCACAGTCTTCATGATGCACTTTTGCACTTTTTTTTTAGGCATCCAGAGCTCCAAAAACCAGCCTTTCTCAAGTTGCCCCTCATTTTCAAGGTCCCTTGTTCAAGTACCACCTGACCTATCCTACAGCTAGTCTAACAGGCTCAACCTGGAAGAGTGAGTGTAAATGGGGGAACAGAGACATAACGGATGGTGACTAGATTCCTGATCAAGTCTCAGTTTACTGAACATGCCAACCACACTGATAAAGCAAAGCGTACAAACAATTTTTTTTTCATAGTAGCAGCACATCTGTGCCACCTGTTAAGACATCCAGGAATTCACCCAAGGTTAACCAAAGTTTGCTGTCAGGTTGTCAAGGTTGCAGGAAGTTTGCTCTCTACTTCTCAGGCTCAGAACACCTCAGGACACCTTTTATCAGTGTCCTGTATCTCTAATCCTGTGCACACTTGAGCAGTTACTGAGCAGAACTGAGCAGTTACTCATGTAATTACTAAATGTACATTCACATTCTTATTAATATAATAGACTGGCAGAGTCTAAAGTTCCCTAGAGTATAGAGTCTTTAAGAGCAGTGAAAATATAAGGAAAACAGACAGTTCCTGAGACTGGTTTAGCTGAAAGAGAGAAAGATCGGTGAGTGTAAAAGGAAAACTGAGAGGCAATAATCTGTTTGACAGCTGGGTCCACACTAGTATTGGCAACCCTCTATGAACAGGGTTGTCTTTGTAGATCTGGCTGGATTGGAAGATGTGTACTACTCAGTGGTCAGTGTGGCACCCTCCTGGCCCTGGGGTTTATATTTTAAACAGGGCTGTCATTGCAGAGAATTGGGTCCATGTTATATGCCTAGGACACAAGACCAGCTGGGTCTTGTCTAACACTACGTTTAGACAAAAACTCTAAGCGTAGTGTTGAGGCTATGACTGCTGGTTCAGTGGTGCCACCTGAGCTCATTTTGTTTGAGGTAGCTGGGTAACCACTAGTCCATCTCTAGGATTCTCTGCTACATATTGATTTCCTGGAAAGCATGCTTTACAAATTCAAACTCTTTCCTCCTTTTGCAGAATCTTCTTCTCTCCATGATAAAGTCATTGTAAAATTTGTCAACTTGTTAATTTTATTGATTGTGTGGGAATTTCATATAATATACTTTATATTCCTTTTCTATTGATCCCAGGTTCAAATTTCTACCCATATGTCACACTAAATTTTTTGTCTTTAAAATACATCAATTGAAGTATGTGTTGTTCATATAATCATCACAAAATAATCAGATTCTCAGTGCCAAGTCCCTTAAACAAAATTGAGATCATCCTTGTTAGATAATATAATTCGTATTAAGTTATGTTATTGAAGGTGTGCTTTGAGTTTGATCTGCCAATAACAGTGACCAGATATAATCGAGTCTCTGTCTCTTAGTTTCTGTCATTGTATAACTGTTTTTGTTGTTCTTGGAATCTCTATTTCTGAATCTGTCTCTCTCACTCTTTGTCTCTCATAGTCTCCCTTTCTCTGCCTTCCACTTGTGGTTCAGTATGAGAAGTTTCTGCTTAAAGACTACAACAAGTTTTCTGATTGCTGATGTGACATCATGGATAGTCTCTGTAAAAATATGAGCCATGTCCCAGTTAAATGCTTATTTTAAAGAGTTGCCTTGTCCAGGAGCATTTTCGCAGGAAGTAATTTACTGACTGAGGACGTATCTGTGCATTTAACAAATAATAATGGAATCTGTGATAATATGAGACTCATAGATCAAGGACATGTGTCTTTATCAATGACCACTTGAAAGATATATGTGACAGTTTAACTGAACTATGAGTGTTGAACACAGGAACTGTCATCTCTGGGTTGTGTGCTTTCAGGATTGAGGCATATAGGGCTGCTCAGTCTTTCTATCAAGCAGGCTGTCCACATGGCCCTTTTAATAACTGGCTTCTGAAACTCTTACTGGCTTTCACCTGTTTCTTGACATTATTCTCTCCCTCAGCCAAACGGCACCTAACCATTTTGATGTAATAATAGCATGGTGATGTCATAATATGATTATTTATTCATCATTCCATTGTTATGTCATATCACCATTGTGATGTCACAATAGCATTGTGATGTCATAATTCCATTGTGATATAATACTACCATTGCAACCTCATCGTAGTATTGTGAAGTATGACACCTTTGTGATGTCATAATTGTGTTGTGAATTCATAACACAATTGTGATGTCATAATAGCATTGTGATATAATAAAAAAATGTGATGTCATACAATAATCATTTCATAATAGCTTTGTGGTGTAATAGCATCAGGATGTATTGATAAATTCTGATGTCATCATAGCATTGTGATGTCATCATGGCATTGTGATATCATCATAGCATTTTTATGTCATATATGATTATATAATCTTACCATTGTAAAGTCATAACAGGCTTTTGATGACAAAATTCCATTGTGATGTCATACTAGAATCATGTCATAATACCATTGTGTTCTTATAGGCCTCCTCTTTAACTTGGGGAAATTTTCATCAATGATTTTGTTGAAAATATTTTCTGTGCCTTGGAGGAGGGATTCTTTTTTTTTCCTCTATTCCTATTCTTCTTTCTTTTTTTTTTTTCTTTTTATGTTGTCTTGAATTTCCTGGAATGTCTCTTTCATAAATTTTTTAGATTTATTATTTTCTTTGATGGATACATCAATTTCTTCCATTGTATCTTCCACACCTAAGATTCTTTCTTCCATCTCTTGTAGTCTATTGGTTATGCTTACCTCTGTAGTTCCTGTTTTCTTTCCTAGGTTCTCCCTCTCCATGATTTCTTCCATTTGTGTTTTCTGTAATTCTTCCAATTCTATCTTCAGATCTTAAATCATTTTGTTGATTCCTTCACATGTCTGACTGCATTTTCCTGTGTTTCCTTCAATTCCCTCAACTGTTTCTTTAAACATTCCTCTGTTTCTTTTATTTCTTTCAGTGATTTAATTATTTCTTTTCTGAAGACTACAAACTTATTTAGTTTCATCTTCCTGTATTTATTTATGGATGGCCATAATCTGTTTTATTATATCTTCCCCTAATTCTTTACACATTTTATTTGCTTCCTCTATTAACCTCTTCATAAGCATAGATGTAAGGTCATCTTGAATTTCACTTATGTTAGGGTATCCAGGGCTACTTGCCCCTGTATAACTGGGTTCTGGCAATGCCATATTGCTGTACTCAATAATGGCAAGTGAGCACAGTGCTCATGCCTGCAGTAGAAGGCTAGAGCCTAGAGTCTGCATGAATCCAGAAAGTCTTCTGGAACTGGGTATCCTGAGTATTGGACCTGATGATCCCCACACTGTGGGGTTTCCTCCTGACAGGGACACCCAGTCTCTGCTTTGGGGATAGCCATTCTGTCTGTGATGGTAAGTAGAACTCACAGGCACAGACTTGCATGGCTCTGCCTTTCTGCCTTTCTGACCATTGGGTGCCTGGCTGTCTGCTGAAACTGAATAATTTTTCCTGAGACCTTTCCCAGGTGGTGGTATCAGCTGAGTGCTCTTAGAGCAAACCAGCATTTCCCCTCCTTGTGTGTTTGCACCTGACAGAGAAGCTCAGTCTCTGGTGCCCTGGGGCCCATAGTTCTATATCCACCAGCAAGTCAGGTGCACAGGCAGGATTCAGTGCCCGGGCCTGGGTCCTCGGCTCTGGCTGTGGGCACTCGTGGAACCCTGGGTCTTTTCCAGGGAATGTCCGGGTGACCTAAGGTTGGTCCCAATCATTTTCTGCAGCATGGATTATCTGTCGACTGGAAATCACAGTCTCTGATGTTGTGGTACATTTCAGTCTGGGACAGTGATCAAGCATGGCAGCATGTGGCTCTGGGCTGACAACCAAGTGCCTGGTGGAACAAGAATCTCTCCTAAAGTTTAGCTGGGTGAGTTGAAGCTGATTGAATTTCTCAAATTGGGGTATCCTCTCACCTGGGAAACATGATGACTTGTGTTTTAGGGCCACAAGTTCTGACTGATGATCACTGTGCTGATCCTGCTTTGCTGCTGGTCAGAATGAGAGTCATTCCAGGAGTGCCTTCTTGCCGAATCACATAATACCATTGTGATATCATAATATCGTGGTGATGTCATAATACAATTGTTATGTCATAATAGCATTGTGAAGTAATAACATCATTTGATGGCATAATAGGATTGTGATGTCAACATACCATTATGCGGTCCTAATATCATTATAAAGTCATACTGTGGTGAAGTCATAATAGCATAGTGATGTCAAAATACAATTGTGGAGTTATATCATTGTGATGTTATAATACCATGAGATCTCATATCAGCATTGTGATATCATATCATTGTGATATCATAAGAGCACTGTGATGCCATAATACCATTGTGAAGTCATAATTGTAATGGCATAATACTTTGTGAAGTCATAATACCATTATGATAGCAAGAGAGGACTGAGATGTCATCATAGCATTGTGATATCTTAATAGGATGGTAATGTCAAAATACCTGTGTTATGTCATAATAGCATGAGTATTTTATATCATTTTGAAGTCATAATAGCACTGAAATGTGATAATAGAATTGCACAGTCATAATAGCATTGTGATGTCATAAGAGTATGATGTCATAATAGCATTTAGATGTCATACCATTGTGAGGTCTTTATAGCTTTATGGTGCCATAATAGCATTGTGATATCATAATAGTATTGTGATGTTATAATAACATTATGATGTCATAATAGGGTTATGATGTCATTATAGCATTGTGATGTCATAATACCATTGTAACATCATATCATTTTGATGTTATAATAACATGTAGATGTCATATCATTCTGATATAACACATTTTGAAAGTCCTAGTAATTGTCATATCATATAATACCATTGTGGTATCTAGTAACATTTGTGGTCAAAAAAGCGTAGTGATGTCCTAACAGAATGGTGATGTCATTATGCCAGTGTGAACTCATAACACCATTGTAATGTCATAACACCATTATGATGACATATCATTTTGCTATCATACTATCACTGTGATGTCATAATAGCATTGTGATATCATAATAGCATTGCTATGTCATCATAGTATTGTTATGTCGTATGATTTTAAAGTCTTACCATTCTGAAGTCATAATAGCATTTTGATAACAAATTTTATTTTGATGTCATGCCACAATCATGTTGTAATACCATAGTGACATCATAATAGCATAGTGATATCATAATACCATTGTTACTTCATAATAAATTTGTAAATTCTTAACACCATTGTGATATCATAATAGCATTGTGATGTCACCATAGCATTGAGATGTATTAATATTCTAAAATCAAACAATTGTGATGTCATAATTGCCCTATTATGTCATAATTCCATTGAGATGTCATAACAAAATCAAGTTGTCATAGCCTGGTGAAGTCCCCATAAAATTATGATGTCATCATAATAGCATTGTCATGTCATAATAATTTTTGAAGTCATAATAACATTATGATGTCATAATAACATTGTGATGTCATACCATGGTCATGTTATAATACCATTTACATATCATACCATTGTGATGTCATAATACCTTTCTTATGTCATAATAGAATTGTGATTTCATAAGACCATTGTGATGTCACAATAGAAATTTGTGGTCATAATAGCATTGTGATGTCATAAGAACATTAAGATGTTAAAATTCCAGTGTGATGTTATACCCCAATCAAGTTGTAATACTATTGTGATGTCATCATAACATTGTGATGTTATAACATTGTGAAATCATAACACCATTGGGATGTGATAACATTGTGATACAATAGTAGTATTGTTTTGTCAAAATACCTTTGTGATGTTGTAATAACATTGTGATTTCATATCATTGTGATGTCATAATAGCATTCTGAAGTCATAATTGCATTGTGTTGTCATAATAGCATTGTGATGTCATAATAATATTGTGATGTCATCCTATCATTGTGATGTCCTAATATGGTGTTTTCATAATTCCATTGAAGTCATAATAGCATTAGGATATCATAATAACATTGTGAAGTAATAACACCATTAGGATATAATAATATTGAGATGTCAATACATTTTCATATAAAAATACCTTGTGATATCATAATTACATTTTGATTTCATATCATTATGATGTAATAGCATTGAGATATAATAATAGCTTTGTGAAGTCATAATAGTATTGTGATGTCATAATAACTTTTTCATGGAATAATGGCATTGAAATTTCAGAGTAGCATTGTTATAACATCATGTGATAGCAAAATTGTGATGCTGTCATAGCATTGTAATATGAAAATACCTTCGTGCTGTCATATTAGCATTGTGATGTCATAATGGAGTTTTCTGGTCATAACGCCATTGCATAGTTATCTTAGCAATGTGAACTCATTACACCATTGTGATACTGTCATAACATTGAGATCTCATACCATTGTGATGTCTTCATAGCACTGTGATGTTATAATAGCATTTTGAAGTTTAATGAAATTGTGATGTCATCATTGTACTGTGATGCTTACATACTATCATGATGTCAAAATACCATTGTGATGTCAAAATAGCATTGTGATGTAATAGCATTGTGATGTCTTAATATCATTGTGAACTCATACATTTATAAAGTCATAAAACCATTGTTATGTTATCATAGCATTATGAATTCATAATGTCACTGTGATTTCAAAACACCATTTTGATGTCCTATAATTGAGATATCATAAAAGCGTTGTCATTTGATAATACCATTGTGATGTTATATCATTGTGATGTTCTAATACATTATTGAGATCATATTAGCATTGTGATGTCATCATCACATTGAGATGTCCAAATATCATTGTTAATTCAAAGAGTTTTGAAGTCATAATAGCATTGTGATATAGCAAAATCATTGTGATATTGTAATACCATTATGTGCTTGTAATGTCATTGTGATGTCATAATACTAATGAGAGATGTCATAACAGGATAGTGATGTCATAATAGCATTGTGATGTCGAGTTGAATTTTGATGTCCTGATGACTTTGTGAAGTCATTATACCATTTTGAATTCATAATAGCATTGTGAGGTCATAACACAATTTTGAGGTCATAATTGCATTGTGATGTCATAATAGCATTGTGATGTCATAATACAATTGTGATGTCATATCAGTGGAATGTCAGAATAGCATTTTGATGTCATATGATTGTGATTTTTTTAACTTTGTTAATCTTAATACCTTTGTGACATCATAATAGCATTGTGATATTATAACATTATTATGTCATAATAGCTTTGTGATGTCATAATAGCATTGTGAACTGAAAACATTGCATTTTCATAATATAATTATGCAGTTCTAATAGGATTGTGATTTCATAATATCATTGTTTTGTTAATATTCTATTGTGATGTCATACCACAGTCATGTTGTAATACCATTTTGATGTCATAATACCTTGGTGATGTCATAATAGCTTTCACATGGCATAATAGCAGTGTGTTCTCATAATAGCACTGTGATGTTGTATCATTGTGATATATATAGCATTGTGATATCATAGAATCATTGTGTTATCATAATACCATTTTGATGTCACAATAGCATTGTGAAGTCATAATAGCCTTGGTAAGGCATCATTTTCACAGTAAGTAATTCACTGACTGAGGACCTATCTATGCATTTAAAAAATAATAATGGAATCTGTGTTAATATGAGACTCACATATCAAGGACAGGTTAAAGACCACTTAAAGAAAAATGTGACACTTTTGCTGAACTAAGAGTCTTGGACACAGGAACTGTAGTCTCTGGGTTTTGCTTTCAGCTGCCTAGATTGAGGCACGTAGGGCTGCTCAGCCTTTCTCTAAAGCAGGCTGCCCACTTGGCCCTTTTAATAATTGACTCCTGAAACACTTACTGGCTTTCAAATGTTTCATGACATCATTCTGCCTTTCAGGCAATCAGCGCCTGAGAGAATCTTGGGGTTTCAATGGAGATTAGCAATATATATATATATATATATATATATATATATATATATATATATATATCAGTGTCCAGTATATCTGATCCTGTACACACATGACATTTTCTTATGAAACCAAATAGGCGTTTTTTCTCATTTCTTTATCCAGATCTCACACCTTTACTTCTTTTTACCTCTGTGACAATGTCAGCTAGGAAATGAATCTTTAATGTTTATTTAACTGAAAAGCTTCTTAAGTAGAGAAGATTCAAAGTGATGTGGGATTAAGGAAAATGAATGTATGGAGTGATAAGATGGTCACATACTGTTCTCTTGGATCTGAAATTTTCTAGGTTGTGACTTTGAACTGAACAGTTACTTACATACTTACTATATGTACCTTTGCATTCATATTGATATAATAGGCTGGCAGGGTCTAGAGTTCCTTGGGGTATTGAGTGTTCAAGAGGAGAAAAAGAAGAATGAAAGCACACAATTTCTGGGATTGGTTTGGTTGAAACAGAGAAAGATCCATGAGTATAGGGGAGAACTGCATATCAATAAACTATTTGACAGATTGTAAAGATCCACACTAGTTTTGGCAAGCCTCTACAAGCAGATTTGGTTTGGCTGACCTTGCTGGATTGGAAGCTGTGACCTTCTCAGTGGTCATTGAGAAATCCTACTGGTCCTGGGGTTTACAATCATTCAGGATAGAGGAATGGTTCATGTTATATGCCTACAACTGAAGAGCAGAAGAGTTTCTTAATGTTGTCCTCCAGACACACCCTGTAAACATAGTGTTAGTGCCAGAAATGTTTGTTAAGAAGTACCACCTGAGCTCTTGGGGTCTGATGTTGCTGGGTAACTGCTAGTTGAGGACTAGGATTCTCTACTACATAAAAGACTCCTGAAAAGTATGTCTTACAATGTCAAACTCTGCCCTTCTTTTGCGGAATCTTTTCTACATGTTAAAAGTCATTGAAAAAGTTGTCAACATTTTCTTTTTATTGATTATGTGGGAATTTCATATAATGTACATTAAATTCTTTTCCATTTTCCTTAGGCTCACACTAAATTTTTCTTTTCTTTAAAATACATCAATTCAAGTATACGTTGTTCATCTACTCATCGGAACATGATCAGAATATCAGTGCTAATTCCATTAAGGAAAACTGAATTCCTCCCAAAGGAGTCTGCCGGTGACTTGATTTGGACTCAGTTCATGGTTAGTCTCTTTCTCCTTGGAAGTCTAGGAAACTCACCAATTTTGACATTGCAGGTCCTTTTGCCCCTCAGCTAAGCTGCACACTAGCCACTGCCATCTTAGTTCCTGTCATGTTTACTTATTTACTCACAGATTCAATGCAATTCCCATGAAAAAAACCAACACAATTCTTCATAGATCTTGAGAGAAAAATTATCAACTTCATATGGAGAAACAAAAACCCCAGAATTTCCATAATTATACTGTACAACAGATCCTCTGTAGACATCTCCATCCCCAATCTCAAGCTTACTACAGAGCAATAGTAATAAACATGGCATGGTATTGGCATAGAAATAGAATAGTGGATGAATGAAACCTAATAGAAGACCCAAAAATAAACCCACATGCCTATGGATATTTGATTTTTGACAAAGAAACCAAAACAATTCAGTAGAAAAAGACAGCATCTTCAACAAATGGTGCTAGTCTAACTGAATGTATGCATGCAGAAAAATGAAAATAGATCCACACTTATCACCCTGCACAAAATAAAGTCCAAGTGGATCAAAGATCTCTGAACTGGGCTCAAGCTGCAAGCACAGAGAGTTGTTGTGAGCCCAGCTCTCCATCATAGACAGAGCTGTGCACCCCAGGGCAACAGAGACTGGGAGTCCCTGTTGGGCAAAAACCCCACAGGGAAGGAAATTGTACTGACTTGGGTCACCCAGGTCTTATGTGGAAAATGGCTCACAGACCAGTGGTTATGAGCCACCATCAGTGAACTGGGATCAAGCCCAAGCACAGAATTGTTGTGTGCCCAGCTTTCCAGTACAGACAGAGATGTGTGCCACAGGGCAACAGACACTAGGAGTCCCTGTCTGAAGTAAACCCCACAGGGAAGAAAGGAAACAGGGACCCGAATTAGGTTATCCAGCATATCCCGGCAAAAGGTCCTGCAGACCAGCAGGCAGGGGTGAGCATTGCCAGCCCAAAAACCTGCTCTGTGCCAACTATTCCTCACAGACAGGATTGTGTGCACCAAGACAACAGAAACTTGGAGTCACTGTTGGGAGAAAACCTCTCAGGGAATGAAGCAAAGGGAACAGACTTAGGCAACCCAGTATATCCCTGGAAAAGGTCCAGCAGACTGGCCAACCTCAGGAACCTGCTGTTCACCAGATAGCCTGCTGTTACCAGGAGAGCAGTACTCACTCGCCAAAGATTATAGCTTGGACACTGGGGCAAAGAGCCCCAACCTCAGATCTACAAAAGCCCGAGATCAACGCCCAGATACTGCTCCAAGTGGCAAGCACTTATCCTGAAGAAAACTCACCAAACCACAGGACACACAGGTTAGAGCAGCAGCTCTCTAAATGTACAGCAAGAAACCCAGAAGGAAGGCAGTTGTCTCCAGGACTTCTCTGGGTGAGAAGAGATCCCTCGAGACTAAAAAGTACCACAGTTACCAGTCAGGTCTATATACCTGAATTTAGCTGTGGCAACTCCTGAAAAACATGGGAAATACTGTTACTATACCCAAAAAGCTGAAGAGACTTCCTTCAGGAACAACCATCTTTCTGCCAAGGGGATTCTCTCTACCACAGGATTCCAGGAAACAACAGAAACTAACTCCAAACATCTATGATATCCCACTGGATAGAGGCCAGCATAAAAGCTAAACCAACAAAAGACAGAGAAATATGGAATCTCCAGAACCCAGTTATTCAGGGGCAAGTAGCCCCCTACACCCATCCATAATTGAAATTCAAGAAGATGACCTAACATCTATGCTTATGAAGAGGATAACAGAGAAAACAAATAAAATGTGTAAAGTCCTAGGGGAAGATAAACTCAAACAGATTATGGCCATCCATAAAGAAATAGAGGAAGATAAAAACAAACAGATTATGGCCATCTGTAAAGAAATAAAAGAAAATAAAGAAAAAGAGATTATGTTCATCCATGAAGAAATACAGGAAGTTACATCCAAACAGTTTGTGGCCTTTAGAGAGGAAATACTTAAATCACTTAAAGAAATAAAAGAAATAGAGAATTGTTCAAACAAACAGCTGAAGGAATTGAAGGAAAATACAGTCAGACAGGTGAAGGAAATAAAAAAAAATGGCTCAAGATCTGAAGATAGAATTGGAAAAATTAAAGAAAACACAAATGGAGGAAATTGTGGAGAGAAAGAACTTAGAGAAGAAAACAGGAAATACAGAGGTAAGCATAAACAACAGACTACAAGAGATGGAAGAAAGAATCTCAGGTGTAGAGGATACAATGGAATACGGTGATGTATCTGTCAAAGAAAATGTTCAATCTAAAAAATTCCTGACACAGATCATCCAAGAAATCCAGGACAACATAGAAAGACAAAACCTAAGAATAATAACAATAGAGTACAAAGAAGATTTTCTCCTTCAAGGCCCAGGAAATATTTTCAACAAAATCATTGAGGAACATTTCCCCAACTTAAAGGAGAGGCCAATGAGAATGCAAGAGGCCTACAGAACACCCAATAAATTACATAGGAAAAGAAAAACCTCCTGCCACATAGTAATCAAATCAGTGAGTACACAGAACAAAGAAAAAATACTACTAATTGTAAGGGAAAATGGCCAAGTAACATATAGTGGCAAACCCACTGGAATCACAATTGACTTTTCAACAGAGACTATGAAAGCCAGAAGGGCCTGGACTGATATCAGGCAGAACCTAAGAGAAGTTAGATGTCATCCCAGGCTATTATAACCAGGAAAAATCTCAGTCCTCATAGATGGAGAAAGCAAGATATTTCAATTACTAAAACAAATTTCAACAATAACTACACACAAAATCCAGCATTACAGAAGGCAATAGAAGGGAAAATACAACACAAGAAACTAGCTAATTTCAAGGAAACGCAAGAAATATTTAACCTCATTACAATTAAACAAAAAGCAACCAAGCTCACAAACGTATGACCACAGCCAACATCAAAATCAAAAGATCTAACAGCCAATGATACTCTCTCTCTCAACATCAATGGACTCAATTCACAAATAAAAAGACACAGAATAACAGAATGGATGCGTAAAAAAAAAATCTGTTGCATACAAGAAACACACCTAAGGCTCAAAGATAGACATTACCTGAGGATAAAGAGCTAGAAGACAGCTTTCCAAACAGATGGACCCTAGAAGCAAGCAGGAGTAGCCATTCTAATATCTGTTAAGATAGACTTTCAACAAAAATTAATCAAAAAAGATGGGGAAGGACACTTCATACTCATCAAAGAAAAATTCCACCAGGAAGACATCACAATCCTCAAAATCTTGCCCCAAATAAATGGGCACACACACTTGTAAAAGAAATATTGATAAAACTTAAACCACACATTAATAGTGGAAGACTTCAACACCCCACTCTCAAAAAAGGACAGATCCATAAAACAGAAATTAAACAAAGAAACAAAGTCTGTAACAGAGGTCATGAATCAAATGGACCAGACATTTACAGAACCTTAAAACCAAACACAAAATAATTTACCTTCTTCTCAGCACCTCATTGACCTTCTCCAAAATAGACCATATAGTTGATCACAAAGCAAGCCTCAAAATAGAATTAGATTAAAATAATCGCTTGTATCCTATCTGATCACTGTCGAATAAAGCTGGACCTCAACAAAAAAAAAAAAAAAAAAAAAAAAAAGAAAAAGAAAAAGCAAAAAGCCTAGAAACACATGGAAACTGAACAACTTGCTACTAAATGACAGCTTGGTCAGGAAAGAAATAAAGAAAGAAATTAAAGTCTTCCTAGAATTCAATGAAAATGAAGGCAAAACATACCCAAACTTTGTGACACAATGAAAGCAGTGCTAAGAGGAAAGTTCATAGAACTAAGTGACTTCTAAAATAAATTCGAGACAGTTCATTCAAGCAACTTAATGACTCACCTAAAAACCCTAGAAAAAGAAGAAGCAGACACACCAAAGAGGAGTAGTCAGCTGGAAATAATCAAACTCAGGGCTGAAATCAATAAATTAGAAACAAATGAAACAATTCAAAGAATCAATGAACCAAGAGCTGGTTCTTTGAGAAAAACAGTAAGATAGCTAAGCTACAGACACTGAGGAAATTCAAATAATTAATTAGGACTTACTTCAACGTCTATATGATACAAAATTTGAAAATCTAAATGTAATGGACAATTTTCTTGATCTATTCCACTTACCAAAACTGAATCAATACTAGGTAAATCAAGGAAATAGTACTATACCCCCAAGGAAATAGAAGCAGTCAATGAAAGTCTCCCATCCAAAAAAAGCTCAGGACCAGATGGTTTCAGCACAGAATTTTACCAGACTTTTAAAGAAGAACTAACTCCAGTTTTCTTCAAACTATTCCACAAAATAGAAACAGAAGGAGCAATACCAAACTCATTCTACAAAGCCAGTCACTTGATACCTAAATCTCACAAAGACCCAACAAAGAAAGAGAATTTCAGGCCAATCTCCCTTATGAACATTGATGCAAAAATATTCAACAATCTACTTGCAAACCGAATATAAGATAACATCAAAAATATCATCCACTATGACTAAGTGGGCTTCATCCCACATATGCAGGGTTAGTTCAATATATGGAAATATACCAAATTAACAAACTGAAAGAAAAAAAAAACATATGATACTGAAAAACATATTAGATACTGAAAAAGCACTTGACAAAATCCAACATCCATTCATGTTTAAAGTATTGGAGAGATCAGGAATAAAATGCATATATCTGAACACAGTAAAGGCAGTAGACAGCAAACCTAATGGGAACATAAAACTGAATGGAGAGAAATATAAAGCAACCCCACTGAAATCAGGGACAAGGCTAGGCTGCCTACTATTTCCATATATCTTCAACATAGTTCTGGAAGTCCTTGCTAGAGCAATAAGACAGTTGAAGGAGATCAAGGGAATACAGATTAGAAAGGAAGAATGCAAGACCCAGCTATACCACTGCGAGGTATATACCCAAAGTTTGCTCAAGTACACAAAAGGGATACTTGCTCAACCATGTTTATAGCAGCTTTATTTGTAATAGTCAGAACCTGGAAACAACCCAGATGTCCATCAATGGAGGAATGGGTACAGAAATTGTGGTATTTTTATACAATGGAATACTACTCAGCAATCAAAAAGGAGGAAATCATCAAATTTGCAGGCAAATGGTGGCATCTAGAAAAGATCATTCTGAGTGAAATATTCCAGGAGGAGAAAGACAAACACGGTATATACTCACTTATATAGACTTATAAGATATGATAAACATAATGAAATCTACACACATAAAAAAGATAATCAAGAGAGCAGACATGGGGTAAGATGCTCAATCTTCATTTAGAAAGACAGATGGCGGGACCTGGGGTATGGGTATCGAACGGGTCTGATGCTCTTTGGGTGGATGACACCTAAATGAACATCGGTACAAAGTCCCAATTTATTTCTAATATCAGAAATCAGACCTCTACTCTTGCCTGATGCATCTAAAACAAAAAGGGGGAACTGTAGAGAGCTGCGGAATGCTATGCCTTAAAGATGGAGCTGGTTTCTGCCTTCCACCTTCCCGATGGTGAGTGCTCTCTGTCACGAACAATTCCACATTTGGCTAAGGCTGAGGATCTGGCTTGCTTCCATGTATGTGGACCCATCTGCATTGCCCACGTGGCACGCCTAGGTTGGCTACCCAGAGGCTATTTAAGCTGTGGGCTGGCTTTTCCCAGGGTCAGATGATTGTTCAAGGTTCCTGAATAAACTGCATTGAAAAAAAAAAAAAAAAGAAAAGAAAGACAGATGGGATGTACATTGAACATATGACAGGAGTCTACTGAGCGCATCTGAAAGACTCTAACTAGCAGTGTTTTCAAAGCAAAGACTCATGGCCAAACCTTTGGCAGAGTACAGGGAATCATAAGAAAGAAGGGGAGCTAGTCTGATGGGGAAAGAATAGGAGCTCCACAAGGACCAAATATATCTGGGCACAGGGTCTTTTCTGAGACTGACATTCAACCAAGGACCATGTTTGGATATAACATAGAACCTCTGCTCAGATGTAGCCTGTGGTAGCTCAGTAACTAATTGGTTTCCCAAAGTGAGGGGAACAAGAACTATTTCTAACAGGAACTCAATGTCTGGCTCTTTGGCTTCCCCACCTCCCCAAGGGAAGATCAGTCCTATTAGGCCACAAAGGAGGGCTTTGCAGCCAGTCCTGAAGATACCTGATAAAACAGGATCATATGAATGGGGAGGATGTCCTCCACTATCAGTGGACTTGGAAAGGGGCATGGTGGAGATGAGGGAGGGAGGGACTGGGAGGGAATGAGGGAGTGGGACACGGCTGGGATACAGAGTTAATAAAATGTAACTGATAAGAAAAAATAAAATTAATTAAAAAAAGAAAGGAAGAATGCAATGTATCATTATTTGCAGTGACATGATTGTATACATGACTGAACCCAAATATTCTACCAGGGACTCCTAAAGCTGATAACAACCTTGAGCAAACTAGCCAGATTAAAAAACAAAATGAAACAAAACAACAAAAACAAAACAAAAACTAAAAAAAAAGAAAAATTCAGTAGCCTTCCATTATACAAAAGACAAAAGGGCTGAAATAAATTAGGGAAACAAAACCATTCACAATAGCACAAATGACAGAACGTACCTTGCTATAACCCTAACCAAAAAAGTAAAAAATGCACATGAAAAAAATTCAAGTCTCTGAAGAAAGAATTAGAAGAATATATCAGACAATGGAAAGATCTCCCATGCTCATTGCATGGCAGGATTAACATAATAAAAATGGCCATCTTCCCAAAAGCAATCTACAGATTCAATGCAATTCCTATCTAATTGCCAACAAAATTCTTTACAGACCTTGAAAGAAAAGTTCTCAACTTCATATGGAGTTATGGCTAATATGGAAAAACAAGATGTCCAGAATTGCTAAAACAACTCTCTAAAATAATAGATCTTCTGGAGTTATCTCCATCCCTGATCTTAAGCTGTGCTATAGAGCAACAGTAATAGAAAATGTCTGGTACTGGCATAGAAACAGTATGGTTGATCAATGGAATTGAACAGAAGACCTAGAAATAAACCCACAAGTTTTTGGACACTTGATCTTTGATGAAGATGCCAAAAACATATAATGGAAAAATGATATCATTTTCAACAAATGGTGCTGATCTAACTGGATGTCTAAAAGTAGAAAAATGCAAATAGATCCATACCTAACACCCTGCTCAAAAGTAAAGTCCAGGTGGATCAAAGACCTCAACATAAAACCTGAAACATTAAACCGGTTAGAAGAAAAAGTGGGGAAGACCCTAGAACTCATTGGAACAGGAGACACCTTCCTGGATAGAACACCAACAGCACAGGCTCTAAAAGGAACAATCAATAAATGGGAGCTCATGAAACTGAAAAGCTTCTGTAAAGCAAAAGACACAGTCATCAAAGTAAAATGACTTTCACCAACCATTTATCTGACAGAGGGCTAATATCCAGTATTTGTAAAGAACTACAGAAGCTGAAAATCAGCAAAACAAGCAATCTGATAAAAAAAAAAAAGTATGGAGCTAAACAGAGAATTCTCGAAAGAGGAATATTGGATGGCAGAGAAAAAATTGAAGAGATGCTCAAAATCCTTAGCCATCACGGAGATGAAAATCAAAATGATTTTGAGATTTCACCTTACACCCATCAGAATGGCCAAGATGAAAAACTCAAGTGACAACACATGCTGGAGAGGTTGCTGGTGGGAATGTATACTGTTAGAACCACTTTGGAAGTTAACCTGGCACTTTCTTAGATAATTAGCAATAGTGCTTCCTCAAGATCCAGCTATACCACTTCTAGGCAAATACCCAAAATTTGCTCAAGTACATAAAAAAGACACTTGATCAACCTTGGCAGCTTTATTTGTAATAGGAAGAGCATGGAAACAACCCAGATGTACATCAATGGAGGAATGGATACAGAAATTGTGGTATTTTCACATAATGGAATGCTACTCAGCAATCAAAAATGAGAACATCAATGACATTTGCAGGCAAATGGTGGTATCTAGAAAAGATCATTATGAGTGAGGTATCCCAGAAGGAGAAAGACACATATGGTATACACTCACTCATATAGTCCTATGAGGTATGATAAGCATGATGAAATCTATAAACTTTTTTTTTATTTTGATTTTTATTTTTAGTTACATTTTGTTAACTCTGTATCCCAGCTGTATCCAGCTCCCTCATTCCCTCCCCAACCCCACACTCACTCCCTGGTCACCTCCCTACCCCTTTCCAAGTCCACTGATAGGGGAGGACCTCCTCCCCTTTCATTTGACCCTGTTTTATCAGGTATCTTCAGGGCTGGCTGCAAAGTCCTCCTCTGTGGCCTAACAGGACTGCTCCTCCCCTGGGGGTGTGGGATGTCAAAGAGCATGCCCTTGAGATCCTGTTAGAAATAGTCCTTGTTCCCCTTACTTTAGAAAACTACTCGGTTACTGAGCTACCGCAGGCCACATCCGAGCAGAAGTTCTATGTTATATCCATAGATGGTCCTTGGTTGAATGTCAGTCTCAGAAAAGACCCTGTGCCCAGATACATTTGGTACTTGTAGAGCTCCTATCCCTTCCATATCATACTAACTCCCCTTCTTTCATATGATTCCCTGCACTGTGCCGAGGGTTTGGTTATGAGTCTTAGTGTCTGCTTTGAAACACTGTTAGGTAGAGTCTTTCACATGCCTTTTGCAGTAGACTCCTGTCATACGTTCAATGCACATCCCATTTGTCTTTCTAAATGAGGATTGATCATCTTCAGCCATGTCCAATTTCTTCTTATCTTCTTTAGGTGTGTAGATTTCATTATGTTTATCATATCTTGTAGGTCTATGTAAGTGAGTATATACCAAGTTTGTATTTCTCCTTCTGGGATAATTCACTCAGAATGATCTTTTCTAGATCCCACCATTTGCCTGCAAATTTCATGATTTCCTCTTTTTTGATTGCTGAGTAGTATTCCATTGTGTAAAAATACCACAATTTCTGTACCCATTCCTCCATTGATGGACATCTGGGTTGTTTCCGAGTTCTGGCAATTACAAATAAAGCTGCTACAAACATGGTTGAACAAATGTCTTAGTTGTGTACTTCAGCAAATTTTGGGTATATTCCTAGGAGTGGTATAGCTGGGACTTAAGGTAGCACTACTCCTAATTGTCTAAGAAAGCACCTGATTGACTTCCAAAGTGGTTGTACCAGTTTACATTCCCACCAGCAATGGAGGAATGTTCCCCTTTCACCACAATCTCTCCAGCATGTGTTGTCACTTGAGTTTTTCATCTTGGCCATTCTGATGGGTGTAAGGTGAAATCTCAGGGTTGTTTTAATTTGCATTTCCCGATGGCTAATGAGGTGGAGCATTTCTTTAAGTGTTTCTCTGCCATTCGATGTTCCTCTTTCGAGAATTCTCTGTTTAGCTCCATTCCCCATTTTTTAATGGGATTACTTGGTTTGTTGTTTTTCTGCTTTAGTTCTTTATATATACTGGATATTAGCCCTCTGTCAGATAAAGGGTTAATGAAGACTCTTTCCCAATCTGTAGGCAGTCGTTTTGTTCTGATGACGGTGTCCTTTGGTTTATAGAAGCTTTTCAGTTTCATGAGGTCCCATTTATTGATTGTTGCTCTTAGAGCCTGTGATGTTGGTGTTCTGTTCAGGAAGCTGTCTCCTGTGCCAATGAGTTCTAGGCTGTTCCCCACTTTTTTTTTCCAACTGATTTAGAGTATCTGGTTTTATGTTGAGGTCCTTGATCCACTTTGACTTTAGTTTGTGCAGGGTGATGAATATGGATCTATTTTCATTTTTCTGCATGTAGACATCCAGTTGGTCCAGCACATTTGTTGAAGATACTGTCTTTTTTCCATTGAATGGATTTGGCTTCTTTGTCAAAAATCCAGTATTCATAGGTATGTGGGTTTATTTCTGGGTCTTCTATTTGGTTCCATTGATCCTACTTTCTGTTTCTATGCCAATACCATGCAGTTTTTATTACTGTTGCCCTGTAGTACAGCTTGAGATCAGGGATCGAAATACCTCCAGATGATCTATTGTTGTACAGGATTGTTTTGGAGATTCTGTTTTTTTGTTTGTTTGTTTGTTTGTTTTCTCCATATGAAGCTGAGAATCTTTTTATCAAGTTCTGTAAAGAATTGAGTTGGTATCTTGATGGGAATTGCATTGAATCTGTAGATTGCTTTTGACAGGATGGCCATTTTCACAGTGTTAATCCTACCAATCCATGAGCAAGAGAGATCTTTTCATCTTCAGATATCTTCTTCGATTTCTTTCTTCAGAGACTTGAAGTTTTTCTCAAACAGGTCTTTCACTTGCTTGGTTAGAGTCACACCAAGGTACTTTATGTTATTAGTGGCTATTTAGAAGGGTATTGTTTCCCTAATTTCTTTCACGGACCTTTTATCTTTGGTACACAGGAGGGCTTCTGATTTTTTTGAGTTGATTTTGTATCCTGCCACTTTCCTGAAGGTTTATCAGCTGGAGGAGTTCTCTGCTTGAATTTTTGGGGTCGCTCATATATACTATCATATCATCTGTGAATAGTGACACTTTGACCTCTTCCTTTCTGATTTGTATCCACTTGATCTCCTTTAGTTGTCTTATTGCTCTGGCTAGGACTTCAAATACTATGTTGAAGAGGTATGGAGAGAGTGGGCAGTCTTGTCTTGTCCTTGATTTCAGTGGGATTGATTTAAGTTTCTCTCCTTTGAGTTTGATGTTGGCTATAGGCTTGCTGTATATTGCCTTTACTATGTTTAGGTATGTGACTTGTATCCCAGATCTTTCCAAGACTTTGACCATGAATGGGTATTGGACTTTGTCAAATAGTTTTTTGTCATCTAAGCAGATGATCGTGTGGTTTTTCTTCTTCAGTTTGTTTATGTGGTGGATTACATTGATGGATTTCCATATGTTGATCCACCCTTGCATGCCTAGGATGAAGCCTACTTGGTCATAGTGGATGATATCTTTGATGTGTTCTTGGATTCGGTTTGCAAGTTTTTTTTAGTTGTTGTTGTTTTGTTTTGTTTTGTTTGTTTTTTTTTTGAGTATTTTTTGCGTCAATGTTCATAGGGAAGATAGGTCTGAAGTTCTCTTTTTTTGTTGGGTCTTTGTGTGGTTTAGGTATCAGGGTGACTGTGGCTTCATAGAATGAGTTTGGTAGTGTTTCTTCAGTTTCTATTTTGTGGAATAGTTTGAGGAGAATTGGTGTTAGCACTTCTTTGAAGGTCTTGTAGAATTCTGTGCTAAAGCCATCTGGTCCAGGGCTTTTTATGGAGGGGAGACTCTTAATGACTGCTTCAATTACCTTGGGGGGATATAGGGCTATTCATTCTTTCTACCTGATCTTGACTTAATTTTAGTAGATGGAATCTGTCAGGAAAATTATCCATTTCATTTAGATTTTCAAATTTTGTGGCATATATGTTTTTGTAGTATGACCTAATAATAATTGTTTGGATTTCCTCAGTGTCTGTGGTTATGTCCCCATTTTCATTTCCGATTTTGCTGATCTGGATAGTTTCTCTCTGCATTTTAGTTTGGCTAAGGGTTTGTCTATCTTGTTGATTTTCTCAAAGAACCAGCTTTTTGTTTCATTGATTCTTTGGATACTTTTATTTGTTTCTAATTGATTGATTTCAGCCCTTAGTTTGATTATTTCCAGCCAACTGCTCCTCTTGGGTGTATCTGCTTCTTTTCTTCTAGGGTTTTCAGTTGGGCCATTAAGTTGTTTGTATGTGATGTTACGAATTTCTTCTTGCAGGCACTTAGTGCTATAAGTTTTCCTCTGAGCACTGCTTTCAGTGCAGATCTGGGACTCCGAGACAGGGACTGCTCAAATCTAAACACTTAAAGAGGTTAAACAAGAAAGAAGATCTGGTGTAAGATTATCAATCCTCACTTAAAGAGACAAATGGGAGGTGCATTGGACATAGGAGGAAACAAATAACAGGGTACCGTGGTTGTTGTTTTTTTTTTTTTTTTTTTTTCTTTCTCTCTGTATTTTTTGTTTGTTTTTTTGTTTTGTTTTGTTTTGTTTTGCTGTTGTTGTTGTTTTGGTTTTTTTCTGCATGCTTCTGTTTTGTTTTCAGGTTTTGGTTTGCTCAAGAGGTCTGGGAAACTTGGAGAGTTTCAAATCTGGTCCAGGGCATCTGGAGGACACTCCAGTTCCCAGGGAAGAGACCTGTAATCGACTCATTTTGACTAAGAGTGAGGGTTGCGGGGGCCTTATTCCTTATTCTTTCTGGAAGCTGTGGAAAGGGCCATGGGGGTGCTACTTCTGGAATCTATGTGTGTGGAGAGGACCCATGAGGAGGTCCACTCCTTCTGAACTCTATGGGAATTATGTCCAGTAGGGGCTGGTCAAGTCCTGGTATTTGGGTATTCTGTTTACTCCAGGGTGACAATTTCACATTTATATGTTCCTTATGTATCTCTCTCTGTGTGTATATTTATCTGTAGACTTGGATATTTTTAGATATGAGACAATTTGAATCAACACCTCTGAGTTTGGTCCTGAGCCATCAGAGTTAAATTCTATAAAACATTTTAAAAGTTATAAGGTATTTAAAAATAGTAGTGCTTGGGCAGTGTAACAAAGAATTTAAAACAGTTTCTCAACCCTTTGGAGGAAATTAAAAACCTTGGTATTTATTTTTTTAAGTTTACAATGTAAACCAAGCCATGCTGTTTAAGCCAATTAAACAAAAAGCTACAGTTATTACATCATGTTAAAAAAAAAACTATAAAATATGGTTTTCTTCATTTAAAAAGGCCATTGATTCTTCAATGCAAAATGTTTGCTCATGCTTTTTTACGGAAAAAAAAAAAAGGACTACTGTTCCATGTTAGCCCAGGGTTATGCAGGGTTATATTCAGATCATTGTTAACCATTATATAAAATATATGCCAGGTTTCCAGTTCCTAAATAAATTATTTAATGCTTTTTTTCTGGCCTATAGGTTTGGTATGGCCAGAATAGTCCATTTTTGCTGAGGGCTACAAGGTAAGATTAGTTCTCTCTTTGATGTTAAATAAAATTTTGTCTTTTAATATTTTTGCTGTCAAGTTTTAACAAAATATGATAGGATTAATATGATTTGCTACCCCTTCATAAATTATGTACAATTAAATGTTTTGATTTTTTATTTCAAAAAGAACATATTTGAAGTAATACTAAAGATTATGGTTGAGTACAAGATAGAGTTTACATAGTCTCTTTGTTTACATAGTTTTTTTGTTGTTGTTTGTTTTTTGGGTTTTTTTTTTCTTTGTTTTTTTTATGATAAATCTAAAATTAGTAGCCTTTGGTTCTAAAACATCCATTTAAAAACTACGCCAAAATTGAGATTATAGCATCCTATTTTATAGGACAAAGTTTAGAGCAGGTGATAAAGATACACAAAGAGTAACTCAAATATGCTGGTCCTCAGCCATGACAGAGATCTGATAAATATGGCATTATAACAAATATAAGCTTATTATGACAGAGTCCAACCTGTTGTGGCACAAAGAAAAAAAAATTACCTCAGTTTTTGTAGGTGCAACATATACATTTTCCATTTAAAACAAAGGTTAGCCCAATTGTTGATACTTTAATGGTATTTACTGATGGTTCAATATCGGGTGTTTCTGCCTACACTTTTAAAAGAAAAGCAATATCTCTTCAAATGTATAACACATCTGCACAAACAGCAGAGTTATCTGCAGTAGGTGGCTATGTTTCAAAGTTTTAATAAGCAGTCTTTGAACATTTTTACAGATAGTGCCTGTATAGTTCAGTCTTTGCCTAGGTTAGAGACTGCAGGTCAAATTCAGACATCTCCTGCTGGAATTTTATATTTACAAATTCAAAATTTGATACAAAAAACTCTTTCCCTTTTTATAAGACATTTGAGGGCTTATTCTAATTTGTCAGGACCCCTGTCTTAAGGAAATTCATTGACAGATAAAGTCAACAAAGTTTACTGTTGGTTCACAGTTAAAAAGAGCCAGGATGCCGATAATATGTATCATCTTAATAGACAAACCTTCAGATTTAAATATGGATTGAGTAAGGAACAAGCCCATAGTATAGTCATGGCTAACAGTACTAGTCTTCAATTTAGGCCTGTTCCTCAATTGTGAGCCATTCCTAAAAGACTGTTTCCTAATCAGATTTGGCAAATCGATATTAATCATATTCCTGAAGTTAAATAATTAAAATATGTACATATTTGCATAGATACCTATTTTGGATTTATTTTTGCCACTCCTCAACCTGGAAAAGCTGCGAAGAATGTTATTGCTCTTTGTCTACAGGTTTTTCATGTTCTAGGAGTTCCTAAGCAATTTACAACTGACAATGCAACAGGGTATACTTACAAATATTTAACAGTTTAAAATTTTTCCTATAACTAAAATACCTTACATTCTTCAAAGAAAAGGCATGAAAGACCATGGCAACTAAATAATTAAGATTTATTTGCAAAAATCAAAGAAGGAGGAGCTGCTCCCCTAGACAGCAAATCATATTCTTAATCTTATTCTTATTCTTTTCATTCTGAATTTTTTAAATTTGCATTAGCATGGTCAATCTGCAGCAGATAGACTTTGACATAGAGAAACCAAGAAAACTTTTGTTAAAGTGAAATAGAGGGATCCTTTAACAAATCATTGGCATGGACCTGACCCTGTACTCACATGGGGATGAGGATCTGTCCATGATTTTCTGCAGGAAAATGATACAGCTTGATGATTACCAGAATGTCTGGTGCAACAAGTGGATAAGGAATTATCTCCTAACAATGATAACAATGTCAACGAAGACTCCTTTGGTCAAGATGATTGTTGATTGGGGATACATTCCTAATCCACCTCTACTACATTCTGTTTCCTGGGATGATTCAGAAGTCCTTGTTTATGTCAACAACACTTGGTTGCGGGATTTTTCTGCTTTTGAAGGAACACAAGTAAGAAAGACTTCTAACTTTTCAGGAAGAGGAAGAGGTCATACTCTTTGCTTTACTAGAAAGAGTATTCATCAGGACAGCTTGCAGGTCTTCCCTGTCCAGGTCATAGGACAAAATGCCTATGACTCTAAAGTTGACTTGGCAGCTGAAGCCTGCCTTTGCAAGTAGGCAAAGTGGAACACTGGAGTAATATAATTGTCCCTTCCTAATGAAGTTAAGGATGACAGTCTTACATCTCCAATGAGTTACCCACCCTGTGAAAAAGGGGATCAATGTTCTTGTCCTCAAATGACTGTTCCTTGGATAAGATGCACTGGAGAAATGTTCACCATCTTCTCCTAAGAAAATGACCCTGCATTTACAGTCATGGACTGAACTGGTCTATTGTTAATGGTGTTAAGAACTTGGCTTCTGGTAAAGGTAGTAAAAATTCTTTGTTTTAGAAAAAGCTGTTAGTGCTAAAATTTGGAGAACTTCAAATAAAATTTGGCAAACCTATGTATGGAAATTGTGTGCTGCATTGGGAAATATAGGCATTCTCTTTATAATTCCCAGTAGTTTTAGTACTGGGAAAACAAGTAGCTTTGCTAAATTACTCAAGTATACTTCTGTTTTGGCATGTGTTAATAGTCCTTATTTACTCCTAATTTGAAACACTGAAGTAAGACATTTTGAAAACAATGTTGCCCATTCAATTTTATATGTGTATTACAGTCTCACTAATTTTGTTAGTGCTGATAATATTGCTCTTTCAGTATTAGTTGTTAAGCAACCTGCTTTTTTTTATGATTCCTGTTAGGATTTCTGATTCTTTGTATGATAAAACAGAATTTAATTGTACTCAGTTTCAGAATCACCTTGCTGGTATTTGAGCTAGCAGAAACTATTCATTGGACAGTTAACCTTCAGAAATAAGAACCGTGACAGAATCTGCCAAGAAACCTAGGTTAGAATTGGCCAGTACAGCCTGTGATATAACAGGTAGCCTCAGGAGGCCCTTTCCATCAGTTGACTCTATGTTTAAGTGGGGACTCATGAGAGGGGGCCTGTCGGTTATGGGTTTGTTGCCCTTTGCCTGCCTTCCTTGTGTGTTGCTGTTCCTTCTTCAAAAACTTCACTGCATGCAAGTGGTGTTGTGTGAATTTAAATTAAAGATCTCTAACAACCCCATTTGATATAGAGTTAAGTCCATGACTTGTAAGTTTAACATTTTGGTTTTTCCAACCTAAGGCAGGTTTTCAGAAAAATTGCATCCAAGACCTTAATGTCGAGTATGGAAAAATGCATATATCGCCAACTTAAGACAGGTTCTCCATAAAACAAAGAAGGGGAAATTGAAAGAGTCTGGTGATTGGAATTCTGTCTCATGGCCTTGCCAGATGCAGGATTTATCTAAGTTCCATGTCTCAGAAACTGTCCTTGGCAGTCTTTGCATGTGGGCTGTTCTGGGCATGAGAAGTAGATTGCAAGCTCCCTACAACCTTGGGAAACAGAGTGGAAACTTGGTGTAACCTTGAGTGAATTTCTGGATGAGTTGCCAGGTGTGCCTGATGTGTTGCTACTGTGAAAAAAAAATTGCTTATACCCTTTGCTTTATAAGCATTGTTTGCATGTTGAGAAAACTGACACTTGAACAGGAATGTGTCTTTTCTCCATTCTTCTAGTCTCTGTCCCCCCAGTTATACTCCCTCTTTCAGGTGGACCCTGTTAGACTAGCCAGCAGGACTGTCAGGTTACCTTCTCTTTTCCCTGCTCTTAAACACTCAATACCCCAGCGAACCCTAGACCCTACCAGCCTATTTCATCAATAAGAATGTGATGGTACATTTAGTGAGTTGACAGTAACTGCTCAGTTCAAAGTCACAACCTAGGAAATTTCAGATCCAAGACCAAGGTAGGAGACCACCTTGATATTTCGTACATTACCCTTAATCTCACACTACCAGCCATTTACTCACTCAGGAGAAAATGCTTGAGAGACAGATTCAGAAATAGAGAGACCTAGATGAACAGAAACAGAGATATATAGTGACAGAGATGGAGAGACAGAGACTCCATTCTGTCTGGTCACTTTCTTTGGCATATCAACCTCATAGCACCCCTTCCTATAATATAACTCCAATAGAAATTATACTATCTAATAAGGCCATACCTCCTAACACTTCCCAGACATTTTCTCTCTGGGGACAATACATGTAAATAGATGAGTTTCAAGGGAATATTGCAATTCAGATCACCAGGAAGTGGAAGAAGATGAAGGAAATTGTAGGCTAATAGAACATTATTATCCTGGAAGTGTGTCATTCAATACAATGATTAAAGTCCCAGCAACTTCCAAGGACTAAAGAATAGGACTGACAACTTCTTTTTGGGGAAAGTTTGGAATATTTCCATAATGCAGTATTATTAAGGTAAGAAAATGACATCATGATATTTTCAGGCAAATATGGATGAAACCAGGAAAAATCATACTGAGTGAAGTAACTAAATTGAAGAAAGACAAATATGGTATGTATTCACTTATTAGGAGGTCTCCTTATAGTGGGGAATTCAGTTCAATAGACCATCTATTGTGACCAAATCAGTCTTCCACTAGGGCGATTGGAGGGCAGTTAACTGAGTTGTTAGACTAGTTCATCTTATGAAAATTTTAAAGCTACCCAGGCTGTTCTTATTAAAATATGTTGCTCTCTGCCCTCAATGACAGATAAGTGCCATGTTCTTGGATCCACAGAAATGCATCCTTCTGCATCAAATGGGAGAGCAAACAGAGACCCACAGTCTGATATTATGCAGAGAGACACCTTAAAACACCCAGCCCAAATGGGATTACACTATGAAATTCTCCCTCCCCTCAGATCTCTTGGGAGCCCATAGGAGAGGAAGCAAGAAGAGTGTCATAAGTAGAGGAAACTGAGTACACCAGGAGAACAAAATCCTGAGAGTCAGACCACAGAGAAAGATGATGCAGAGGGCCTTGATGAGACCTGATAAGGTAGGATCAGTTAGAAGGGGGAGGAGGACTTTCCTATCAAGGAACTAGAGAAAGGGACTAAGGCTAGGAGAAGGACTGTGGATGGGACTGGGAGGAGAAAATGGAGGGGGCAGCAGAGTGGAAACAAAGTGTACAAATTGTAATAAATAAGTACATAAGAAAAACTGTGATCATGGTGATGAAGTACAGAGCTCTTCAGGACTGTTGGCTTCCTCTTGTGGGTTGTGCCAGTGTGCAGCAAGGATGAACTCAGTTTTCTTTAAAGGACTTGGCCCTGCATCTCTGATCATGTTCCAATGAGTATATGAACAGCACATACTAGGATTGATGTATTTTAAAGAAAAAAAAATATTTTAGTGTGACACATGGGTCACACTAATTTGAATCTTGGACAATGGAGAAGGAGTTTAACATACATCCTATCAAATTCCTACATAATAAATAAAAAATCAAATCACCAGGAAGTAGAAGACAATGGAGCGAATTCTAGGGTAAAAGAACATAGTGACCCTGATAGTTTGTCATTCAATACAATGTTTAAAGACCCAATTACTTCCAAGGACTAAAGAGCAGGACTGACAACCTCTTTTGGGGAAAATGGGGAATATTTCCATAACAGAGTATTTTTCAGCTAAGAAAATTACATCATGATGTTTTCAGGCTAGTAGATGGATACAGGAAAAAACATTCTGTGTGAAATAGCTAAAATACAGGAAGAAATATGGTATGTACTAAATTATTAGGAGGTATCCTAATATATTGGGTGATAAAGTTCCATTTGGCCATCGATTGTGAACACACCAGTCTTTCACTAGGGGGATTGGGTGTCAGTTAATTGATTTTTGGGCCAGTCCATCCTACAGAAATTTAAAATCAACCCAAGATTTTATTATTAATGTATGTTGCTCTCTGCCCTCAACTGATAGATCAGTGTCATGTGTTGGATCCACAGAGATGCATCCTTGTGCATCAAATGGAATTGCAACAGAGACCCACTGTCCGATATTATGCAGAAAGACACCTTGAAACACCCAGCTATAAATGGGATTTTATTATGAAATTCTCCTCAAATCTCTGGTTAGCCTGCAGGAGAGGAGGCAGGAAGAGTATCCTAAGTAGAGCGAATTGAGGACTCAAGGATAACAATGCCCTGGGAATCAGGCCACAAAAGAAAATGCAGCCAGCCTTGTTGAATCCTGATAAGCTATGGTCAGATAGAAGAGGGAAGGAAGACCTCTCCCATCAGGGAAATAGAGAGAAGGCATAGGGGTTGAAGAAGGAGGGCCTGTGGCACTGGAAAGAGAAGAGGGAGTGGGCAGCAGTGGGCATACAATGTAAATAAATTGTGATAAATAAATACATAAGAAATACTGTGATCAAGGTGATGAAGTATAAATCTCTTCAGGACTGCTGGCTTCTTCCTGGGGATGCTGTCAGGGTGCAGCAAGGATGAGCTCAGTTTATTTATTGTTTGTTTTATTTTTTAATTTTTTTTAATATTGCTTACAGTTTGTTAACTTTGTATCCGTGCTGTATCCTGCTCCCTCTTTCCCTCCAATCCCAACATCCCACCTGCATCTCCTCCCTGCTCCTTTCCAAGTCCACTGATAGGGAAGAACCTCCTCCTATTTCATCTGATACTGGTTCATCAGGTGTCTTCAGGACTGGTTGTAAAGTCCTCCACTGTGGCCTAGCAAGGCTGCTTCTCTATTTGCAGGGGAGGGGGTGTCAAATAGCCAGCCATTGAGTTCATGTCAGAAATAGTCCCTGTTCCCTTTATTAGGGTTCCCACTTTGATACTGAGCTACCAGGGCTACATCTGAGCAGAGGTTGTAGGTTGCATCCATCCATGGTCCTTGTTGGAGAAACAGTCTTATAAAAGACCCCTGTGCCCAGATATATTTGGTCCCTGTGGAACTCCTGTCCTTTCCAGGTAACATTAATTCCACCTTTTTTTATTGATTCCCTGCACTCTGCTGAAGTTTTGGTTATGAGTCTTAATGTCTGCTTTGATACATTGCTAGGTAGAATCCTTTAGAGGCCCTCTGTGATTGGCTCCTGTCCTATTTCTTGTTTGCTCCTACATCCAAGGTCCATCCCATTTGTCTTTCTAAGTGAGGATTGATCATCGTACCCTGGGTCCTCTTTCTTGTTTATCTTCTTTAGGTATATAGATTTCAGTATGTTTATCCTATCTTATAGGACTATATAAGTGAGTATATACCATGTGTGTCTTTCTGCTTTTGGGATACCTCACTCAGGAAGATCATTTCTAGGTCCCACCATTTGCCTGAAAATTTCATGATCTCCTCTTTTTTTTTTTTAATTTTTATTGCTTTTACTTTTAGTTACAATTTGTTAACTCTGTATCACTGCTGTATTCCACTCCCTCTTTCCCTCCCAATCTCACCCTCCCACCCTCATCTCCTCCCTGTCCCTTTCCAAGTCCACTGATAAAGGAGAACTTCCTCCTTTTACATCTGAAACTGGTTTATCAGGTGTCTTCAGGACTGGCTGCAAAGTCCTCCTCTGTGGCCTAGCAAGGCTGCTCCTCCCTGGGGGGGGCGGGCAGGGTGCTCAAAGAGCCTGCCATCAAGTTCATGTCAGAAACAGTCCCTGTTACCTTTATAAGAGTGCTCACACAAACATGTTTGTAGCAGCTTTGTTCGTAATAGTAAGAACCTGGAATCAATCAATATTTCCTCATTTTTAATTGCTGAGTAGTATTCCATTGTGTAAAAATATCACAATATCTGTATCCATTCCTTAACTGAGGGACATCAGGGTTGTTTCCAGGTTCTGGCTATTATGAATAAAGCTGCTACAAACACGGTTGAACAAATGTCCTTGCTGTGTACGTGGGTATCTTTTGGATATATGCCTAGTAGTGGTTGGTATAGTTGGATTTCGAGGAAGCACAATTCCTAATTGTCTGAGGAAGCACCAGATTAATTTCAAAAGTGGTTGTACAAGTTTGCATACCCACCAGCAATGGAGGAGGGTTCCCCTTTCTCCACAACCTCTCTAGCATGTGCTGTCACTAGAGCTTTTTTATTATTATTAATTACATTTTATCCAGTTTGGATCCCCCAAAAGGCCCTCTCCTCTCCCCAACATATCCCACCCACCCTCACCCTTCTTTGTGCATGCCCCTCTCTAAGTCCACTGATAGGTGAGGTCCTCCTCTCCTTCCTTCTGATCTTAGTCTATCAGATCACATCAGGGGTGGCTGCACTGTCATCTTCAGTGGCCTGATAAAGCTGCTCCCCCCTCAGGGGGAGGTGATCAAATAGCCAGCCAATCAGATTATGTCAGAGTCACTCCCTCTTCCCATTAGTATGCAACCCACTTGGACACTAAACTGCCATGGGCTACATCAATGCAGGGGTTCTAGGTTATCTACATGCATGGTACTTGGTTGGAGTATGAGTCTCTGAAAAGGGCTCTGTGTTCAAATTTTCTAGATCTGTTGCTCTCCTTGTGGACTTCCTGTCCTCTCCAGATCTTACTATTTCCCACTTCTTACGTAAGATTCCATGCACACTGCCCAATAGTTGGCCATAAGTCTCAGCATCTACTTTGGTAGTTTGCATGGCAGAACCTTTCAGAGGCACTCTGTGGCAGATTCATAGCTTGCTTCCAGTTTTCTTCTTCTTCTGATGTCCTTTCGGGATGGGTTTGAGCATTTTGGTCAGGGTCCTCTCACTTCATTAGTTTCTTTAGATGCACACATTTTATCCTATATCACATGCCTGTATGAGTGAATATATACCGTGTGGGTCTACTTCTGGGACAGCCTACACAGGATGATCCTTTCCAGGTCTCATCATTTACCTGCAAAATTCATGATTTCCTCATTTTTAATTGCTAACTAATATGCCATTGTGTAGATGTACCGCAATTTCAGCATCCTTTCTTCAGTTGAGGAGCATCTGCGCTGTTTCCAGCTTCTGGCGTTTACAAACAAGGCTGTTACAAACATGGTTGAGCAAATGTCCTTATTGTGTACTTGAGTCTCTATTGGATTTATGCCTAAGAGTGGGATGACTGGCTCTTGAGGAAATGCAATTCCTAGTTGTCTGAGAAAGTGCCAGATTGATTTCCAGAGTGGTTGTGCAAGTTTACATTCCGACCAGCAGTGGTGTAGGTTTTTCCTTTCCCCACTGCCTCTCCAGCATGTGTTATCACTTGAGTTTTTCATCTTGGCTATTCTGATGGGTATAAGGTGAAATATCAGGGTCATTTTGATTTGCATTTCCCTAATCACTAATGACATTGAGAATTTCTTTAAGTGTAGACATTTAGTTGGACCAGCACCATTTGTTGAAGACGCTGTCTTTTTTCCATTGAATACTTTTGACTTCTTTTTCAAAAATCAAGTATTCATAGGTACCTGGGTTTATTTCTGGGTCTTCTATTTGGTTCCATTGATCCTCCTTTCTGTTTCTATGCCAATAACATGCAGTTTTTATTACTATTGTTTTGTAGTACAGCTTGAAATCAGGAATGGAGATGCCTCCAGATGATGTGTTATTACATAGGATCATTTTGGAGATTCTGAGTTCTTTGGTTCCCCATATGAAGCTGAGAATCTTTCTTTCAAGGTCTATAAAGAACTGAGTTGGTATTTTGATGGGAATTGCATTGAGGTATAGACATTTCAAGATAACATTTTTCCCTTTAACTCCAATAAAAGACTCCTTTTCTTTGAATACAATAATAATGAAATTATGAAAATTGTTAGGGAAAATCTATGTGTGCAATATCCAGTCCATATGTATTTAGCAACTTGTGAGAAAGTTACCTGATTATCCTATCTATCGTGACAAGTTAAAAGTTCTATACCTAAATTGACTTTTATCCTTATTGGTATTACCTACATAAAAGGATTTCACAACTTCTAAACAACTCAGGCTTAATTGTGGCACTATAACTATTTGGTCTTCAACCCCATCAAAGACATTAGAAAGAAATAAAATTAGTTATTAGAGTAAATAAGAAGTGTGTGCTAGTAGCTTCCAAAAAATAAAAATTGACAGAGACGGTTTGCTGGCTGAAAAGTAACCCATAACTCTTTATAACATTGGAGAATCATCTTCAGCCTTCAGGCTGAGAATATTTGACAGACATATATGTGAAGCAGGAACTATTTAGGACTTGCTTACCCTTGTCTTGGTAGAGTTAGGCAGTCGACTTGTCCTGCATTTAAACTTTCCCATTTTTAGCAGAATATGTCTGTTGTGGAGCCAGGGTCATTTCTTTACCCAAATGGCTTGTTTACAACATTTGTATCCTTTTCAATGTGGAGGATTTTTGATGGTCATTATCTTATTTCAGGTAGGTGGGGTGCTGCCATGAAATGACTTGTCTCATTGTCAAAGAAACTTTAAAATAATAAAGACACTTTTAAATGCCATATTCTGTAGGTCTCTGAAGTTTTGAAGACTACCTATCATTATGTAATCAATCTTTCTTCAAAATCATATCTATCTGTTAAAGTGTCTGACAGGACTATGAGTTGAATAACTAGCAATTAACTTGAATTACCTAATACTCTAACCAGTTTTTAATAGCAGTTTAAAAGTATTGCAAGTAACCTTGAATTTGTATCAAAATACTAAAGCTTATACCAATGTATCAAAAAGAGACTTATTTTTCATCAATATATAAAATCCTTTAACAATGAGTTAAAAATAACCCTATTTGAGAATAACAAATAAAACCCTTAGTTGAGTAGATTCAATAATCTACCTGTTTTCCATTCCTATAAGATACACCTATATATTTCTTGTTTCACTTTGAATAAGACCATTAATAATAAACATCTCCCAATAACAATAAAATTTTGTAGCCATAGCAAACAACCAAAAACATACCCAACCCACTTTAAGGACTACTGGATATTGTTCTCATGGATTTCTTCTAGCTAACAATTTGGACATGTAGAAATCCTGTAGGGGACTCCGGTAAAATTGGGGAAAAATGTTTAATTAAGCAGCAATAACATTTGTGGTGTAGTCTTTGAATGTTGAGAAATTTCAGGCTTAACAAAAGTCCTCTTTGGAACAATCTAAAATGCTGGACCAATTAAGATCAGTAGCTTTCTTCAAAGTTATTTTGGTTGAAGGCTTTGATGTGAAACAGCATATGAAGCAGTTGAGGCAGAAACAAGCAGAATTCTAGAACATGCAAGATACTGGAACAGATGTGTCAATGTCTCAGCATGCTGAAGAATGATTCTGACAGGTTTCATCCAGCATCTCTGGTGTCCAGTTTTTCTGTTCAGCAAACATATAATTTCTCACAAGCATTATAGAGTTCTAAAATTATGAATGTAAGAGATGTTAAGGATAGAACTAAACTGTAAGCCAATATAATCTATATCAATTAATATTTGAGCATAATATATTTTGAGGATATTATAGCCAAGAATTTACTGGCCAACATTGTTGAAGTTTTGGCTGGAGACACATTTTTATGTCTCATTCAGTTTTAGAGTTGTTCTCAAATAAAGGGATTAGCAATATAAGTTACCATTTTTATTGAACATACAATCATTATCATGTTGAAATCAAAACAAGGCTGGATAAATCAAATGTTTTTGGGGCTCTTGCATACCTATTGTATTAGGCCATCTTGCTATTTGCCTACAGAAGCCTCCCATTAGAGAGACAAGAAGGATGCCTTGAACAATAGAAAATGAATATTTTAAGTAAACTATATAAATTCTTTTTTAAATTAGAATGTAAGCATACCATAGGTATCTTGTACCTGTTTTGAGGACTAGTCCTATATTTTTATATATGTTGTAGCTTTTTGTCCTATCCCCTTTGTTATAAACTTAATTTTAACTCCCTCTTACCTTTAGCACTTAAGCATTCCCTAGGCATCTTGTAACTGGGCTTCACATTGATAGTGGCTATTTTTTTAACTTTCCCCTTTTTTGATACAGACTGGACAGTTATGCCCTTATAGCCAAACTTTATATAACCTCTCTTAGCATTAGTATATCAGCTTTATTAATCTTAGCATTAAGTATATCCTAGGCATCATGTACCTGGATTTTTACATTGGTTTTGGCCTCTCTTTGATTTTCCCTCTTTTTGATATAGGATGGACAGTTTTGTTTTTTAAACATATGAATATTTTTTCTTTGAGGTTTGAAGAATAAACTAGGTTGGCATTACTTTGCCATTTTTAAGCCTCTTGTGTCTTTTTTACATAGGCATCACCAACATTTTTTCCCATGAAAATATCCCACTTTTAAAAGGATAAGGCAGTTTCCAGAGCAGTGTGACATTTTCTCTCTTTACATAAACCTAAAAAAAGATGTGAATCCCACCTATAGATCAGTAAAGACATAACATCTATTATTTAGAAGAAATAATTTACGTGGTAACCTTCAGAAAATGTTGTCATTTTGAATCTTATAGTATCTCTGCAAATGGCTAAATAGCAGGAATAGCTCTCCTGGCTTTAATTACAGTAATAAGCTTGATCCTGTAGTCAGTGATCTGGCTATTTCTTTTTAAGTTGTGTTGTCAATAAAGGCATGTGCCTTCACCAACTTGTTCAGATATAGTTCTAACAATTTGCCTGAAAATATCATGATGTCATTTTCTAACCTGAATAATACTCTGTTATGGAAATATTCCACATCTTCCCAAAAGGATATTGTCAGTCCTGCTCTTTAGTCCTTGGAATTTTTTGGGACTTTAATCATTATATTGAATGAAAAACTACCATGATAACTATGTTCTTTTAGCCTGGAAGTCCCTCCATCTTCTTTCACTTCCAGGTTATTTGAATTGCAAATCCCCTTGTAGCTCATCTATTTACATGTTTAATCCCCAGTGAGGAAAATTCTGGGAAGGGTTTGGTGTATGGACTTGTTAGAAAATATACTTACTTTTGTTTCCCTTGTTTTTTTTTTTTTTGTTTGTTTGTTTTGTTTTGTTTTTCTCAGCCCTTTTGTCTTCTGTACACAGGAGGGCTCCTAATTTTTTGGAATTAATGTTGTATCCAGTCACTTTGCCAAAGCTGTTTATCAGCTCTAGGAGTTCCCATGCAGAATTTTTGGGTTCACTAAGGTATATTATCATGTCATCAGCACATTGTGATACTTTGACTTCTCTATTAACATTTCTATCCCCTTGATCTTCTTCAGTTGTTTTATTGCTATAGCAAGGACTTCCAGAATTATATTGAAGAGATATGGAGTGAGTGGGCATCCTTGTCTTGTGACTGATTTCAGTAGAATTGCTTTAAGTTTTTTTTTTTTTTTTTTTTTTTTTTTTTTACATTTAGTTTAATGTTGGCTATAGGCATGCTGTATATTGCCTTTACTATATTTAGTTATGTGCTTTTTATCCCTGATCTCCAATACATTAAACATGAAAGGATGCTGCATTTTGTCAAATGCGTTTCAGCATCAATGAGATTATAATGTGTTACTTATTTTTTAATATGGTGGATCACACTGATAGATTTCTGTATATTGAGCCACCCCTGAATACTTGGGATGAAGCCTACATAGTCATAGTGAATTGTATCTTTGATGTGTTCATATATTCACTCAAAGACATAAAGTACCTTGGTATGACCCTAACCACGCAAGTGAAAGACTTTTATGGAAAAAAAAAAATTCTCTGAAGAAGATATCAGATAGCCAGATCTTTCATACTCATGGTTTGGCAGGAATAACATAGTAAAAATGGCCATCTTACCAAAAGCAATCTACAAATTCAATGCAATTCCCATCAAATTACCAACACAATTCCTTACAGACCTGGAAAGAAAAATTCTCAACTTCATATGGAAAAACAAACAAACAAACAAACAAAAAGCAGAATTGCTAACAAAATCCTTTACAATAAAAGATCTCCTGAAGGTATCTCAATCCCTGATCTCAAGATGTATTTTGCAACAATAGTAATAAAAATGCATGGTATTGGTATAGAAACAGAATAGTGGATCAATGGAACTTAATAGAAGACACAGATATAAACTCCCACACATAGGGAGACCTGAGTTTTGACAAAGATGCCAAAACCATACAATGTAAAGAAGATAGCATCTTCAACAAATGATGCTCGTTTAACCTCATGTCTACTAGTAGAAAAATGCAAATAGATCCTTACTTATCTCCCTGCACAAAACTAAAGTCCAAGTGGATCAAAAACCTGAACATAAAACCAGACACATTAAAGTGGTTCGATGAAAAAGTGGGGAAGAGTCTTGAACTTCAACTTCATGAACAGAACACCAACAGCACAGGCTCTAAGAGCAACAATCAGTAAATTAAACTTCATGAAACTGAAAAGCTTCCACAAAGCAAAGAACACTGTCATCAAAACAAAACACGTGCCTTTAGGTTGGGAAACAATCTCACTAATCTTCTATGTGACAGAGGGCTATTATCCAGTATATATAAAGAACGAAAAGTTGAAAAACAACAAATTGAATTAAAAAATGGGGAACAGAAATAAAAAGAACATTCTAGATAGAGGAATATCAAATGGAAGATCAATACTGAAATGATCAACATCATTGGCCATTAGGGAAATGCAAATCAAACGGACCCAGAAATTTCACCTTACAATCATCAGAGTGGCCAAGGTCAAAAACTCAAGTGACAATACATGCTGTAAAGGCTGTGGAGAAAAGGAAAGCCTTCTCTACTGCAGGTGGGAATGTCAGTTTCTACAATCACTCTAGAAATCAACCTGGTGCTTTATCAGACAACTAGAAATAGTGATTCCTCAAGATCCAGCTATATTAATCCTAGACATAAATCCAAAAGAGGCTCAAGTACACAATAAAGGCATTTGCTCAATCATGTTTGTAACAGCCTTACTTGTAATAGCCAGAAACTGGAAACATCCAGATATGTCTGAACTGAAAAATTGATACAGAAATTTTTTGTATGTCTATAAATTTGAATATTAGGCAGAATTAAAAAACAAGGAAATCAGGTCAATGGTGGGAACTGGAAAAGATCACCCTGTGTGAGTTACCCAGAAGCACAAAGACACCGATGGTATATACTCACTCATATAGTCATATAATATAGGATAAATTTAGAAATATCTCTACACCTAAAGAAACTAATCAAAATGGAGGTCTCTGGATAAAATGCTCAATCCCCATCCTAAAAGGCAAAGAAGATGGACATAAAAAGAAGGAGAAAACAGGGAACAAGTTAGGAGCCTGCCACAGAGGTCCTCTGAAAGTCTCTGCCTTTCAGACTATCAAAGCAGATGCTGAGACTTATGGCCAACTGTTGGACAGAGTGCATGGAATCTAATGAAAGAAGCGGGAAATGGTAAGATATGGAGAGGAGAGGAGCTCCACAAGGAGAGCAATAGAACCAAAAAATCTGAGCACAGAACACTTTCCTGAGATTCATACTCTAACCAAGTAACATGCATGGAGGTATCATAGAATCCCTGCACTGATATAGTCCATGGAAGTTCAATGTCCAAGCTGTTCCATACTAATGGTAACAGGGACTGCCTCTGACATGAAGATATTGGCCTGATCTTTGCAGCCTTATCAGGCCACAGAGGAAGAAAATGCAGCCTCTTTTGATGAGCTCTGATTGACTAGGATGAGAAAGAAGTAGAGGGAGTCCTCCCTGATCAGTGGACATGAGGAAGGGCATGTGTGGGCAAGTGGGAGGGAAAGTGGGATTAGAAGGGGGGAGGTATTATGGGGTAAACAAAGTGAATAAAGTATAATTGATAAAAATTAAAATAAAAATATTAAAAATATAATTCCTTTTGGAGTTATATTATTGGAGGGTGTACTTTGAGGTTGATATGTCAGGGAAAATGTCTGTCAGTCTCTTTCACGTTGTATCTTTGTTTCTGTGGATCTTGGACTCTCTATTTCTGAATCCGTCTCTCTAGCTCCCTCTCTCTTTGTGTCTCTTTCAGTCTCCCTTTCTCTGCCACAGCTTGTGGTTCAGTTGAAAAGCTCTCAGTTTTGCTAAATGACAACAACAAGATGACTGATTGCTTACTGACATGACATCCTGGATGGTCTCTGTGAAAATAAAAACAGGGTCCCATTTGAATGCCTCATGTTCAAAGAGTTGCTTTTGTCAGGGAGCAACTTTCCAGTAAATATTTCCATGACAGTGGACATGTCTGTGCATTTAACAAATTATAATATAATATCTAATAATGTAAAATTCATGTGTCCTTGACATATGACATATGTGACATGTGTCACATATTTCTTTCTGATGGTCATTAATAAAGTTACACGTCAAGGACACATGACTTTATTAATGACCGTCAGAAAGAAATATGTGACACTTTTTGTTGTACTAAGAGTCTTGGACACAGGAACTGCCATCTCTGGCTTGTGTGCTTTCAGCTGTCCATATTGAGGCATGTAGGACTGCTCAACCTTTCTCTCATGCTTGCTGTCCACTTCGCCATTTTAATAACTGGATCCTGAAAACCTTACTGGCTTTCATCTATTTCATGATATCAATCTCCCTCTCAGCCAATCAGCACCTGAATCTTGAGATTGCCATGGAGATGAATATACAAACTTTGCTCAGTGTCCAGTATCTCTGATCCTGTACACATGTGAAATTTTTCTTGTGAAACCCAACAAGCCTTTATCTCATCCTTTTATCCAGAGCCCACACATTTACTCCTGTTTGCATATGTTATAATTTCAGTTAGGATATGAAACTTTAACGTTGATTTAGTTGGACAGCTTCCTAAATAGGGAAGTCTGAACATGATGGAGGAATGAACCAAAAGAAGATGTGGTCTCCTACTGTGGTCTTGAATTTGATATTTCCTTCATTGTGTCTTTAAAGTGAGTGGTTAATGGCATTCTCACTAAATGTACCTTCTCATTCTTATTGATATAATAGGCTGGTAGGGTCTAGGGTTCCTTGGAGTATTGAGACTTTAACAGCAGGGTTAAGAGAAGGAAACTAGACAATTCCTTGGACTGGTTTGGCTGAAACAGAGAAAGATCAGTGAGTGTAAAAGGAGAAATAAGTGGCAATAAATTTTCTGACAACTGGTGTTATTCCACACTAGTGTTGTCCACTGTTTAAGAGCAGGGTTGCCTTGTCTGACTTGGCTGGATTGACAACTATGTCCTAATCAGTGGTGAGTCAGGAACTCTGCTGGTTCTGGGTTTTAGAGTCAAAACTGAGCCTTTAGGACACAGAAGTGAGTCTATGTATATGCATAGGACAAAGGAGCAGCTGTATTTTCTTCTGATGTCCTCAGGAAATCTCTGTAAACATAGTGCTACTGCCAGGACTGCCTGTTCAGAGGTGCCACCTAGGCTCATATGGTAGTCATATACCCTCTCTCTAATTCCACAAGGGAATTACACATTCTTTCTTTTCCTAGCTTATCAGTTTTCAAAAAGACTTGCTGCATCATCTTCCTCAGGCTCCTAATTCTCAGGTCATTGTACCCCTTGTGTCCTGAATCTCCTCTACTTATGACAATCTTGATGCCTCATTTCCTGCAGGCTTCCCAGAGATCTGAAGGGAGGGAGAATTTCATAGCGAAATCCCATTTAGGGTTGGGCATTTTAAGATATCTCTCTCTCTCTCTCTCTCTCTCTCTCTCTCTCTCTCTCTCTCTCTTTCTCTCTCTCTCTGCATAATATTGGTCTGTGGATCTCTGTATTCAATCGCATTTGATACAGAAAAAAGCATCACTGTGGAATCAAGATCATGGCACTGATCAACACTAAGGGCAAAGAGCAACATATTTTAGTAACATCAGCCTTGGTTGCTTGAAAATTTCTGGAGGTTGCCCTGAAACCAATTCAATTAACTGTCAGCCAATCACCCTAGTGGATGACAGGTTTGGTCAAAATAGATGGTCTATTGGAACTTTATCTTCTACTATTAAGAGACCTCATAATAAATGAATACATACCATATTTGTCTTTCTATGTTTTAGTTACTTCAGTCAGGATGATTTCCCTGGTTCCATCTATTTGCTGGAATATATCTTGTAGTCATTTTCTTAGCTGAATAATTCTTCGTTACAGAAATATTCCATGTGTTCCTTTAAGGAGATTGTCAGTCCTCTTCTTTAATGCTTGTGATTTGCAGGGACTTTAATTATTGTATTGAATGAGAAACTATCAGGATAACTATGTTCTTTTAGCCTAGAAGTCCCTCCATCTTCTTCAACTTCCTGATTATTTGAATTGCAATGTCCACTTGAAGCTCATCTGTTTATATGTTGAGGAAATGTCTGGGAAGTGTTAGAAAATATGGCTATTTTACATAGTATAATTACTTTTGGAGTTATATTATAGGATGGTGTGCTTTGAGGTTGGTATGCTAATGAATGTGACCAGACAAATGGAATCTTTGTCTCTTGATTTCTGTCACTTTATATCTTTGTTTCTGTTGGTGGGTATCAGTCTCTCTATTCCTGAATCTCACACTTACCTCATTCCCTCTGTATCTTTTAGTCTCCATCTCTCATCATTGCCACATGTGGATAAGTAGGAAAAAATCTTAGTCTGCTAAAGGACTACAACAAGATGATTGCATGTAGACATGGCATCCTGGATGGGCTCTGTAAAATCATAGCAAGGTACCAAATAAATTCTTATTTATTTGAATAAATTCTTATTTCTTATTTGAAGCATTTCCAAATAAGTAATTCAGTGATTGAGGAAACATCTGTGCATTTAACCAATAAAAATAGAATCTGTGATAATTTGAAACCTACATGTCAAGGACACGTGACTATATTAATGACATCTTGAAAGAAATATGTGACCCCTTTCCTGAACTTAGAGTCTTGGACACAGAAACTGACAACCCTGGGTTGTATTCTTTCAACTGCCAGATTGAGGCATATAAGGATGCTCAGCCTTTCTCTCAAGCAGGCTGTCAACTTAGCCCTTTTAATAACTGGCTCCTGAAACTCTTGCTGGCTTTTATGTGTTCCATGACATCATTCTCCCTCTCAGCCAATCAACCCCTGAGAGAATCTTGAGGATTCTATGGAGATGAATAAACAAACTTTCTTCAGTTTGATCCTGTGCACACATGATTTTTTTGCACACATGATTTTTTTGTTGTGAAAAGCAACAAGCCTTTATCCAGATTCCAAATCTTTAGCTCTGTTTACGTCTGTGACAATGCCTGGTGGAAATAAAACTTCAATGTTTATTTAACTGGACATCTTATTAAGTAAGGAAGCACCAAAGTGATGTGGGATTAAGGAGAATGTACTGAATGATGAAATGATTTCCTACTGTGGTGTTGGATCTGAAATTTCCTGGGTTGTGTCTTAGAACTGAGCAGTTACTCATGTACTCACCAAATGTACCTTAACATTCTTTTTTATATAATAGGCTGGCAGGGTCTAGGGTTCCCTCAGTTATTGAGTATTTTAGATCAGAGGAAAGAGAAGGAAACCAGATAATTCCTGTTACTGGTTAGCCTGAAAAAATTAAATATCTGTGAATTTAAAAGTTGAACTGAGGTACAAGATATTATTTGACAGCTTGTGTTGTTCCACCCTAGTATTGCCAACCCTTTATTTAAAGGGTTGCCTTGGCTGATCTGGCAGTATAGGGTCCTACTCAGTGGTCCGTTAGCAATCCTCCAGATTCTGGTGTTTACAGTTCACATTCTGCCATCAAGACTAAGAAATTGGTCCATGTTATATGCCAAGGACATAAGAGCAGCTGTGTTTCCTACTGTAGTCCTCCAGACAAACCCTGTAAATGTAGTGTTAGTGCCAGGACTGTTTGTTTAGAGGTGCAGCCTGAGCCTCTGGGGTCTGAGATAGCTGGGTAACCACTAGTTCATGGCTAGGATTCTCTGCTACATAATGAGTCCTGGAAAGCATCCCTTAAAATGTCAAACTCTGCCTTCTTTTAGTGGAAACTTTTCTCCCTATTAAAAGTCATTGTAAAAGTGCGCAACATATTTTTGTTGATTATGTGAGAAATTCATATAACATATATTACACTCTTGTTCCATTGCTCCCAGGTTTAATATCCTACCCATTTTTCACTCTAACTTTTTTTTGTTGTTTTTTAAATATATCAGTTGAAGTATGTGTTGTTCATATATACTCATTGAATCATGATCAAAATCTCAACACCAAGTCCCTTAAAGAAAACTGAGTTCATCCTTCCTGAATGCTCATACCACCCCCCAAGAAAAAAACATCAGTCCTGAAGAGCTCTATATTTCATAGCCTTGATCACAGTTTTTCTTACATATTTATTTATTTATTACACATTTTTCAATTCCTTTCCCCTCTGCTGCTGCCTCCTGTTCTCCTTGCAGTCCCACCCAGCCTCTATCCCTAATTCCCTGATATGGGAAGTACTCTTGGTCCTTCTACCTGCACCTAGCTTATTAGATTTCATCCAAGCTAGCGGCATCAGTTAGCCTGTTCTGATTCTCAGGGCATTTTTCTCCTTGTGTCCTCAATTCCCTCTGCTTATGACAGTCTTTCTCCCTCCTCTCCTGCAGGATTCCCAGAGCTCTGAAGGGATGCAGAAATTCATCGGGAAATCCCATTTAGAGCTGGGTGTTTTAAGGTCTCTCTCTGCATAATATCGCACTGTAGGTCTCTGTATGCAATCACATTTGATGCAGATGGATGCATCTCTGTGGATCTAAGAACATGGCAATGATCAATAAGTTGAAGACAGAGAGCAGCATATTTTAATAACAACAGCCTGGGTTGCTTGAAAATTTCTGGATGATGCCCTGGACCTAACAGCTCAATTCACTACCACAGAATCCCCCTAGTAGAAGACTGGTTTGGTTACAATTAGATAGCCTATTGGAACTTTATCCCCCACAAAGTTGTGACTGAAATTAGCAGTTATTAGCATACTGACTAAATGTACCTTCACATTCTTATTGATATAATAGGCTGGAAAGGACTAGGGCTCCCTGGAGTATTGAGTCTTTAAGTACAGGGAAAAGAGAAAGTAATCTGACAGTCCTGCAGACTAGTCTAACAGGGTTCACATGAAAGAGGGAGTGTAAATGGGGTGAAAAAGATGCAAAGAATGGAGACAAGACAGATTCTTTTTCAAGTCTCTGTTTGCTGAATGAGCAATCAACGCTCATAAGTCAAATGGTAAAAGCAACATTTTTTTTTCACAATACCAACACATCTGTGCTATCTGGCAAGGCATACAAGAATTCAATGAAGGTTACACCAACTTTGCCCTCTGGTTCACAAGGTTGCAGGAAGCTTTCTATCTACTTCTCAGGCTCAGAACACCCTGCTTGCAGAGACAGCCAAGGACAGTTTCTGAGACATGGAACTTAGATAAGACCTGCATGTCCCATGACTAGGAGATAGCATTCTAATTACCAGACTCCTTCAATTCTCCCTTCTTTGTTTTATGGATAGCCTATGTTAGGTTGCTGAAATGTGCATTTTTCTTTACTAGTCATCAAGGTCTAGCATGTGATTTTTATGAGCCTCTGTCTTAGGTTGGAAAAAAACACAAATTTATTCTTATTTGTCATTGACTTACCTCCATTTCAAATGAGGTTGTTAGAGATATTTAATTTAAATTCATTCAGCCACACTTGCATGCGTTGAAGTTGATGAAGAAGGAACTCCTACACACAAGGAAGGCAGGCACAGGCTTTCAAAACCATAACCACCAGGTCTACAAGTGTCAGTCCCTACTTAAGCACAGAGTCAAAGGATAGAAAGTTCCTCCTCAGAATAGTAAATATATCCCCGACTGTATTGGACAATTCTAACCTAAGTTTATAGGTAGAGTCTATGCCATATATCTTATTTCTCATAGTTAACATGTCCAATGAGAAGTTTTTGCTAGACCAAATACCAGCAAGGTAATTCTGAAATTGAGTCTACTTAAATTGTCTTTCATCATACCAAGAATCAGAAATCCTAACAGGAATCATAACAAAAGCAGGTTGCATAACAACTAATAGTGAAAGAGCATTATTATCAACAGTAAAACAATTAGTACATATTCAATTGAATAGTAATCATTGTTCTTAAAATGTCTTACTACAATGTTTTCAATCAGCAGTAAATAAGGAGGATTATCACATGTCGAAACAGAAGTATAGTTGATTAATTTAACAAAGCTACTTTCATTCCCAGAGAGAATGCCTGTATATCCCAACACAACCCCCATTTTCCATACATAGGTTTGTTATTTTTATTTGAAGTCCTCCAAAGTCCAGCACTAAAACCTTTTTTTCGGAAACAAAGGAATTTTGACTACACTTACCAGAAGCCAAGTTCTTAATCCCCGTAACCATAGACCAGTACAGTCCACAACAGTAAATGCAGGGTTATTGTCCCAGCAGAAGATGGGGGCATTTCTCCGATGCATCTTCTCCAAGGAACCATCAGTTGAGTAAAGTGGATATATTCCCTTTCTCACAGGGTGGGTAACCCATTGGATATGTAAGACTATCATTCTTAACTCCTGTAGGAACTGACAATAATATCCCTCCAATGTTCTACTTTACCTGGTTGCAAAGGGAGGCTTTAGCTGCTACCCCAACTTTATAGTAGTAGGCATCCCGACCTATGATATGGAGAGTGGAGTCTGGTAAGCAGTCCTCGTGAATACTTGCTCTGCTAAAGCCAAGAGGATGATCTCTTCCTATTCCTGATAAGTTAAGAGTCTGTTTTACTTATGTTCCTTCAAAAGGAGAAAAACAAGGACTTCTGCATCATCCCAGGAAACTGCATGTAGTAGAGATGGATTAGGAAAATACACCCAAAAAGTCGTCATCTTGACTGGAGGAGTCTTCTTGACATCATTATCATTGTCAGGAGAAAACTCCTCATCCACTTGTTGCACCAAACATTCCAGTAGCCATCAAACTGCATCATTTTCCTGCGAATAAATACAGAACGATACTTGTCCCCATAGGAGCAGATGATTGGGTCCATGCAATTGATTTGTTAAAGGATACCTCCAAGTTACTTAAAAGTTTTCTTGGTTTTTGTATGCTAAAATCTATATGCTGCAGTTTTACCATGCTTATGTAAATTAAAAAAAAAACGAATGAAAAGAATATACTTAAGATGATTCTTAGGTTTCCAGGGGATAACCTCCCCTTTCTTTGATTTTTGGAAATAAATCTTAATTATTTAGTCAGCATTCCTTACCATGCCTTGTCCTTGAGGACTGTAAGATATTTCAGTTATATGAGAAACTTGAAACTGTTGACAAAATCTTGTAAAAGATTTGCTAGTATATCCTGTCCCATTTTCAGTTTTAAATTGCTTAGGATCTCCTAGAATATTAAAAGCCTGAAGAAAAGGAGCAATAAAATACTTTGCAGCTTTTCCTGGTTTAGAAGTGGCAAAAATAAATGAAGAATAGGTATCTATGTAATCATGTATATATTTTAATAGTTCAAATTCAGGATTACAAGTAATATCCATTTGCCAAATCTGATTTGGAGCCAGTCTTTTAGGATTGATTATCAAATGAAGAACAGGCTGAAACTGAGGACAAGTGCTGCAAGCCTTGACTATACTATGGTCTGTTTCTTAGTAAATCCGTATTTAAATTTCAAGCTTTGACTATTACAATGATGCACATTATGAGCATCCTGGGCTCTTTTTTACTGTAAAGAGTAAACTTTGATGACTTTATCTGCCAATGCATTTCCTTTAGACAGGGGTCCTGGCAAATTAGAATGAACTCTCAAATGTTTTAAAAAAAAGGGAAAGGGTTGTTTTTTTTGTTTTGTTTTGTTTTTGTATCAAAGTTTGAATCTGTAAAAATAAAATTTCAGCAGAAGATGTCTGAATTTGACCTGCAGTCTCTCACCTAGGCAAATACAGAGCTGCATATGCACTATTTGTAAATATGAGCCAAGACTTCTTAGTAAAATTTTGAAACACAGACAAAATTGCAGATTACTCTGCTATCTGTGTAGATATGTTAGACACTTGAAAAGATATTGTTTTTCTTTTATAAGTATGGACAGTAACAGCAGGTAATGAAACATCAGTAAACAGTATTAAAATTTCAACAATTGCATTAATTTTTGTTTTAAATGTAAAAACTATAGGTTGCACCTATAAAAACTAATATTTTTTTTCATTTTTTTTTGTGCCTCAACAGGTTGGAATCTGTCATAACAAGCTTACATCTGTTAAAATGCCATATTTATCAGATCTCTGACAAGTCTGAGGGCAAGTTTATTTGAGTTACTCTTTTTCTAACTTTATCATCTGCTCTAAATATCATCCTATAAAACAGGATGTTATAATCTCAATCTTGACATATTTTTAAATATATGTTTTAGAACCAAATTTTAGGTAGATCTACATAAGCAACCTTTATTGTTACTCAATCTTGTACTCAACTAGAACTCTTAGCTGAAGCATTAAGACATGTAAAGGAGATCAAGGGGATAAAAATCAAAAAAGGAAGAGGTCAAATTGTCACTATTCACATATGATAGTGTACATGAGACACCCCAAAAATTCAATCAGAGAACTCCTTCACCTGATAATCACCTGCAGCAAAGTAGCAGGATACAAAAATCCACTCAAAAAAAAAAATCAGAAAACCTCCTGTATACCAAAGACAAAAGGGCTGAGAAAGAAATCATGAAAAAAATCACCCTTCACAATAGCCACTAATAACATAAAGTACATTGGAGTGACTCTAACCAAGCAAGAGAAAGACATGTTTAAAAAATACTTTAAGTCTCTGAAGAAAGAAAGTAAACAAAATATCAGAAGATGGAAAGATCATCAGTGATCTTGGATTGGTACAATAACATGGTAAAAATGGCCATCCTGCCAAAAGCAATCAACAGATTCTATGCAATTTCAATGAAAATTTTTTAAAGACCTTGAAAGAAAGATTCTCAGCTTCAAATGGAGAAACAAAAACCCAGAATCTCTGAAACAATTCTGTACAACAAGAGATCATCTGCAGGTATCTCCATCACTGATCTCAAGATGTACTATAGAGCAATAGTAATAAAAACTGTGAAGAGGGAATCCCAGTCGAGAGAGAGAAAAAAAAAACACACAGAGAAGGAAGGAAACTGGACTGGCCACAGTTCGCCCAGTCTTTCCCTGAAAAAATTCTCTCAGAATGGGGGGTGCATGCTGCCAGCACTGAACTGGGCTCCAGCTGTGAGCACAGACTTGACGCAAGCCCACCTCTACCTCATAGTCAGAGCTCAGGGCAAAAGAGACTGGGAGTCCCTGTTGGGTGAAAAATCAAAAGAGAAGGAAGCACACAGGGACCGGATTAGGTCAGCCAGTATATCCCTAGAAAACGTCCCACAGATCAGTGAGCACTTGCATAAACAGCCCAGAGACTTGCTGTGCACCAGCTATTCATCAAAGACAGATCTGTGTGCCCTCGGGCACCATAGACTGGAAGTGCCTACAAAAAGAAAACCCCACAGGGAAGGAAGCAAACAGGGATGGATTTAGGCCATCCATTCTATCCCTGGAAAAGGTCACACAGACCAGCCCAACCCATGGACCTGATGCGCACCAGCCATCCTGTTGCTACCAGACCAGTGGTACTCTCACCTGTGAGAGCCCCAACTTCAGACCTTCAGAAGCCTGAGGTCCTTGAGATCAACCCCCAGAAACTGATCCAAGGGGCAACAAGTTATGTCTAACAAAACTGACCAAACCAAGGGACACACAGTTTACAGCAACAGCTCATTAAATTTACAGCAAGAAACCCTGAAGTTGAGCAGCTGTCTCCAGGATTTCTCCAGTTGAGAAGAGAGTCCTCTACTAACAAAGACCACAGTTACCACTCAGGTCTGTATGCTTGAGGAGAGCTGTGGTAACACCTGAAAAACATCAGCCATACAGTGACCATACCCAAAAAGATGAGGAGGCTTTCTTTAGGAAAAAAAGAAATTCCTGCCAAGAGGATTCTCTCCACCATGGGATTCCAGGAACAACCAGAAACTAATACCCAACACCTAAGATAGAGCAATGGGTTAAGGCCATTGTAAAAGCTCAAACAACAAAAGACAGAGCAATATGGTATCTCTAGAATCCAGTTTCCAGGGGCAAGTAGTCCTGGACACACCAGGATTAATTGAAATTCAAGAAAATGACTGAACATCTATGCTCATAAAGAGGATAAGAGAGGGAAAAATGCATAAAAAACTAGAGGAAGAAAAACAAACAGATAGATTATGGACTTCCGTAAAGAAATAGAAGAAGATAAAGAAAAACAGATTATGGCCTTCCATGAAGAAATACAGAAAGTTGCAGCCAAGAAGTTTGTGCCTTTAGAGAAGAAGTAATTAAATCACTGAAACAAAAGGAACAAAGGATTGTTCAAATAAGAATCAGAAGGAATTGAAGGAAATCAACAAAACATTTCAAGAAATGAAGATAGAATTGGAAAAATTAAAGAAAACGCAGATGAAGGAAATTATGGAGCGAAAGAACTTAGAGAAGAAAACAGGAACTACAGAGGTAAGCATAACCAATAGACTACTAGAGATGGAAGAAATAATCTCAGGTGTGGAAGATACAATGGAATAAATCGATGTATTTGTCAAAGAAAATGTTAAATCTAAAAAAATTCCTGACACTTACTGTCCAACAAATTCAAGACAACATAAAGTGACAAAACCTAAGAATAATAGCAATAGAGTAAAAAGAAGATTCCCCCCTCCTCCAAGGTCTAGAAAATATTTTCAACAAAATCATTGAAGAAAATTTCCCCAACTTATAGGAGAGGCCAATGCTGACAGAACACCAATAAAGTAGAGTAGAAAAGAAATCCTCACACCACATAATAATCAAAACAGTAAGTATACAGTACAAAGAAAAAAATACTAAAATATGCAAGGAAAAAGGCTAAGTAACACATAATGGTAAACCCATCAGAATCACACCTGGTTTCTCAACAGAGACTATGAAAGCCTTAAGGAACAGGACAAATAGTATTCAGGCACTAAAAGAGCATAGATGTCAGCCCAGGATACTACAACCAGCACAACTCTCAGTCTTCATAGATGGAGAAAATAAGATATTCAATGACAAAAAAAAAAAATCAACAATATCTACACACAAACCCAGCATTACAGAAGACAGAAAATGCAACCCAAGAAAACTAGCTACTTTCAAGAAAAAAAGGAAATAATTAACCTCACTGCAGTAAAACAAAAAGCAACTAAGCATATAAACTTATGACCACAGCCAACATCAATATCAAAGGATCTAACAGCCACTGGTCTTTATTCTCTCTCAACATCAATTGACTCGATTCTCCAATAAAAAGACAAAGACTAACAATCTGTTGCATAGAACAGATAAAGAAGACCCAACAATCTGTTGCATAGAAGTAACACACCTAAGTCACAAAGACAGACATTACCTGAGGGTAAAGACCTGGAGCAAATGGACCCAAGAAGGAAACAGGAATAACCATTCTAATATCTGCTAAAATAGACTTTCAACCACAATTAATCAAAAGAGATGGGGAAGGACACTTCATACTCATCAAAGGACAATTTCACCAGGAAGACATCACAATCCTGAACATCTTGCCCCAAATACATGGGCATCCACATTTGTAAAAGAAATATTGATAAAACTTAAACCACACATAGATACGCACACATTAATAGTAGGAGACTTCAACACCCCACTCTCAACAAAGGACAGGTCAACAAAACAGAAATTAAACAAAGAAACATTGTCTCTGACAGAGGTCATGAATCAAATGGACCTAACAGACATTTACAGAACCTTACACCAAACACAAAAGAATTTACCTTCTTCTCAGCATCTCATGAAACCTACTCCAAAATAGATCATATAGTTGGTCACAAGACAAGTCTGAACAGATACAAATAGATTGAAATAATCCCATCTATCCTTTCTGACCACCATGAACTAAAACTGGATTTCAACGACAACAGAAATAGCAAAAAGCCTACAAACATGGAAAAAAACAAACAAACAAACAACAACAAAAAAAACACAAAAAACAAAACAACAAAAAAAAAACTTACTACTCAATGACAGTTAGGACAGGGAAGAAATAAAGAAAGAAATTAAAGTCTTCCTAGAGTTCAATGAAAATGAAGGCACAGATACCCAAAATTATGGGACACATTGAAAGCAGTGCTAAAAGGAATGTTCATAGCCATAAGTACCTACAAAAAGAAATTCAAAACATCTCTTGCCAGTGACTCAATAGCTCACCTAAAAGCCCTAGGGAAAAAAAAGAAGAAGACACACAAAAGAGGAGTAGATGGCTGGAAATAATCAAACTCAGGGCTGAAATCAATCAACTAGAAACAAATAAAATAATTCAAAGAATCAATGAAACCAAGAGCTGGTTCTTTGAGAAAATCAACAAGATACACAAACCTTAGCCAAATTAACTAAAAGGCAGAGAGAAACTATCCAAATCAACAAAATCAGAAATGAAAAGGGAGACATAACTACAGACACTGAAGAAATCCAAACCATCATTAGGACTTACTTCCAAAGTATATATGCCACAATATTTGAAAATCTCAATGAAATGGACAATTTCCTTGATCGATTTGACCTACCAAACCTGAATCAGGACGAGGTAAATCAATTATATAGACCTATATGTCCCAAGAAAATAGAATCAGTCATCAAATTCTCCCATCCAAAAAAAAAAAAAAAAAAAAAAAAAAAAGCCCAGATGGTTTCAGCACAGAATTCTACGAGACCTTCAAAGAAGAGCTGACTCCATTTCTCTTCAATGTATTCCACAAAGTGAAAGCAGAAGGAACACTACCAAACTCATTTATGAAGCCACAGTCACCTTGGTACCTAAACCTCACAAAGACCCAAGAAAGAGGGAGAATTTCAGGCCTATCTTCCTTATGAACATTAATGCAATAATACTAAAGAAAATACTTGCAAACGGAATATAAGAACATATCAAAGCTATCATGCACTATGGCTAAGTAGGCTTCATCCCAGGTATGCAGGGTTTGTTTCATATATGGAAATCCATCATGTGATCCACCATACTAAAAACTGATATATATATATATATATATATATATATATATATATATATACATATGATAGTGGATCATATCTGTGATTTTTTTCAAAGAATCAGCTCTTGGTTTCATTGATTCTTTTAATTGTTTTATTTGTTTCTAATTGATTGATTTCAGCCCTGAGTTTGATTATTTCCAGCTGTCTACTCCTTTTTGGTGTGTCTGCTTCTTCTTTTTCTAGGGTTTTTAAGTGAGCCATTAAGTTGCTTGAATGAGCTGTCTCTAATTTCTTCTTGAAGGCACTTAATGCTATGAACTTTCCTCTTAGCACTGCTTTCTTTGTGTCCTATAAGTTTCAATATTTTGTGGCTTCATTTTCATTGAATTCTAGGAAAACTTTAATTTCTCTCTTTATTTCTTCCCTAACCCAGCTATCATTTAGTAGCAAGTTGTTCAGGTTCTCTGTTTGTGTTGGCTTTTTGTTATTAATGTGTGGGGATTTATGTATGGTTTACATTTTATTAATGTTTCTTTTACACATATTGATAAAAAAGCAATAAGTCAAGTAATCCAATTAAAAAATGGGGCAGGGAACAAACAAAGAATTCTCTGTATAGGAATATAGAAAGGTGCTGAAACACTTAAAGAAATGGTAATCATAATAACCCTGAGATTTTACCTTATAACCATCAAAATGGCTAAAATAAAACACTCAGTGATAACACCTGCTGGAGAGGTTGTGGATAAAGGGAAACACTCCTCCATTGTTGGTGGTAATGTAAACTTGTACAACCACTCTGAAAATCAACCTGGCACTTTCTTAGATAATTAGGAATAGTGCTTCCACAAATAACACGCCTAGGCATATACCCAAAATTTAATCAAGTACACCACATGGATATTTGCTTAACCGTGCCTGTAGTATCTTTATTTGTAATAGCCAGAACATGGAACCAATGCAGATGTACATCAAGGGGAGGAATGGATACAGAAATTGTAGTATTTTTACACAATGAAATAATACTCAGCAATCAAAAATGAAACCATGAAATTTGCAGGCAAGTGCTGGAACCTAGAAAGGATCATTCTGAGTGAGGTATCCCAAAGGGAGAAAGACACACATTGTATATACTCACTCATAGAGATCTATAAGATATAATAAATATAATGAAATCTATACACCTAAAGAAGATAAACAAGAAAGAGGACCTGGAGTAGGATGATCAATCCTCACTTAGAAAGAAAAATTGGATATGCATTGGATGTAGAAGAAAACAAGTAACAGGACAGAAGCTTACTGCAGAGAGCCTCTGAAAGACTTGACCTAGCAGTGTATCAAAGCAGATACTAAGACTCATAACCAAATCTTCAGGAGAGTTCAGGGAATCATATAAAAATGGGGAATTAGTAGGATGTGGAAAGGATAGGATAGGTTCAAATATAAATGGGCACAGGGGTCTTTTCTGGGACTGATATTCCTCCAACGATCTTGTATGGATATAACATAGAATCTGTGCTCGTATATAGCCTGTGGTAGCTCAGTAACCAATTGGTTTCTCATAGTAAGGGAAAAATGGACTATTTCTGACAGAAACTCAATGGCAGGCTCTTACCCACACCCTAAGGTAGGAGCAGTCCTGCTAGGCCACAGAAGAGGACTTTGCAGTCAGTCCTGATGATACCTGATAAAACAGGGTCAGATGAAAGGAGAGGAGGTCCTCCTCAATCAGTGGACTTGAAAAGAGTCAGGGAGGAGATTGAGGGAGAGAGGGTAGGATTCTGAGAGAATGAGGGAGCAGGATACGGCCAGGATACAAAGATAATAAAATGTACTAATAATAAAAGTTAAAAAAAAAAACTAAAAAAGGACACTAGGCAAAACTCAATCTTGTAATCAACTATAATCTTTAGCATAACTTTAATTCTGCTCTTTTTAAACTAAAATCAAAGCAAAACATTTACTTAAACATAATTTCTAAAGGGGGTAGCAAATGTTATTAAAGCTATCATATTGTGATAAAACTTAACAGCAAAAAATTAAAGGACAAAAGTCTTATTTAATATTAAACAGAGTACTAAATTTAGCCTGAAGCACTCAGCAAAAATGCAATATTCTGGCCATACCAAATCTATATGCCAGAAAGAAACATCATTAAATAATTTATTGGTACTGGCAGCCAGGCTTATATATTTTGTATAATAGTTAACAATGATCTGAATATAATGCTGAATAACCAGATGCTAACATGGAACCGTAGTCCTTTTTTTTTTTTTCTGTAAAAGCGCATAAGCAAACATTTTGCACTGAAGAATCTCCAGCCTTTTTAAACGAAGAACAACATATTTTATAGTATTTTTTAAATGAATATATTGTAATTACTTCAGTATTTGTTTAATTGGCTTAAACAGCATGGCTTGGTTTTACTTTGTAAACTTAATAAAATAAATACAAACTTTGGTGCGAAACTGTTTTAAGTTCTTTGTTAAACTGTCCAGTGGTTACTATTTTAAAATAAATGATAACTTTTAAAATGTTTTATAGAATTTAACTCTGATGGTCCAGGACGAAATTGAGATATTGATTCAAATTGTCTCATGTCAAAAAGTATCCAAGTCTACAGACAAACATACACACATACAGAAACATAAGGAACATAGAAATCTGACATTGCGATTTTGGAGTAACCAGAATACTCAAATACCAGGACTTTAGCAGCCCCTACCTGACACAAGCCCCACAGATTCCACAAGGAGTAAACCCCCTCATGAGTCCCTTCCACACACATGGGTTCCAGAAGTATCAGATCCCCTATGGCCCTTTCCACAGCTTCCAGATGGAGAGCAGGCTCCAGCAGCCCTCTTATCACACAAAATAGTGTACCAGCAACCCTCTCTCCTGGTCCCGAAAGGAGTAAAACCTTGAATTGGAGCATCCTCAAGATTCCCTCCACCAGATTGGAAACTATCCAAGTTTCCCAGACCTCATTGCTTTTCTTAGCAACGAACTAGACTTCTTCTGAGTAGCTTTTGACCTCCAGCCAAAAGTCTGTAGCCCCTAATCTTCAAGGATGAGCTAACCACCCCCACCTTAAATTGCAGCTGCATCCACACTTGGCAGGACTGGCCAAGTTTGAACACCTAAGACTAACCAATTATCTTACTTTATAACTTCCTCATCCAATCCTAAATTGCCAAAACTGCAACTTCAAATTTCCTGCAATTTTTTCTTTTAAAAACCTAAAGGCCTTTGTCTCCCGGAGCCACTCTTTGCTGAATGGCAGGGGTGACACCATTGTACAATGGTTAATAAACCTCTTGCTTTTGCAACAAGTCTTGTTCTGGGGGAGTTTCTGGGAAGGGCACGATTGAACTCCTGAGCTGTGAGACCCCAGGTCTTACATTTTTGGCGTGTTTGGCCGGGGAAGTGCGTGCCCTTTCCCCAACCCTCATCAGACTGAACTCGGAGGTTGAGCTTGGAACAGGTTAGTCTGTTTCTGTCTTACCAATCTGTTTCTTGTCAGAGATGGTTGCTATGAGGCAGCCTCTCAATTAGATTTCTGTGGTACCAATCTGCTTCAGTTTACGCGCCTATTTGGTCCTTTGTGGTCATCTGATCAGTCATTGCGATTGACAGATGTGTCAGAATATCGCTTGACTGGGAACTGGGGTATGCCCCAGTTTCTGTTTGGGAGGTTGGATCTGAGCTGGTCCTCCTCCCCTCTGATTTTCGTAGAGAACAACCGCCACCAGGCAGCCGTTCTATCAGAGCACTATGGTACCATTCACAAGGGCGTCCTTGTTTGATTACTTGCCTGATTCTTTGTGTTTCTGTTGTTGTTGCCTCTCTGACTCTTTTTACAGGGAGATGGTCTAGCTTGAGAGCATCTGTAGAAGGGGTTCGAGTCCCCTGAGTGGTTCGAGGCCACTCGCCTGGAACGGTTTCATTAAGGCAGACAGACATGTCATTAATGCCAAGTCCATGGGACATCCTGTAGGACACTCAGCTTGCCCCTTTCTGTGGGAGGAGCAGAGAGATTCTGCTTCCCCAGCAATTTAAATCCTGTGTTTCTCATGTATGTATGTATTTTTTTGTGTCTGTTTCTTTGTAAACTTGGACTGATGAAAATTCGGACAGAGGATAGTTAAAATTAGAACTAGTTCTCGGCCTGGGAGTGCACATGGTTGCATGGCAGGACACCAAGCAGTGTGGTCTCCCTCCGGAGGGAGCCAAGGAGGGAATGCTTTCGGGTGGCTGGGGAGACATGTGGACCTGGGGCTGGAGCTTGGGCAGGTGGTGCTCAGGCACTTGAGTGTCTGTGCCCAGCAGGGCATGGGCTTGATGCGGCCCCTTGTTTCGATGGACAGCCAAAGAGCATGGGGGAGGGGAGAGGCCCAGCCAGGAAGCAGGTTCAGGATCTGAGGGGGAGGTAAGCTAGAGTAAAGCTCACAAGGGAGCCAAGCAAGCAGGCAAGGCTCATGGGCTTGCTAGGTGGAAGTCCTTAGATATGGCTAGGCAGGGATTGGCACCATAGCTACTCCACGACAGGAGCTGCTCTGGTTGCTGAGAGTGAGGAAAACTCCTCCCCCTTGCCTTCATGCCAGCTCGGCATGGAAGTGAGCGGCAAGACAAGAGCTCACCACACCCTCTTGCTCCTCTCTTCCCTCCTCCCACCTAGGGGGCTTGCAACTTACAGATCAAACAGTAATTTAGGAAAAAAACTGCACTTGCTGTAATGTTTAGAATTACAGCTGAGTATAAAAACAAAAAAGTTTTGTCTGTCTGTTTAAATATTGTATGGCCATTATACAATTGTTTTCAACTGGTCTTAAATGGTTGATATGATAAAAAATAATTGGGTAGGTTTTAAGGTTAAATTCAAATTCTTGTTTAAAACACGTATATGTGCCTATGTGTTTGTAGGGTCTATAAATGCATATGTTTAAATAACAACAATGTAAATTGCCACATGGTGTGGCTCAGGAGAAGAACAAAGGTTGCAAAATCTCTGAGTCAAAATGATTTTATTTCCTTTTAGGATAAGAAGAAAGTCTTATTCTAAGTTGATATTGGTTCTGAAGATTGGGTTGTTTTCACTGATAAATTTTGGTCTTAAAATCTGGTTTTGACTTTTAAAATTATGGTTATGCTTTGTAAATTCATTCCTAATGAAGATACTTTGCTTTGATACTGAAGGGATGAGTTTTAAAAATTGTTTAGATGTTTAAGAGGATAAAACATCTACAGTTTATCAGATTTTTTAAACAATAACTCTTGGGCAGTCTAACAACCAACTTAAAACAGTTTCCCAACCCTTGGGAAAATTAAAAAAAAAAGCAATTAATGAGAGTTTTCCTGTTGTCTGAAAAGAAAGAGAGAGAGAGCAAGAGATATTAAAAAAAATAGCTTGTCTAAAGCAAAAATTTCGGTTAAGCCAGAAAAAGAAAGCTAGGAACCTAAAGGTATATAGGATGTTGCAGAAGGTTAGTGGATGTATTATAAAAAGCCAGAGAGTTAATATGATTTGAGAAAAAAAAACTGTATTTAAATATGCTATAATTCATTTAAAAGGCTGATGATTCTTTATTACAAATTTTTATGCTCTTTTAAGGGGAAAAATTCTGGCTAATAGGCTTGGTATGGCTAAAATAATTCATACAGTTTAAAAGTGTTCTGTACTGTTCTGTTATGCAGTTGGTTTTAAAACTTATTTGATCACTATGTTAAAACTTTTGGTTGTGGGGGATTATGGATGTTCCACAGTTTTTGCTGTGTCATCAACAGCACAGAATGGCTATGTTTGGTATTGTCAGTCACAGCCTGTGCTAACACATGGCTAGCTGTCATGATTGTTCAGGGATAGAGAGCATGTGAAGCTGTAGTTTTGCAGCCATACTTGTTTAGGGCTTTCAGCTGAGTTCAGTTATGCATGGCCAGCCGCCATGCTGGTCCAGAGATAAAGAATGAGGAGGCATGAGTTTACCACCATTTTGTTTAGGTATCTCAGTTATGTTCAGTCCTCTGATTAGTGTTAAGTACAAAGCTTTTTACTGTTCAATTTTAATACAAAGTGGTAGGATCAGCAAGATTTGCTAGACCCTCTATAAACTGTACTGATTAAAATGTTTGCTTTAATTTTAGTTCAAAAAGAACAGACTTAAAGCTATGCTAATGACTGCAGTTGGTTAAGATGTTGAGCTCTACTTAGTGTCTTTGTATAGGTTTTATTTTTAAGGTTAAGCCTAGGATGGGTAACTATAAAGTTTGCCTATTTGTCTTAAAATATATAGTTCTAGCTTTTTATGGTATCCAACCATGCTTGGGGAGAATGTCCTGCTTCAATGGCTGTAAAGGCCTGAATGATCATGGCTGCATCACACTGTTGTGAGACTCTTATCTTGCATATATACCACAGGCAAACCAAGGAGACCAACACCAGAAGGCCTGCTAATGCTCCCATGCCCGCCCATTCCTTCAGATGATTCATAGCTGCAGCAATCCATGTTGATAACCCTGTGGCTAGTCCTGCGTCCACTCTGGTAGAATTTACTGTGACCATGGCCACTCTCAGCTGCTCCATCGTAGTATCGAATTCTCCAGTCCAATTACCTAAAATATAGCTCGACAATTGTTTAGACAGATTTGGAGCACATGAAAAATTCTCATGTAAAGCTAAAACGTTACTCTCCGGATGCGAGGCTAAGCACTGCACTCAGGGTCAGCTGCTTTTGACCCAGAGAAGAGCATGTCTGATTGCATGCGGGTTGATGCCCCAGGTCCCGCCTCTGAGAAAAAGGTATCAGACGGGTCTGATGCTCTTTGGGTGGATGACACCTAAATGAACATCGGTACAAAGTCCCAATTTATTTCTAATATCAGAGATCAGACCTCTACTCTTGCCTGATGCCTCTAAAACAAAAAGGGGAACTGTAGAGAGCTGCGGAATGCTATGCCTTAAAGATGGAGCTGGTTTCCGCCTTCCACCTTCCCTATGGTGAGTGCTCTCTGTCACGAACAATTCCACATCTGGCTAAGGCTGAGGATCTGGCTTGCTTCCATGTATGTGGACCTATCTGCATTGCCCACGTGGCACGCCTGGGTTGGCTACCCAGAGGCTATTTAAGCTGTGGGCTGGCTTTCCCCAGGGTCCGAGGATTGTTCAAGGTTCCTGAATAAACTGCATTGAAAAAAAAAAAAAGAATATACTTATCTTTTTCAACACTCTTGAGCCATAAGTAGGTTTCAAATATTGTAACAAAATATTATATTCCGTAATCTCAATATATATATATATATATTTCTAAAACATGCATCTCAGAAATATGCTAGAACTAGATTAAATAGCATTCTGTTTTATAGGACACAGTTTAAAACAGATGATAAAAACAAAGAGTAACTCAGATATGCTGGCCCTCAAGATTATTAGAGATCTGATGAATATGGCATTTTAACATATGTAAGTTTATTGTGAGAGAAAGTCCCAAAATCCTGGCAGTAGCTCCCCAAGGTCTCTGAGAAGATTTGGACAACTACAGATGACTACAACTCTGGATTGTGGTATGCTAACCACTGGGAAATACTGCCCCAACTGGCCCACTGCTAGTGCCCAGCCTAAACTACAGACAAAGCGGGGGACACCTGAAGAGCCATTGTCTCACATTGTAAAAGGCAAGGTGACGTCAATCTCTCCTATTCCTCTTTCCACAGCAGCAGTTTCTCATCCTCTATTCCTGATGGCTGGACTGCCTCTGCTCAGAAAGCCAGGAGACCACAGGAGCCAGGGATACTGCCTAGGTGATGGACTAAATAGTCATCTCTGTCATTTTGATTGGTATATTTACTTAGCTCATAATTTATCCTTCTTAGGTCTCTGATCACATTGACAGCTAGGCTGAAAGGCTAGGCTTAGTTAACAGTAACTTCGCAGCTAAAGAGCAGACAGTTAGGTTCACTATCAGCTCATTGGACAGTTCATTAGTTAGTTAAAACTACTGGGTACTATATCTTTTGTATAAAAGAAAAAAAAAAACAGGTTTGCCCTGCTCACAGGCTTTACATCAGTTGCCAATGTCTTATAATAATAGTTAAATAAAAAATATAAAGTTTATATAGGGTCTGAGGATATAGGAGTTCAGGGTATAAAAATCTAAAAAATGTCGGTCTACATACTGATCAAAGTGTCAATTTAATGGATGTCAGGTTAACACTTAAGTAAAAAAAGAAAAAAAGTAAAAGCAGTTTTTCATTCAGGCAATTTTACTTAGCCAAAATATAGGAGGGTTTACTCAAGGTTGCACAGAGCTTGCTGTCTGGTTACTATGGTTGCATGGAGTTTCTCAGGGTCAGAGCAGTCTGCTGTAAGACCACCAAGGTCAGTCTGTGAGAGACTGGACTTTGAAAAATAGGCAAGAGGCTGAGTTCCCCTGCTCAGATGCCGTTAACTCCAAAAAGGCTGCCACATGGACACATGTAAGTTGTTTATAAAAGATATAAAACAAACAGCTGACTGGTACCCATTCTGTTGGATATAGTTTTTACCTGTTACTCTCAAAATGTTGTTGTATTAGATTTGCTGATATGTTACTTTTCTGAGTGTATATATATATATATATATATATCCTTTTGTGTACCAAAAATTCATATGAGTTTATAAAAATCAAAAGGTCATGAGACCTTGATCTGGCATAGCTCAAATGGATCCCAGAAGAGTTTTTCCCTGGTGTTGGGATTCCTCACTTTTTCCATTTAACAGACAAATCTTAACTTCTGTCTCTAGTCTGAATTTGTCTCAGCAGATTTTCACCTGGTTGACTCTGGGCTGCAAGCTGAAATCTGGACTTGTTAAAAGCTGACATTTGGGGAGTGGCATGCAAGCAGAGGGAGGAGGAGGAGGGTGGGTGGGATTGGGAGGGGAGGAGGGAGGGGCTTATGGGGGGATGCAGAATGAATAAAGTGTAATTGATGAAAAATTAAAAAAATAAAGATAAACAAGGCCAAAAGACACTAAAAAAAAAAAAAAAAAAAAAAAAAAAAAAAAGCTGACATGACTGCTCCCTGTCTCTTCAATTGGATCAACTGTTAAGGACTGCAGCATTGACCAGCCTTTGACTGGCTCCTAGTAATCTTTACCCATGTACTCTCCCCAACTTTTGACTTTTGCATTTCAGCCTCTTTCAAACTGAGATATCAACGATCCAATCATCAACATGAAGAAATTCCAGAAGACAGATCATCAGCCCATTTTCCCATTCTACAGGCTGAAATGTTGAGTCAAAAGAAAAAAAAAATTCTTAAGATAAAATTCTCACTCTGCAGCTGCTTTATGATTGAAGCAGTTACAAGGAGAAGGGGGAAATGAAAGGGTTAGGCTAACTTTGTAACATATATGTCTTCTAAAGCCTATAGTTTTGAATTTTAGGTCCAGGTTAAGCTAAAGCCTCTTAGTACCTTTCCAGAGAGTGAAGGAATGTGACCCTATCTGTGAGGACAGATATAAGAAAAAAGGGCAAGCAAGCAATGACCTTCACTCAGTAAAAGAAGGACCAGACCCTTGTCCTTGAGATAGCATTTCTTAGCAACGAACCTAGACTTCTCTGAGTAGCTTTTGACCTCCAGCCAAAAGTCTGTAGCCCCTAATCTTCAAGGATGAGCTAACCACCCCCACCTTAAATTGCAGCTGCATCCACACTTGGCAGGACTGGCCAAGCTTGAACACCTAAGACTAACCAATTATCTTACTTTATAACTTCCTCATCCAATCCTAAATTGCCAAAACTGCAACTTCAAATTTCCTGCAATTTTTCTTTTAAAAACCTAAAGGCCTTTGTCTCCCGGTGCCACTCTTTGCTGACCGGCAGGGGTGACCCCGTTGTACAATGGTTAATAAACCTCTTGCTTTTGCAAATAGTCTTGGTCTGGGGGAGTTTCTGGGAAGGGTGCGATTGAACTCCTGAGCTGTGAGACCCCAGGTCTTACAGTGCTACGTCTGTATAGGGGTTCCAGGTTACCATGCATGGTACTTGGTTAGAATATGAGTCTGAAGAAAGACCATTGTGCTCAAATTATTTGCTCTCCTTGTGGACCTACTGTCCTCTCCACGTGTTAATATAATTTTCCACTTCTTTCATAAGATTCCCTGTATTCTGCCCAAAATTTGGCCATAAGTCTCAACATCTGCTTTGATAGTCTGCAGGGCAGAGCCTTTCAGAGGCCCTATTTGGGAGGCACCCAACATTTTTCCTGTTTTCTTCTTCTTCTGGTGTCTATCCTTTTTGCCTTTCTAAGTGTGGATTGAACATTTTAGCCAGAGTCCTCCATCTTGATTAGTTTCTTTAGGTGTACAGATTATAGTAGGTTTATCCTATATTATATATTTATATGAGTGAGTGTATACCGTGTATGTCTTTCTGCTTCTGGGACAGCTCACTTAGGATGATCCTTTCTAGATGACAGTATTTACCTGCAAATTTCAAGATTTCCTTGTTTTTCATTGCTAAGTAATATTCTATTGGTAGATGTGCCACAATTTCTCTATCCGTTCTTCAGTTGAGGGGCAATTGGGTTGTTTCCAGCTTCTGACTATTACAAATAAAGGTGCTACAAACATGGTTGAGAAAATGTCCTAATTGTGTACTTGAGCCCCTTTTGTATATATGCCTAGGAGTGGTATAGCTGGATCTGGAGAAAGCACTATTCCTTGTTGTCTGAGAATGTGCCAGATTGAGTTCCAGAATGGTTGTATCACTTTACATTCCTACCAGCAGTGGAGGAGGGTTCCCCTTTCTCCACAACCTCTCCAGCATGTGTTGTCACATGATGTTTTCATCTTTGCCATTCTGATGGGTGTAAGGTAAAATCTCAGGGATGTTTTCATTTGCATTTCCCTGATAGCTAATGACATTGAACATTTCTTTAATTGTTTCTCTGCTAATTGATATTCCTCTATGGAGAATTCTGTTTAGCTCTGTTCCCCATTTTTTAATTGGATTACTTGATTTGTTGCTTTTCAATTTCTTTAGTTCTTTATATATACTGGATATTAGTCCTCTGTCAGATAGAGGGTTGGTGAAGATTCTTTCCCAATCTGTAGGCGGTGGTTTTGTTGTACGGATGGTGTTCTTTGCTTTATAGAAGCTTTTCAGTTTCATGAGGTCCCATTTATTGATTATTGTTCTTAGAGACTGTGCTGTTTGTGTTCTGTTCAGGAAATTGTCTCCTGTACCAATGAATTCTATGCTCTTCCCCACTTTTTCTTCTAACCGATTTAATGTTTCTCATTTTTTGTTGAGGTCTTTGATCCATGTGGACTTTAGTTTTGTGCAGGTTGATAAGCATTTTTCTACAGGCAGACATCCAGTTAGACCAGCACCATTTGTTGAAGATGCTATCTTTTTTTTTCCATTTTATGGTTTTGGCATCTTTGTCAAAATCAGTTGTCCATAGGTGTGTGGACAACTCACCTCCCTCTCCCTCTCCCTCTCCCTCTCCCTCTCCCTCTCCCTCTCCCTCTCCCTCTCCCTCTCCCTCTCCCTCTCCCTCTCCCTCTCCCTCTCCCTCTCCCTCTCCCTCTCCCTCTCCCTCTCCCTCTCCCTCTCCCTCTCCCTCTCCCTCTCCCTCTCCCTCTCCCTCTCCCTCTCCCTCTCCCTCTCCCTCTCCCTCTCCCTCTCCCTCTCCCTCTCCCTCTCCCTCTCCCTCTCCCTCTCCCTCTTGGTCTTCTATTTGGTTCCATTGATCCACCAGTCTGTTTCTAATCCAGTGCCATGCAGTTTTTATTACTGTTGCTCTATAGTACAAGTTGAGATCAAGGATGGAGATACCTCCAGAAGATCTTTTATTGTTGAGGATTGTTTTAGCAATTCTGTGTCTCTTGTTATTCCATATGAAGTTGAGAACTTTTATTTCAAGTTTGGTAAAGAATGGTCTTGGTAATTTGATGGGAATTGCATTGAATCTGTAGATTGCTTTTGGTAAGATGGCCATTTGTTATTCCTACCAAGCCATAGCATGGGACATCTTTGCATCTTCTGATATTTTATTCTAATTCTTTCTTCAGAGACTTGAATTTTTTTTTCATACAAGTCTTTGACTTGCTTGGTTAGGGTTACAGCAAGGTACTTTATGTCTTTTGTGGCTATTGTGAAGATTTTTTTCCCCCAATTTCTTTCTCAGCCCTTTTTTCTTCTGTATACAGGAGAGCTGCTGATTTTTTTTTTTTGAGTTATTTTTGTATCTTGTCACTTTGCTGACAGTGTTTATATCAGCTGAAGGATTAATTTGGGAGAACTTTTGGGTCAGTCAGGTATACTATCATATCATCTGCAAATAGTGATACTTTGACTTCTTCCTGTCCGATTTGTATTCTCTTGATCTCCTTGATTATCTTATTGCTCTAGCAAGGACTTCCAGAACTATGTTGAAGAGATATGAAGAGAGTGGGCATCCTTGCCTTGTCCCTGACTACAGTGGGATTGCTTCAATTTGTTTAGTTTGATGTTGGCTATAGGCTTGGCTGTATATTGCCTTACTATGGTTAGATATGTGCATTGTCTGATCTCTCCAAAACTTTAAACATGAATGAATGTTGAATTTGGTCAAATGTTTTTTCAGCATCTAAGGAGATTTTCATATGTTTTTATTTTTTTCTTTTTTTCAGTTGGTTAATATGGTGGATCACATTGATGGAAATCTATATTTTGAACCACTCCTGCATACCTGGTCATAGTGGATGATATCTTTGATGTGTTCTTGGATTCGGTTTGCAAGTATTTTGTTGAGTATTTTTGCATCAATGTTCATAAGGGAGATTGGCCTGAAATCCTCTTTCATTGTTGGGTCTTTGTGAGTTTTAGTTACCAAGTTGACTGTGGCTTCATAGAATGAGTTTAGTAGTGTTGCTTCCATTTCTATTTTGTGGAATAGTTGGAAGAGAATTGGAGTTAGCTCTTCTTTGAAAGTCTGGTAGAATTTTGTGCTGAAACCATCTGGTCCTGGGCTTGCTTTCTTTCTTTCTTTCTCCTTTTTTTTTGGGGGGGGGATGGGAGGCTTTTGATGATTGTTTCTATTTCCTTGGGAGATATAGGACTATATAATTGATTTACTTTGTCTTGGTTCAGCTTTGGTAAGTTGAATCATTCAAGAAAATTGTCCATTTCATTTAGATTTTCAAATTTTGTGGCATATATACTTTGGAAGTAAATCCTAATGATTGTTTGGATTTCCTCAGTGTATGTAGTTATGTCCCCCTTTTCATTTCTTATTTTGTTCATTTGGATAGCTGTTTAGATAGTTTGGCTATGGTTTTGTTTATCTTGTTGATTTTCTCAAAGAACTAGTTCTTGGTTTCTTTGATTCTTTGAATTGTTTTATTTGTTTCTAATTGATTGATTTCAGCCCTGAGTTTGATTATTTCCAGCTGTCTACTTCTCTTTGGTGTGTCTGCTTCTTATTTTTCTTGGTCTTTTAGGTAAGCCATTGAGTCAGTGGCATGAGAAGTTTCGAATATTTTCTTGTAGGTACTTACTGCTATGAACTTTCCTCTTAGCACTGCTTTCATTGTTTCCCATAAGTTTGGGAAGGTTGGGCCTTCATATTTATTTAATTGTAGATATACTTTGATTTCTTTATTTCTTCCCTGACCCAGCTGTCACTGAGCAGCAAGTTGTTTAGTTTCTATGTGTGTGTAGGCTTTTTGTTCTTTCTGTTGTTATTGAGATCCAGTTTTAGTCCATGGTGTTCAGATAGGATAGATCGGATTATTTCAATCTATTTGTATCTGTTAAGACTTGTTTTGTGACCAACTATATGGTTTATTTTGCAGAAGGTTCCATGAGGTGCTAAGCAGAAAGTAAATTCTTTTGTGTGTGGGTGAAAGTTTCTGTAGACAACTATTAGGTCCATTTGATTCATGACCTTTGTTAGAGTCATTGTTTCTTTGTTTAACTTCTAGTTTGTGGACCTGTCCTTTGTTGAGAGTGGGGTGTTGAAGTCTCCCACTATTAATGTGTTAGGATCTATGTGTAGTTTCTGATTTATTAAATGTTTCTTTTATAAATGCCCTTACATTTGGGGCATAGATATTCAAGATTGTGATATCTTACATCAATGTAATCCACCACATAAACAAACTGCTTGTGGGTCAGTATGAAAAGCTTTCACTTTTGCTGAAGGGCTACAAGAATTTGTTTGCTTGCTGATCTGGCATTGAGGATAGTCTCTGTAAATATAAAAGTAATATCCCAATTAAATGCTTTTTGTTCAAAGTGTTTCCATGGTCAGAGAATGTTTTCCCAGTAAGTAATTCACTGAATGAGGACATATCTGTGCATTTAATAAATAAAAATGGAATTTGTGATAATGTAAAAGTTACATGTCAAGGACATGTCACTGTATTAATAACCACTTAGAAGAAATATGTGACAGTTTTCCTGATCAAAAAGTCTTGGACAGTCATCTCTGAGTTTTGTGCTTTCAGCTGTCCATATTGAAGCATGTATTGCTGCTCAGCCTGTCTCTCAATCAGGCTCTCCATTTGGAATTTTAATAACTGGCTCCTGAAACTCTTACTGGCTTTCATCTGTTTCCTGACATCATTCTCTCTCTCAGCCAAACAACCTGAGAGAATCTTGCGGTTTCCATGGAGATGGGTAAACAAACTTTCCTCAGTGTCCATTGTCTCTGATACAATGCACAGGAAACTTTTGCTTATGAAACCCAACAAGCCTTTATCTCATTCCTTTATCCAGATCCCACACCTTTACTAATGTTTACCTCTGTGTCAATGTCAGGTAGGAAATGAAATTTTAATGTTTATTTAATTTGACAGCTTCCTAAGTAGGGAAGCTTCAAAGTGATGTGGGATTATGGGGAATATACTGAATGACAAGGTGGACTCCTACTGTTGTCATGGATCTGAAATTTCCTAGGTTGTTACTTTGAACTAAAGTTACTTATATAATCATTAAATGTACATTCACTTTCTTATTGATATAATAGGCTGGCAGTGTCTAGGGTTCTCTGCAATATGGGGTCTTTAAGTGCAGGGAAAAAAGAAGGAAAATATCTAATTCCTGAGACTGCTTTGGGTGATATAGAGAAAGATCAGTGAGTTTAAAGGGAGAACTGAAGTACAAGATATTATTTGACAGCTGGTGCTGATCCACAATTGTTTTGCCAACCCTTTATAAGCAGGAATGCCTTGGCTGACCTGGCTGAGTCAGCAGCTATGTCATAAGTGGTTAGTGAGGAACCCTCCTGGTCCTTGGGTTTACAGTTAAAACTAGGCCTTCAGGATAAAGAAATGGGTCCTAGACACAACATCAGCTGTTTCCTCTGGAAAAACCCTGTAAACATAGTGTTATCACCAGGACTTATTATTTATAAGTGCCACCCGAGCTTATGGGGTATGAGATAGCCAGCTAAACACTAGTTCATAGGTAGGGTTTTCGGCTACATAATGAGTTCGTGGAGTGCATGCCTTGCAAAGTCAAACTCTGCTCTCCTTTAGCAGAAACTTTTCTCCTTGTTAAAAGTCATGGTAAAAGTTGTCAACACATTATTTTTATTGATTTTGTGGGAATTTCATGTAATATACATTACACTACTTTTCCAAGGCTCCGAGGTTTGGATTCCTACCCATGTGTCACATTATTTTTTTTCTTTTCTATAAAATACATCATTTGAAGTATATTTGATATTCTTATTGGAACATGATCAGAGTGTCAGTCCCAAGTCCCTTAAAGAAAACTGAGTTCATCCTTGCTGTACCCTGGTACCACCCCTAAGAAGAAGCCATCAGTCCTGAAGATTTCTATACTTTATAACCTAATTACAGTTTTTCTTATGTATGTATGTATGTATGTATTTATTTATTTATTTATTATGATATATTCACTTTGTATGCAATGTGCTTGCTGCCTCCTTCCTCTTCTTCTTCCAGTCTCACCCACCCTCCTTCTTCTACAAATATTCCCTTTCTCTAGATCCCTGATAGGCTAGGGTCTATTCCTCCTTTTATCTGAGCCTAGCTTATCAGTTCTCAAGAAGGCTGGCTGTACCATCTTACTCAGGAGCTTGATTCTCAAGGCATTGTTCTCCTCAATTCCCTCTACTTATGACATTCTTCATGCCTCCTCTCCTGCAAGATTCCCAGAGCTCTGAGGGGAGGAAGAATTTTATAGGGAAATGCCATTTAGGGCTCTGTGTTTTAAGGTCTCTCTTTCTCTGCATAATATAGGACTGTGGGTCTCTCTATGCAATCCCATTTAATGCAGATGTAAGCATCACTGTGGATCTAAGAACATAGCACTGATCTATCAGTTGAGGGCAGAGAGCAACACATTTTAATTACAACAGCCTGGGTTGCTCTGTAGTATGCCCCGACACTAACTCAGTTAACTGCCACCCAATCACCGTAGTGGAAGACAGGTTTGGTCAAAATAGATGGCCTATTGAAACTTTATCCCCTACTATTAGGAGACCTCATAATAAGTGAATATATAACATATTTTTCGTTCTATATTTTAATTACTTCACTCAGGATTTTTCCTGGTTCCACCTTTTTGCCTGAATATACCTTGCAGTCATTTTCTTAGCTGAATAATAATTCATAATGGAAATATTCCACATTTTCTTCAAAGGAGATGGTCAGTCCTCTTTTTTAGTCCTTCTAATTTGCTGGGACTTTAATTATTGTATTGATTGACAAACTATCAGGATAACTATGTTCTTTTAGTCTACAAGTCCCTCCATTTTCTTCAACTTACTGGTGATTTGAATGGCATTGCCCACTTTAAGCCATTTCTTTACATGTTGAGACTATCGAGGAAATGTCTGGGAAGTGTTAGAAGGTCTGTCCTTGGAAGATAATATAATTCCTGTTGGAATTATATTATAGGAGGGTGTGCTTTGAGGTTAATATGCTAATGAAGGTGACTAGACTAATGGAGTCACTGTCAGTTTATATCTTTGATTCTGTTGGTAGGTGTCAGTGTCTCAATTTCTGAATCTTTCTCTCTAGCTCTTTCTCTCTCTGTCTCTGTCAGTTTTCCTCTCTCATCATGGCCACATGTGGATAAGTAGGAAAAAGATCTTATTCTGTTGAAGGACTACAAAAAGATGATGGCATGCAGACATGGCATCCTGGATGGTCTCTGTAAAACATAAGCAAGATACCAAATAAATTCTTTTTCTTTTTAAGAGGTGCCATGGTCAGGGAGCATTTTCAGAGTAAGTCAGTGACTAAAGAAACATCTGTGCATTTGACAAATAAAAATGGAATCTATAATGTTAAACCCATATGTCAAGGACAACTTACTTTATTAATGACAACTTGAAAGAAATATATGACACTTTTTCTGAACTAAGAGTCTTGGACTCAGGAACAGTCAACCCTAGGTTGTGTTTTTTCAGCTGCCCAGATTGAAGCATGTAAGGCTGTTCAGCCTTTTTCTCAAACAGGCTTTTTTAATAACTGGCCCTTTTAATAAGTGGGTCCTGAAACTCTTACTGGCTTTCACCTGTTTCAGGACTTCATTCTCCCTCTCAGCCAAGCAACACCTGTGAGAATCTTGAGGTTTCCATGGAGATGAGTAAACAAACTTTCCTCAATGTTCAGTATCTCCAGTCCTGTGCACCCATGACTTTTTTTTTCCTGTGAAACAAAACAAGCCTTTATCTCATCCCTTTACCAGATCCCAAATGTTTATTCCTGTTTGCCTCTGGAATAATGTCAGGTAGGAAATGAACCTTCAATGTTTGTTTAATTGGATAGCTTCCTAAGTAGGGAAGCAACAAAGTGATGTGGGATTAAGGAGAATGTACTAAATGACAAAGTGATTTCCTTCTATGGTGTTGGATTTGAAATTTTCTAGGTTGTGACTTTGAACTGAGCACTTACTCATGTACACACTAAATGTACCTTCACACTCTTATTAATATACTATGCTGGCAGGATCTAGGGTTCCCTGAGTTATTGAGTATTTTAGTACAGGGAAAGAAAAGGAAACCAGATAATTCCTGGGACTGGTTTGCCTAAAAAATGAAATATCTCTGAGTTTCAAAGGAGAACTGAGGGACAAGATATTACTTGACAGCTGATGATATCCCACACTAGTGAAGCCAACTCTGTGTTTGCAGGGTTGTCTTGGCTGATCTGGCAGGATAGGCAGCTGTGGCCTACTCAGTGGTCAGTTAGCACTTCTCTTGGTTTTGGTGTTTACAGTTAAAATTCTGCCATCAGGACAGAGAAATTGGTCAGTGTTATGTGCCTAGTAGATAAGAGCAGCTGTGTTTCCTGCAGTGGTCCTCGAGACAAAATCTCTAGATGTAGTTTTAGTGCCAGGACTGTTTGTTTAGAGGTGCCACCTGAGCTCTTGGGGTATGAGTTATCTGGGTAAAAACTACACATGGCTAGGAATTTCTGCTACATAATGAGTTCCTGGCAAGCATGCCTTACAAAGTCAAATCTGCCATTCTTTAGTGTAATCTTTTCTCCATGAGAAAAGTCATTGTAAAAGTGGTAACCATATTATTTTTATTGATTATGTGGAAATTTTATATACTATACATTACACTCCCTTTCCTTTGCTCTGAGTTTCGAATTCCTACTGATGTTTCACACTGAAGTATTTATCTTTAAAATACATCAGTTCATGTATGTGTTTTTCATATTCTTATTGGAACATGATCAGAGTCTCAGTGTGAAGTCCTGTAAAGAAAACTGAGTTCATCCTTGCCACACCCTGAAACCACCAGCAAGGAGAAGCCATCAGTCCTGAAGAGCTCTAAACATCATCACCTTGATAACAGTTTTTTCTTATGTATTAATTTATTATGATTTGTTCACTTTTATCCACTCTGCTGTCCCCTTCCTCTTCTCCCAGTCCCATCTACCCTCCTTCTTCAACCCCTATGCCCTTAATCTATTTCCCTGACAAGGGAGGTCCTCCTACCCCTCTAACTGACCCTAGCTTATCAAGTCTCATCATAGAGGGCTGCATCATCTACTTCTGTGAGCTGGTTCTCAGGGCACTGTTCTTATTGTGTCGTCAATTCCCTCGACTTATGACAGTCTTCTTGCATCATCTCCTGCAGGCTTCCCATAGCTTTGAGGGGAAGGAGAATTCCAAAAGGAAATCCAATTTAGAGCTGGGTTTTTTAAGGTCTCTCTCTGCATAATATCAGACTGTGAGTGCATGCAATCCCATTTGATGCAGAAGGAAGCATCTGTGTGGATCCAAGAATATGGTAATGATCTAATAGTTGAGGGCATAAGCAACATATTTTAATAACAACAGCCTGAGTTGCTTGACAATTTCCATAGGATACCCTGGACAAACAACTCAATTAACTGACATGCAAAACCCCTAGTGGTACACTGGTCAAGGCACAATAGAGGGCTTATTTGAACTTTTTGCCTCACTATTAAGAGACTTCCTAATATGTGAATACATAACATATTTGTCTTTCACCTTTTTAGTTATTTCACCCAGGATGATTTTTCCTAGTTATATCTATTTGCCTGAATATATATATATATATATATATATATATATATATATATCATGATGTCATTTTCTTAGCTGAATAATACTCCATTATGAAAATATTTCACATGTTCCCCATAGGATATTGTCAGTCCTGTTCTTTAGCCCTTGGAAGTGCTGGAACATTAATCATTGTATTGAATGACAAACTATCAGGATAACTATGTTCTTTTAGCTTAGAAGTCCTTCCATTCTCTTCCACTTCCTGGTGATTTGAATTGCAATGACCCCTTGAAGCTCATTTATTTACATTTAGAGTCTACAGTGAGGAAATGTCTGAGAATAGTCAGGAGTTATGGCCTTCTTAGATAATGTAATATCTGTTGCTTCTTTCTCAGCCCTTTTGACTTTTGTATACAGGAGGGTTACTGATTTTTTTTTAACTTAATTTTGTATCCAGCCACTTTGCTGAAGGTGTTTATCAGCTATAGGATTTCCCATGTAGAACCTGGGTTCACCAGATATACTACCATAGAATCTGCAATTAGTGATGCTTTGACTTCTTTCTTTCTGATTTTCATTCCCTCTATCATGTTCAATTTTTTTGTTTTACTAGCAAGGACTTCCAGAACTATGTTGAAGAGATATGGAGAGAGTGGGCAGCCTTGCCTTGTCCCTGACTTCAGTGGGATTGCTGTAAGTTTCTCTCAGTTTAGTATGATGTTGGCCATAGGCTTGCTGAATATTGCCTTTACTATGTTTCAATATGTGCCTCCTGTCCCTGATCTCTCTAATGCTTTAAAGATGAATGTAGGTTTGACATTTTCAAATGCTTTTTCTGCATCTAAGGAGATTATCTTTTTTTTTTCTTTTGGTTTCTTATTATGATGGGTCACATTGATGGATTGCTGTATAATGAACCACTCCTGGATACCTATGGTACAGACTACTTGGTCATAGTTGATGATATCTTTGATGTGTTCTTGTATTTGTCCAGAGACATAATGTAATTTGGTATGACTCTAACCAAAGAAATCAAAGACTTGTATGTAAAAAGTTTGAATATTTTGAAGAAAGAATTAGAAGTTATCAGAAGATGGAAAGGTCTCCCATGCTATGGCTTGGCAAGATTAACATAGTAAAAATGACCATCTTACCAAAAGCAATCTACAAATTCAATGCATTTCCCATCAAATCACCAACACAATTTTTATAGACATTGAAAGAAAAAATCTCAACTTCATATAAAAAAAAAAAAACAAGGAACCCAGAATTGCTAAAACAATCTTCCACAATAAAAGATCTTCTGGAAGTATCTCTTACCCAGATCAAGGTGTGTTATAGAGCAATAGTAATGAAAACTGCATGGTACTGGCATAGAAACATAATGGTGGATCAATGGAATCAAATAGAAGATACAGAAATAAACCTACTTACTATGGACACCTGATTTTTTACAAGGATGCCACAACCATTCCGTGGAAAAAAGATAGCCTGTTAAACAAATGGTGCTGGTCTAACTGGATGTCTAACTGGAAAAATGCAAATAGATCCACATGTACCACCATGCACAAAACTAAAGTCCAAGTGGATCAAAGATCTCAACATAAAACCAGACAGATTACGTCGGTTAGAAGAAAAAGAGAGGAAGGGACTTGAAATCATTGGAACAGGAGACAACTTCCTGAAAGAACACCAACAGCACAGGCTCTAAGCGCAACAATCAATAAATGGGGCATCATGAAACTGAAAAGCTTCAAGAGACAACAGTTGATGGAGAGGCTGTGGAGAAAAGGAACCTCCTCCACTGCTGGTGGGAATGTAAACTTTTATAACCACCCTGGAAATCAATCTGCTGCTTTATCAGACAACTAGGAATATTGCTTCCTCTAAATCCAGCTATATCACTTCTAGGCATATATCCAAATCAGGCTCAAGTACACAATAAAGATATTTCTCAACCATGTTTGTAACAGATTCATTTGTAATAGCCAGAACCTGGAAACAACCCAGATGCCCTCCTCCCCCAATCTAAGAATTGATACAGAAAATGTGAGACATCTATAAAATTCAATATTACTCTACAATAAAAACAAAAACAAACAAACAAACAAACAAAAAAAAAAACCCAAGGAAATGGTGGGAACCGGAAAAGATCATATTGAGTGAGCTATTCCAGAATTAGAAAGACACATGATATATTGTCACTAAATGTTATATAATATGAGAAAACCTACTAAAATCTATACACCTAAAGAAACTAATCAAGAGGGAGGACTCTAGCTAAAATGCTCAATCTCCATACTGAAAGGCAAAGAGGATGGGCATCAGAAGAAGGACAAAACAGGGAACAAGTTAGGAATATGCTACAGAGGGCCTCTGAAGACTATCAAAGTTAGCCTCAAAGACTATCAAGGCTCTGTCCTGTAGACTATCAAAGCAGATGCTGAGACTTATGGCCAACTATTGGGCAGAGTGCATGGAATCTAATGAAAGAAGAGGGAAATAGTAAGATCTGGAGAGGACAGAAGCTCCACAAGGAGAGCAACAAAACCAAAAAATCTGATCACAAGGGTCTCTCTTGAGATTCATACTCCAACCAAGTAACATGCATGAAGATAACCTAGAACCCCTGCACAGATGTAGCCCATGGTAGTTCAGTGCTCATTTGTGTTCCACAATAATGGGAGCAGGGACTGCCTCTAACATGAACTGGTTGGCCTGTCCTTTGAAAACCATACCCTTATGGTATAACAGCCTTAATAGGCCACAGAAGAAAACAATGCAGCCACTATTATTGAGATCTGATAGACTAGGATCAGAAGGAAGGAGAAGAACTCCCCTATCAGTGTTCTTGGGGAGGGGCTTGCATGGACAAGTGGGAGGGAAGGTGTGATTGGGAGGGGAGAGGAGTTATGGGGACATAATTAAATACAAATTGAATAAAGTGTAATTGATGAAAGTTAAAATGAAAAAAATATTATAAAAATAGAATTTCTTTTGTAGTTATATTATAGGAAGGTGTGCTTGGAGGTTGATATACCAATAAAAGTGACCAGACAGAAGGGATTCTCTGTCTCTCAACATAGGTAACATTATAAATCTGTTTTTTGTTTTGTTTTGTTTTGTTTTGTTTTCTCTCAGTCTCTCCATTTCTGAATCTATCTCTCTCTGACTCTTTCTCTCTCTGATTCTTTCAGTCTCTACCTCTCTTCCTGCTGCTTGTGGTTCAGTATGAAAAGTTCTCAGTTCTGGTGAAGGACTACAACAAGATGACTGCTTGACTACATGAAATCTTGGATGGTTTCTGTAAAAGTATAAGCAAGGTACAAATTAAATGCTTTTTGTTCAAACATTGCCTTGGTCAGGGAGCATTTTCACAGTAAGTAACTCACTGACTGAGGACATATCTGTGCATTTAACAAATAATACTGGAAACTGTGTTAATGTGAAACTCACATGTCAAATACATGTGACTTAATTAATGACTAGTTGAAAGAAATATGTGACAATTTTCCTGAAATAAGAGTCAAGGAAACAAGAACTGACATCTCTGGTTTGTGTACTTTTAGCTGCCCAGATTGAGGCATGTAGTGCTGCACATCCTTTCTCTTAAGCAGGCTATCCATTTGGCTCTTTTATTAACTTGCTCCTGAACTCTTACTCACTTTCACTTTGCATGGCATCATTCTCCCGCTCAGCCAGAGGGAGATAATCAGAAATAATCTTGAGGTTTCCATGGAGATGAGTAAACAAACCTTCCTCATTATCCAGTATCACTGATCCTATGCATATGTGACTTTTTCATGTGAAACCCAAGAAGCATTTATCTCATCCCTATATCCAGATCCGATACCCTTACTCCTGTTTCACTCTGTGACAATGTCAGGTAGGAAATGAAAGTTTAATAATAGTTTATTTAATTGGACAGGCTCGTAAGTAGGGAAGTTTCTAAGTGATGTAGCTTTAAGGGGAATGTACTGAATGACAAGGTGGTTTCCTAATGTGGTCTTGGATCTGAATTTCCTAGGTTGTGACTTTGAACTGAACAGTTACTCACATACTTATGGATGTAATAGGCTGGCACTGTCTAGCTTTCCTTGGGGTATTAATTAAGAGAAGTAAAAAAATTATAGAAATTAATTAAAATTAATTATTATTAAGAGAAATAAAAAAAGAAGGAAACCAGATAACTCCTGGGATGATTTGGCTGAAACACAGAAAGATCTGTGAGTGTAAAGGGTGAACTGAGGGGAAAATATAATTTCAAGTTGGTGTTATTCCACACCAGGTTTGCAAACCGTCTATGAGCAGAGCTGCCTTGGCTGACCTGTTTAGAAAGGCAGCTGTGTCCTACACAGTGGTCAATGAGGAACCCTCCTGGTCCTGGGTTGACAATTATAATTGGACTTTCATGACAGAGAAATGGGACCATGTTATTTGCCTAGGACACAAGAGCAGCTGTCTTTCCTGCTATGGTCCTCCAGACAAACTCTCTAAACATAGTGGTAGTGCCAGGACTGCTTGCTCAGAGGTGCCACCTGAGCTCCTTGTGTTTGAGGTAGATGGCTAACCACTAGGTCGTGGTTAGGATTCTCTACTAAATGAGTTTCTGGAAACCATGCCTTAAAAATTCAAAATATGCCTTCCTTAGCAGAAACTTCTCTCCATTTTAAGTCATTGTAAAACTCGTCACCATATTATTTTTATTGTTTATGTGGAAATTTGATATAATATACATTACACTCCTTTTACATTGCTCCCCGTTTCAAATTACTACCCATGTATTACAATATTTTTTTTAAATTACATCAATTCAAGTATGTGTTATTCATATACTCAATGGAATAGGAGCAGAGTCTCAGTGCCAAGTCCCTTAAAGAAAACTGAGTTAATCCCTGTGGAACCCTGGCACTACCCCTAAAAAGTAGCCATCAGTCCTGAAGAGCTCTATACTTCATCCCCTTGATCACAGTTTCCTTCATGTATTTATTTATTATGATTTGTTTACATTCTATCCCCTCTGCTGCCCCCCCACTCATTTCCTTCCAGTCCCATCAAGCCTCCTTCTACCCCTTTGCGATTTCTAAAATTTCTCTGAAAGTAGAAGTCCTCTTCTCCCTTCTATCTGACCCTAGCTTACCTGCTATCACCTAGGCTGGCTGCATCATCTTCCCCTGCAGCCTGACATTCAGGGAATTGTTCTCCTTGTGTCCTTAATTCTCTCTACTTAATGACTCTCTTCCTGTCTCCTTTTCTGCAGGTTTCACAGACCTCTGAGGGGAGGAAAAATTTCATAGGGAAATCCCATATAGACCTGGGTGTTTTAAGTTCTCTCTTTGAATAATATTGGACTGTGGGTCTCTATATACAACACCATTTGATACAGAAGGAAGCATCTCTGTGGATCCAAGAACATGGCACTGTTCTAACAGTTGAGCACAGAGAGCATCAGATTTTAATAACAACAACCCAGGTTGCTTGAAAATTTCCACAGGATTCCCTGGTCCTACAGCTCAATTCACTGCCACCCAAACTCCTTAGTGGAAGACTCATTTGGTCACAACAGATGGCCTATTGGAACGGAGTCCCACACTATTAGGAAACCTCCAAATAAGTGAATACATAACATATTTGTCCTTCTGTATTTTAGTTATTTCACCCAGGATGATTTTTCCTGATTCTATCCATCGCCTGAAAATATAATGATATCAATATTTTAGCAGAATAAAACTCCGTTACGGACATGTTCTTCATTTTCCCCAAAGGAGGTTGTCAGTGCTATTCTTTAGAACCTAGAAATTTCTGGAACTTTAATCATTGTACTGAATGACAAACTATCATGATAAGTATGTTCTTTTAGCCTAAAAGTCTTTCCATCTTTTTCCACTTCCTGGTATTTGAATTGCAAATACCCCTTGAAGCTTTTCTCTTTATTTCTTTAGTCCCCAGGGAGGAAATGTCTGGGAAGGCCTAGAAGGTATAGCCTTGTTCGATAATGCAATTCCTATTGGAGTTTATTATTGGAGGGTGTGCTGTGGGGTTGATATACCAATGAAATTGACAAGACAGAACAGAGTCTCTGTCTCTCAGTCTCTTGCTTTATAACTTGTTTTCTGTAAGTCTTGATCTCTCTATTTCTGAAACTGTCATCCTAGCACTTTGTTCCTGTCTCTCTCAGTCTTCTTATCTCAGCCTGGCACTTGTAGTTCCCTATGAAAAGCTCTCAGCTCTGCTGAAGGACTACAACAAGATGACTGCTTGATGACAAGACATCATGAATGGTCTCTGTAAAAATATAAGCAATCCCAATTAAATGCTTTCTGTTCAAAGAGATGCCTTGAAGTCTTGAAGCATTTTCACAGGAAGTGATGCAATGACTGAGGACACAACTTTGCATTTAAAAAATAATAATTTAATCTATGATAATGAGAAACTCACATAACAAGGACATGTGACTTTATTAGTGACCACTTGAAAAAATATTTGACAGTTTTCCTGAACTAAGAGTCTTGGACACAGGAACTCTCATCTCTGTGTTGTGTGCTTTCAGCAATGCAGATTGAGGCATGAGGGGTGCTCAGCCTTTTTCTCAAGCATGCTATGCACTTGGCACTTTTAAGAACTGGCTCCTGAAACTCTTACTTGCTTTCACTTTTGCATTCATTCTCCCTCTCAGCCAATTAGCACTTGAGAGAATATTGACTGTTCCATGGAGATGGGTAAACAATCTTTCCTCAGTGTCCAGTTTGTCTGATTCTGTGTACACTTTACTCTTTCTTGTGATACCCAACAAGCCTGTATATCTCATCCCTTTATCCAGATCACACACTTTTACTCATGTTTATCTGTGTGACAATGTCATGTAGGAAATGAAACTTTTGTGTGTATTTAATTGGCCAGCTTCCTTTAATTGGCAAGCCTCAAAGTGATGTGATATTAAGGGGAATGTACCGAATGACAAGGTGATCTCAAACTGTGGTCTTGGATCTGAAATTTCCTAGGTTGTGACTTTGAACTAGGCAGTTACTGACATACTGACTAAAGTTACCTTCACATTCTTATTGATATAATAGGTTGGCAGGGTCTAGGTCTCCCTGGGTTATTGAGTCTATAAGAGCAGGGGAAAGAGAAGGTAACCTGAAAGTCCAGCAGGCTAGTCTAACAGGGTCCACCTGAAAGAGGGAGTGTAAATGCAAGAACAGTGATATGAAGAATGGAGATGATTCATGGCTGCAGCAATCCATGTTGATAATCCTGTGGCTAGTCCTGCGTCCACTCTGGTAGAATTTACTGTGACAATGGCCACTCTCAGCTGCTCCATCATAGTATCGAATTCTCCAGTCCAATTACCTAAAATATAGCTGGCTTGCTTCCATGTATGTGGACCTATCTGCATTGCACACGTGGCACGCCTGGGTTGGCTACCCAGAGGCTATTTAAGCTGTGGGCTGGCTTTCCCCAGGGTCCGAGGATTGTTCAAGGTTCCTGAATAAACTGCATTGAAAAAAAAAAGAAAGAAAGAAAATTGAATAAACTAACAAAATGCAAAAAAAAAAAAAAGAATGGAGACAAGACAGATTCCTGTTCAAGTCTTACAAACAACACTTATAAAGCAAAGGGTACAATTAAAACTTTTTCACAGTAATAACACATCTGTGCCACCTTGCAAGGCATCCAGGAATTCACTTGTTTACACCAAGTTTGCTCTCTGGTTTCAAAGGTTGCAGAGAGCTTTCTATCTACTTGTCAGGCTCAGAACTCCTAGCTTGCAGAGAACACAAAGGACAGTCTCTGAGACATGGAACTTAGATTAGACACACATCTGCCATGGCCATGTGGTAAAATTCCAATTTGCAGACCCAGTCAGTTTCCCCTATCTTTGTTTCATGGAGAGCCAGTCTTAGGTTGGAGAAATGTTCATTTTTTGTCATCATGGTCTCTGAAGCAATTTTTATGTGCCTCTGTCTTAGGTAGGAAAAACCACAATTTTACACTTACACATCATTGACTTACCTCCATATCAAATGGGGTTGTTAGAGATCTTTAATTTACATTCATGAAACTGCACTTGCATTGCATTGAAGTTGTTGAAGAAGGAAGTGTTAACACACAAGGAAGGCAGGCACAGGCCAACAAACCCATACCCACCAGGCCCGGAAGGCTCAGTCCCCACTTAAACACAGAGTCAAAGGATGGAAAGTTCCTCCTGAGGCTAGTAAATATATCCGAGACTGTATAAGCCAATTCTAAGGTAGGTTTCTTAGGATATTCTATGTCATGGATCTTATTTCTTATAATTAACATGTCCAATGAGAAGTTTTGGCTAGAACAAATTTCAGCAAGGTGATTCTGAACCTGAGTCCAATTAAATTCTGTTTCATCATACCAAGAATGAAGAATGTTATCATAATTCATGTCATTCCTCACAGGAATCATAACAAAAGCAGCTTGCTTAAAAACTAATACTGAAAGAGCATTATTATCACATTAGTATATACACATTCATTTGAATAGGTATCATTGTTCTTAAAATGTCTTACTACACTGTTTTCATTTAGCAGTAAATAAGGAGGGTTAACACATGTCAAAACAGAAGTATACTTGAGTAATTTTAAAGAAAAGCTATTTGCATTCCCACAGAGAATGCCTATAAATCAATTGAAATCAAAAAATAAAAAAAAAAAGAAAAATGTGACATTTTTCCTGAACTAAGAGTATTGGACACAGGAACTGACATCTCTGTGTTGTGTGCTTTCAGCTGCCAAGTTTGAGGCATGTAGGGATTGTCAGCCTTTCTCTCAAGTAGGCTGACCACTTGGCTCTTTTAATAACTGGCTCCTGAAATTCTTACTAGCTTACAACTGTTGCATTACACTGTTTTACATCTAGGCTAATCAGCACATGTGAGAATCTAGAGGTTTCATTGGAGATGAGTGAACAAACTTTCCTAAGTTTCCAGTATCTCTGATCCTATGCATAAGTGATTTTTTTTCTTGTGAAACTTAACAAGCCTTTATCTAATCCCTTTATCCAGATCCCACACACTTACTCCTGTTTAACTCTGTTATAAAGTTAGGAAATGAAACTTTTTTGTTTATTTAATTGGACAGCTTCCCAAATAGGAAAGCTTCAACTAATGTGGGATTGAGGAGAATGTACCAAATGACAAAGTGATCTCTTTCTGTGGACTTCGATCTGAAATTTCCTAGGTTGAGACTTTGAACTGAGTGGTTATTTGTGTACTCGCTAAATATACCTTCACATTCTTATTGACATAATCAGCTGGCATGGTCTAGGATTCCTGGGTTATGACACTTCTCTGCCTCCTCTCCTGAAGGTTTCCCAGAGCTCAGAGAGGAGGGAGAATTTCATAGGGAAATCCCTTGTAGAGCATAGTTTTGGACAGTGGTTCCCTATATGCATTCCCATTTTATGCAGAAGGAAGCATCTCTGTGAATAGAAGAACATTGCACTGATCTATCAGTTGAGGGAATGGAGCAACATATTTTAATAACTACAGCCTGGGTAGCTTGAAAATTTCTATAGGATGAGCTGGTACAACAACTCAATTCACTGTCACACTATTCCCCTAGTGGAAGATTGGTTTAGTCACAATACATGGCCTATTGGAACTTCATCTACCACTATTAGGGAAGACCCTACATTTCAATGGCACAGGAGACAACTTCCTGAACAGAACACCAACAGCACTGGCTCTAGGAACAACAATCAATATATGGGACGTCATGAAACTGAAAAGCTTCTGCAAAGCAAAGGACACTATTATCAGAACAAAACAAATGCTTACAAATTGGGAAAGAATCTTCACCAACCCTTTATCTGACAGAGTACTAACCAGTATGTATAACGAACTAAAGAAGTTTAAAAGCAACAAATCAAGTAATCTAATTTTAAAATGGGGAACAGAGCTAAACAAAGAATTCTTGACAGAGGAATATGGAATGGCAGGGAAAAACTTAAAGAAATGCTCAACCTCATTAGCCATCAGGGAAATGCAATTCAAAACGACCCTGAGATATCATCTTACACCCATGAGAATGGCCAAGGTCAAAAACTCAATTGACAGCACATGCTGGAGAGGATGCGGAGAAAGGGGAACCCTCCTCCCCTCCTGGTGGGAATGTAAACTTGTACAACCACTCTGGAAATCAATCTGGTGATTTGAATATCAATGTCCACTTGAAGCTCACGTATTTACATGTTGATGATGACATCAGAATGCTATTATGACAAGTTGTGATATGACATCACAATGGAATTTGGATATCAAAATAATATGACGACTTCCCAATGCTATGGCTTCAAAAATGCTATGTTATCACCATGCTACTATGACATCACAATGGCATCATAATGTCAAAATTCATCATAACATCCCATGCTATTGTGACATCCAATACTATTATGAGATGATTATGGTATGACATTACAATGGAATTTTTGTCATGATAATGCTATTAAGACATCAAAAAACAATTATGACATCACAATTCTATTATGATATCTCAATGGTATTATGACAGCACAATGATATGAAATGCCAATGCTATTTCGACATCCAAAGTTAATTTTTACATCACAATGCTATTAAGACATCACAACGGTAGTATGACATAGCAATGCTGTTATGAACTCAAAATGGTATTATGACAATACAATGGCATTATGACATCACAATTATATGCTATTACAACATCAGAATGCTATTACGATATCACAATGCTATTACAACATCACAATTATATAATGATGGCAAAATGGTACGTTGTCATAGGACATCACAACAGAATAGATGACATAACAATGGTGTTATGACATCACAATTGTATTATGAGTTCAGAATGTTAAGATGGCATCACAATTTTATAATATCACAAAGCTATTATGGCGTCACATGCTATTTTGATATCTCAATGCTATTATGACATAAAAATGATAAGGAAGCACAATGCAATTGTGACACCACAAAAGTATTTTGATATTACAATGCTATTATGACCTCAAAATAGTATTATATCACTATGCTACTATGACTTCACAACAGTATAACTTTACAGTGATACTAGAACATCATAATGTTATGATGATATCACAATTCTATTACACTATCACAATGGTTTTATGAATTCACAATGGTATTATGAATTCACAATGCTCTTATGATATCTAAATGCTCTTACGATATCACAATGATATAGAACCACGATGCAATAATGACATGACATCACAAGGGTATTTTGACATCCAAATGATATTATGACTTTACAATGTTATAACACCCCAAAGGAATTATGATTTCACAATAATACTATAACTTCACAATGTTATTACATTACAAAGCTTTTATGACAACACCATGCTTTTATGACATCCCAATGCTATTATGACATCACAAAGTTATGATGACATCACAATGCCTTACATGATTTTGTTATGACATCACAATGGAATTACGATTTTAAAAATCTATTAAGACATCACAACGGTATGACTTTATAATCATAATAGGATATCTCAATGCTATGATGACATCACAATTCATTATGACAAATCAATGCTATTGTGAAATTACGATTTTATTAAGACTTGATTGAGGTATGACATCACAATGATATTATGAATTCACAGTTGTATTATGAAATCAACATGCTATTATTACATCACAATGGTTAGGTGCTGAATGGCTGAGAGGGAAAATGATGTCATGAAACATGTTTAAGCTAGTAAGACTTTCAGGAGCTAGTTATTAAAAGGGGCAAGTGGACAGCCTGCTTGAGAGAAAGGCTGAGCATGCTTCAATCTGGGAACCTGAAAGCACACAACACAGAGGCGACAGTTCCTGTGTCCAACGCTCATAACTCAGTTAAGTTGTCACATATTTATTTCAACTGGTCATTAATAAAGTCACTTATTGACATGAGACACTCATATCATCACAGATACCATAATTATTTGTTAGACATGTTAAAGCCAGTAACCATTTCAGGAGCCAGTTATTAATAGGGCCAAGTAGCCTGCTTGAGAGAAAGGCAGAGCAGTCAAACATGCCTCAATTTGGGCAGTTGAAAACACACAACACAGAAATAGCAGTTCCTCTGTCCAACACTCATAGTTCAGTTCAGCTGTCCCATATTTCTTTTAAGTAATCATTAATAAAGTCACTTATGGGGGGGGCAAGATGGCGGCGCCTGGAGAACACTATGTCTGAGAAGTGGGACATCACACTCTGTGCAGTGACCAGGAGACTGAACTCTGGGCCCTAAAACAACAGCTATCATGTTTCCCAGGTGAGGGGAGGCTCCCACTGTGTGGGAATTCTTCGGGTTCACTCGCGGGCCGCACAGCCAGAACCCGAAGAGAACCCAGGTAATGCTGGCTTTGGGTCTCCGGGCTGGTGCCACAAGTCTGCATGTCCAGATCACTTTCCCAGGCTGATTGGTGGGCACAAGGGTGCCAGAGACTGGGAGTCCCAGACTCAAAAAATTCCATGAGGAAGGAAAGTTGAAAGACTGATCACAGTTCACCCAATCTTTCCCTAGAAGGTCTCGCTGACCACCGGAACCAGCCAACATCACAACTGAGCTCCCACCGCCCGCAGAGAACAGCTGCGTGCCCAGCTCAAAATCCCTACTCCCTCTTGGGAGGAGGCAGGAGGCATCCAGCAGAATCTGCCACAGACCACATTGTCTGTACCCCAACCCAAGATCAGGGCTGAGAAAACCCAATCCTTTCTGACTCTCCCCCAAATGCTGCCAAATCCCTGCCACAGTGGAGCGGAAGGATAAACAGGCACACAGCGGCTTCACAGTGCTGGAACTCCAGTGCTGCTGGCTGCTGCTAGTAAACAAACTTCAGCTTGGGATCTGGGACTATGGTCATTCTACATGTCCTGAGATACTCCTGGGTCCAGTGCAATAAGGTCTAGCAGCAAGTTCTTTCACTGGCGCCCCCCTCCCCAGAACCCTGTCAGAGAAACCCCAGCTCAGGATCAGACTGAGAAGCCCCAACCCCTTCTGGCACTCCCCTGAGAGCACCTCCATAAGCTTGCCCTAGCGGAGGGGAAGGTCAGAGGGGAAGGGCAGAGAGAAAGCCTGCCAAGGACATAGCACCCTCTCTCCAGCTCACCCAGCAGTGCCTAGCAGAGAAAACCAAGCTCTGGATCTGAGGACACTCAACCCTACCCGGAACTCTCTCAGGATCAGCAAACATAGGTTCTACCACCAGGATGCTTCTAGCAGAGAGATCTGGGCCCAGGATCTGGGATTGAAAACACTCAACCTAACTCTTTCCCTAGCCACCCCGGGACCAAACAACATAACCCTTCCTGGCAGAGGGAAAGGACAGAGTGGCAGCACACAGGAAAGGTGGATAACGAGTCCTGCGGCCACAGTGTCACAGAGCTGATTGTTAGCCTACCCAAACACTTTCCGCAACAGGACAAAATAAGAGAGTAGAGAGCAAAGGGAACCCCTGTGCATTCCAACTGGTCCTGCAAGAGAGTGAGTGAGCCTTCTAGGGAGAGTTTGCCTTAGACCCAGGGCCTTTCCACAGAAGCAACCAGACAAGATCCCTGCCACCCACACCCCTAGTGTGGGCATCATAGGGATCCTTGAGATAGCGACCCCAACATTGAAGCCTCTGCCTTGAGGGTCCACCAGTGTAATCCAGGCAAACAATCATTGGATCTTAGAAAGAACTGCATAATAGTGGCCTGCAGGCAACGGCAATATTCAGAGAATCCATGCATGCACACTGCGCCCAACAAAAGCACACATGAATAGCGCCAGCATCACATTCTTTACTTATGCAAAACTGAAACCACAGTGCACACTCCCAAACTAGTGAACCTCTATCATCTTCCTGAAAAAACAGTCCAGAAACAGAAAGAGACGATCATAGCCCGAACTACAATCTCAAGTAACAAACTGTGAGGATTATAAATAACCAGATGGCTAGAGGCAGACATAAGAACACTCCCAACAAAAATCAGGACATAATGACCTCACCAGCAACCCCACAAAACAATGGACACTTCAGTTCACTAGATATACAAGAAAACGACCTCAAAACTATGCTTCTCCAGCTATTAGAGGCTCATAATGATGAAATGAACAAAGCCCTCAGAGAAATAGCCAAAGAAATCGAGACTAACCAAGAGGAAACAAATCATGCTCTCAGAAAAAATTGAAGCAAAGAAGAAATGCACAAAGCTCTCAAAGAAATGTCCACAAAAATGAAGGCAAATAAAGAAGAAATAAACAAAGCTATCATAGAAATACAGGCAATTATACCCAAAGAAGTAGAGGCACAATTAGTGATACATAGAGAGGAAACAGACAAAAAAATAGAAGCTGTCATTGAAAAGCAGGACTCCGCATTCAAACAGATGAAGGAAATGGTGCAAGACATGAAAACAGAATTAGGATCAATAAAGAAAACACAAATAGAGAAAAACCAGGAGCTGGAGAACGTAAAGAAAAGATCAGGAACTACAAAGGTAAACATCACCAACAGAATGCAAGAGATGGAAGAAAGAATCTCAGGAGCCGAAGATATACTTGTGGAAAATGACAAGTCTCTCAAAGAAAAAATAAAATCAGAAAAGTTCCAAACACAAAACATCCAAGAAATCAAGGACACCATGAAAAGACAAAACCTAAGAATAATAGGAGTAGAAGAAAATGAAAGACATCAGGCTCAAAGGCCCGAAAAATATTTTCAAGAAAATTATAGAAGAAAACTTTCCCAACTTAAAGAAGGCGATGGCCATAAATATATAAGAGGCCTACAGAACACCAAGTAGACTAGACCAGAAAAGAAACTCTTCATGTCACATCATAGTCAAAACACGAAACCTACAGAAGAAATAAAAAATTCTAAAAGCAGCAAGGGAAAAAGACCAAGTAACATATGAAGGTAAACTTATCAGAATCACACCAGATTTCTCAACAGAAACTATGAAAGCCAGAAGGACCTGGACAGAAATCATACAGTCCTTAAGGGACCACAGATTCCAACCCAGACTACTTTACCCAGCAAAAATTTCAATCCATATAGACAGAGAATTCGAAATATTCCATGAAAAAAACAAATTTAAACAATATCTACATAGTATCCCAGCTCTACAGAAGTTACTAGAAGGGAAACTCTAAACCAAAGAAAACAACTACATCTAAGGAAACAGAGGAAATAGATAACTACACAATACAAAAACCAAAAAAATATAAGCAATGAAACTGAGTGACACCACCAACCCCACATCAACAGTAAGTAACAATTGATGGTCACTAGTATCTATTAACATCAATGAACTCAACTCCCCAATAAAAAGACACAGACTAAAAGAATGGATGAGGAAACAGGATCCAACATTCTGATGCATCCAAGAAACACACCTATGCAACAAAGATAGACACTACCTCAGAGTAAAGGGCTGGAAAAATATTTCTCAAGCAAATCGTACCAGAAAACAATTGGAGTAGCCATCCTGCCATCCTAATATCTAATAAAATAGACTTTCAACCCCAGTTATTCAAAAAAGATAAGGAGGGCCACTATATTCTCATCAAAGGAAAAATCCACCAAGAGGACATCACAATTTTGAATATCTATGCCCCAAATACAAAAGGACCTACATTTATAAATGAAACAATATTAAAGCTTAAATCACACATTGATCCTAATACCCTAATAGTGGGAGACTTCAACACTTCACTCTCACCAAAGGACAGAGCAACTAGACAGAAAACAAATAGGGAAATAAAAACACAGAGACCATAAATGAAATGGACCTAACAGACATCTACAGATCTTTTCATCCAAACTCAAAAAAGTATACCTTCTTTTCAGCACTGCATGGAACCTTCTCCAAAATAGACCATATAATTGGTCAAAAAGCAATCCTCAACACATACAAAAAGATTGAAATAATCCCGTGTATTCTATCTGACCACCATGGACTAAAGCTGGACCTCAACAACAACAGAAATAACAAAAAGCCGACACGCACATGGAAACTGAGCAACTTGTTACTCAATGACAACTGGGTTAAGGAAGAAATGAAGAAAGAAATTAAAGACTTCCTAGAATTCAATGAAAATGAAGGCACAAAATACCCAAATTTATAGGACATATTGAAATCAGTGCTCAGGGGAAAATTTATAGCACTAAGTGCCTGCAAGAAGAAATTCGTAATATCACATACAAACAACTTAATGGAACAAATGAAAACCCTAGAAAAAAAAAAAAGCAGATACACCCAAGAGGAGCAGTTGGCTGGAAATAATTAAACTCAGGGCTGAAATCAATCAATTAGAAACAAATAAAACTATTCAAATAATCAATGAAACAAAAAGCTGGTTCTTTGAGAAAATCAAGAAGATAGACAAACCCTTAGCCAAACTAACTAAAAAGCAGAGAGAAACTATACAAATCAGCAAAATCAGAAAAGAAAATGGGGACATGGCTACAGACACTGAGGAAATCCAAACAATTATTATTACGTCATACTACAAAAACATATATGCCACAAAATTTGAAAATCTAAATGAAATGGATAATTTTCCTGACAGATTCCATCTACTAAAATTAAGTCAAGATCAGGTAGAAAGAATGAATAGCTCTATATCCCCCAAGGTAATTGAAGCAGTCATTAAGAGTCTCCCCTCCATAAAAAGCCCTGGACCAGATGGCTTTAGCACAGAATTCTACAAGACCTTCAAAGAAGTGCTAACACCCATTCTCCTCAAACTATTCCACAAAATAGAAACAGAAGAAACACTACCAAACTCATTCTATGAAGCCACAGTCACCCTGATACCTAAACCACACCAAGACCCAACAAAAAAAAGAGAACTTCAGACCTATCTTCCCTATGAACATTGACACAAAAATACTCAATAAAATACTTGGAAACAGAATCCAAGAACACATCAAAGATATCATCCACCATGACCAAGTAGGCTTCATCACAGGCATGCAAGGGTGGTTCAACATATGGAAATCCATCAATGTAATCCACCACATAAACAAACTGAAGGAGAAAAACCACATGATCATCTCCCTAGATGCCAAAAAAGCATTTGACAAAGTCCAACACCCATTCATGTTTAAAGTCTTGGAGAGATCAGGGATACAAGGCACATACTTAAACATAGTAAAGGCAATATACAGCAAGCCTACAGCCAACATCAAACTCAATGGAGAGAAAATTAAATCAATCCCACTGAAATCAGGTACAAGACAAGGCTGCCCACTCTCTCCATATCTCTTCAACATAGTACTTGAAGTCCTAGCCAGAGCAATAAGACAACTAAAGGAGATCAAGGGGATACAAGTTGGAAAGGAAGAGGTCAAAGTGTCTCTATTGGCAGATGATATGATAGTATACATGAGTCACAATTATTATTATTTTTCTTTAAAATACATCAATTCTAGAACGTGTTGTTCATGTCATCATTGGAACATAATCAGAAACTCAATTCCAAGTCCCTTTTTGAAAACTGAGTTCATTCTTTTTCCACCTTGACACCACCCCGCAAGAAGCCATAATTCCAGAAGAACTCTATACTTCATCACCTTGATAACAGTTTTCCTTATGTATTTATTTATTATAATTTATTCACTTTGTATCTCCTGTACTGCCCCCTCCCTCTTTTCTTTCCAGTCCCACACACCCTTATTCTTCTACCTCTATGCCCCCTCTATATTTCCCTGATAGGGGAGGTCCTCCACTTCTTCTATCTGACCCTAGCTTATGAGATCTCATCAACGCTGATTGCATGTTCCTCTTCTGTGGCCTGATTCTCAGGGAATTGTTCTCCTTGTGTCCTCAATTCCTTCTACTTATGACATTCTTCCTGCCTCCTCTCCTGCAGGCAGCACACAGCTCTGAGGGGAGGGAGAATTTCATAGGGAAATCCCATTTAGACCTGGGGGTTTTAAGGTTTCTCTCTGCATAATATCGGACTTTCAGTGTCTACATATAATCTCATTTTATGCAGGAGGAAGCATCTCTGTGGATGCAGGAACATGACACCGATCTATCTTGTGAGGGCAGACAGCAACATATTTTAATAACAACAGTCTGGTTGCTTTAAAATTACTGTAGGATGGCTGGGCCCAACAAATCAATTAACTGCCACCCAATCACACTAGTGGAAGACCAGTTTTGGTTACAATACATGCCCTATTGGTACTTAATCCTCCAGTATTAAAAGATCTCCTAATAAGTGAATACGTACCATATTTGTCTTTCACCATTTTATTTTCTTCACCCAGGATAATTTTTTTTTCCTGATTCCATCCATTTGCCTGAAATATCATGATGTCATTTTCTTAGCTTAAGTAGACTCCGTTATGGAAATATTCCACATTTTCACCAAGGTAATGGTCAGTCCTGTATTTTAGTCCTTGGAATTTGCTGGGATTTTAATCATTGTATTGAATGACAAACTATCAGTATAACTATGTTCTTTTAGCCTAGATGTCCCTCCATCTTATTCTACTTCCTGGTGATTTGAAATACAATGTCCCCTTGAATCTCATCTATTGACATTTTGAGTCCCCAGTGAGGCAATGTCTGGGAAGTATTCATATGTTTGGCCTTGTTAGAAAATATAATTCCTGTTGGGGTTATAATATAGTAGGGTGTGCTTTGAGGTTGATATGCCAATGAAAGTGACCAGACAGATTGAAATCTCTGTCTCTCAGTCTCTGTCACTTTATATGTATGTTTATGTTGCTTTCAGTCTCTCTATCTGAATCTCTCTAAATCTTTCTCTCTCTCTTTGTCTTTCTCTCTATCTCTGTGTCTACCTTTCTCTGCCTGCTGCTTGTGGTACAGTATGAGAAGCTCGAGGTTCTCCTGAAGTATTACAAAAAGATGACTGCTTAAAGACAGATACCTATATGGTCTCTTTCGAAATATAAACAAGGTCCCAATTAAACATTTTTTTTCAAAGATTTGCCTTTGTCAGAGAGCCTGTTCCCACAAGGTAATTGACTGACTGAGGACATATCTGTGCTCATAACAAATAATATTGGAATGTGTGATAATGTGAAACTCCCATGTCAAGGACACATGACTTTATTAATGATTACTTGAAAGGAATATATGACAGCTTTCCCGAACTAAGAGTCTTGGACACAAGAACTGACATCTTGGGTTTGTGTGTTTTCAGCTGCCCAGATTGAGGCATGTAGGGCTGGTTAGCCTATCTCTTAAATAGGCTGTCAACTTGTCCCTTTTAATAACTGGCTCCTGAAACACTTACTGGCTATAACTTTTTTCATGACATCATTCTCCCTCTCAACCACTCAGCACCTGAGGAAATCTTGAGATTTCCATGGAGATGAGTACAGAAACTTTCCTCAGTGTCCATTATATCGGATCCTGTAAACACATGACTGTTTCTTGTGAAACCGAAGAAGCCTATATCTCATCCCTTTCTCCAGATCCCACACCTTTACTCCTGTTTACATCTGTGACAATGTAAGGAAGGAAATGAAGATTTAATGTTTATTTAACTGGAGAGATTCTAAAGTAGGAAGGTTTCAAAGAGATGTGGTATTAAGGGGAATGCACCGAATGGCAAGGTGGTCTCATAATGTAGACTTGGATCTGATATTTCCTTGGTTGTGAGCTTGAACTGAACAGTTACTTGTGTACTAAATAAATGTACCTTCCCATTCTTATTGATATAATAGACTGGCAGGGTTTAGGGTTCCCGGTGTTTTAAGACTTTAAGAGCAGGGAAAAGAGAAAGAAACAAGACAATTCCTGGGACTTCCTTGGCTGAAACAGAGAAAGATCTGTGAATGTAAAAGGAGAATTAAGGGGGAATAAACTATTTGACAGCTGGTAATGTTACACACTAGGATCGCCAATCCTCTATGATCAGGGTTGCCTTGACTGACCTTGCTGGATAGGCAGCTGTGTCCTACTCAGTGGTCAGTGAGAAATCCTCCTGTTCCCAGAGTTTAGTATTTAACCTGGGCCTTTGGGACAGAGAAATGGGTACCTGTTATATGCCTAGGGCACAAGAGCAGAAGTATTTCTTGATGTTGTCCTCCTGACAAACCTTCTAAACATAGTGATAGTGACAGAACTGCTTGTTTAGAAATGCCAACCGAGATCATAAGGTCTGAAGAAGGTGTGTAACCACTAGTTCATGACTAGGATTCTCTGCTACATCATGAGTTCCTGGAAACCATGCCTTACACAGTCAAACTCTGCCCTCCTTTAGCGGAATCTTTTCTCCATGTTAAAAATCATTGTAAAATTTGTCAACATATTATTTTTATTGAATATGTAGGAATCATATAATATACATTGCACTCCTTTTTCATTGCTCCCAGGTTCAAATTCATACCAACATTAAAATATTTTTTCTTTAAAATACATCAATTGTAGTATGTGTTGTTCATATACTCATTGGAACATGATCAGAATCTCAATGCCAAGTCCCTTAAAGAAAACTGAGTTCATTCTTGCAGCACCCTGACACTACCCCCAAGAAGAGGCCATCAGTCCTGAACAGCTTTATATTTCATGAACTTGATCATTTATGTATTTATGTATTATGATTTGTTCACTTTGTATCCCCACTGCTTCCCCCTCCCATTTCTCCTTCCAGTTCCACAACTCTCCTTCTTCTACCCCTATGCCTCTCTATAGTTCCCTGATAAAGAGGTCTTCCTCCCCCTTCTATCTGACCCTAGCTTCTCATGGTTCAATAAAGTTGGTTGCATGTTCTTCTTCTGGGGCCTGGTTCTCAGGGCATTGTTCTCCTCAATTCTCTCTACTTATGACACTCTTTTTGCCTCTTCTCGTGCAGACTTCCCAGAGCTCTGAGGGGAGGGAGAATATCATAGGGAAATCCAACATAAAGCCAGGTAATTTAAGGTCTCTTTCTGCTAAATCTTATACTGTGGGTCTCTGTATGCCATTCCATTTGATGCAGAAGGATGCATCTCTGCGGAAGCAAGAACATGACACTTATCTATCATTTGAACACAGAGAGCAACATTTTAATAACAACAGCCTGGTTTGCTTTAAATTTTATGTAGGATGCCCTGGCCCAAAAACTCAATTAACTGCGACCCAATCCCACTAGTGAAAGACTGGTTTGGTCACCAGGGGATGGTGCAATGAAACTTTATCTCCCACTATTAGGAAATAATATTAAGGGAATACATAACATATTCCTTTCAGCATTTTAGTTACTTAATCCAGAATGATTTTCCTGGTTCCATTCATTTGTCTCAAAATATGATGTCACTTTCTTAGCTGTATAATACTTCATTATAGAAATAATCCACATTTTCCCCAAAGGAGATTTTCATTCCTGTTCTATAGAACTTGGAAAAAAATTGGTCTTTAAACATTTTATTGAATGACAAACTATCAGGATAACAATGTTCTATTAGCCTATTAATTCTATTAGTCCCTCCATCTTCTTCTACTTCTGGGTGATTTGAATTGCAATGTCGTCTGGAAGCTCATTCATTTACATTTTTAGTCCCAAGTGAGGAAATGTATGGGAAGTGTTAGGAGGTATGGCTTTTTTATATAATATAATTCCTTTAGGAGTGATAATGTAGGAGAGTGTGCTTTGAGGTTGATATTGTAATAAAAGTGACCAGACAGAATGGAGTCTCTGTATCTCTTTCTCTGTCACTTTAGATCTTTGCTTCTGTTGGTCTTGTTCTTTCCATTTCTCAATCTGTCTCGCTAGCAAATTCTCTGTGTGTGTGTCTCTCTTAGTCTCCCTCTCTCTACCTGCTGCTTGTTGATCAGTATGAAAGCTCTCAGTTCTGCTGAAGTAATATAAGAGGAATGCTTGCTGATATGACATCCCAGATGGTCTCTGTAAAAATATAAGCAAGCTCCCAATTAAACCCTTTTTGTTCAAAAAGTTGCCTTGTTCAGGTAAAATTTTCCCAGTAAATATTTCCATGACAGAGGAAATATATGTGCATTTAACAAATACTAGTGGAATCTGTGATAATCTGAAAGTAACATGTCAAAGACATATGATTTTATTAGTGACCACTTGAAAGAAATATGTGACAATTTTCCTGAACTAAGAGTCTTAGACACAAGAAGAGTCATCTCTGGTTTGGATTCCTTCAGCTGACCAGATTGAGGTAGGTAGGGCTGCTCAGTCTTTCTGTCAAGCTTGTTGTCCACTTGGCCCTTTTAATAACTGGCTCCTGAAACTCTTACTGGCTTTCACTTGTTTCAGGACATCATTCCATCTCTCAGCCAATTAGCACCTGAGAAAATCTTGAGGTTTCCATAGAGATGAGTAAACAAACTTTCCTCAGTGTCCAGTATATCTGATCCTGTGCACATGTGACTTTTCCTTATGAACCTCAAAAAGACTTTATCTTATCCCTTTATCCAGATTCCACACCTTTACTCCTGTTTACTTTTGTGACAATGTCATGTAGGAAATAAAACTTTAATGTTTATTTAATTGGAAAGCTTCCTAAGTAGTGAGGATTCATAGTGATGTGGAATTAAGTGGAATGTACCAAATGACAAGAATGTCTCATAATGTGTTCTTTGATTTGATATTTCCCAGGTTGTGACTTAGAACTGAGCAGTTACTTGTGTACTCACTAAATGTACCTTCAGATTCTTGTTGATATAATAGGCTGGCAGGGACTAGGTTTCCCTGCTGTATTGAGTCTTTAAAAGCAGTGAAAACAACAGGAAACAAGACAATTCCTATGACTGGATTGGGTGATACAGAGAACTTTCTGTGTATGTAAAAGGAGAACTGAGGCTCAATAAACTACTTGACAGATTGGGCTGTTCCACACTAGAGTTGGCAACCCTCTATGAGAGGGTTGCCTTGACTGACCTGTCCAATTCAGCATCTGTGTCCTTCTCAGGAGTCAGTAAGCAATCCACCTGATTTCCTGGTCATGGGGTTTACAGTTAAAACTGGACTTTCAGAACAGAGAAATGTGTCCATATTCATATGCCTACATGCGTACTACACAAAAACAGCTGTGTTTCCTGTTGTTGTCCTCCAGACAAACCCTCTAAACATAGTTATACTTACAGGGATGCTTTTTCAGAGTGCCACTTGAGCTCATGGGGTCTGAGGTAGCTGGGTAAAAACTAGTTCATGGCTAGGATTCTCTGCTCCATAATGAGTTCCTGGAAAGCATGTCTTACAAATTCATACTCTGCCCTCCTTTAGTGGAATCTTTTCTCCATGTTAATAGTCATTGTAAAAGTTGTCAACATATTATTTTTATGGCTTATTTAGAATTTCATATATTATACTTTACACTCCTTTTGTATTGATCCCAGGTTCAAATTTCTACCCACGTGTCACATTAAAATATTTTTATTTAAAATACATCAATTGAAGTTATTCTTATATTCATTGGAACATGATCAGAGTCTCAGTGCCAAGTCCCATAATGAAAACTGAGTTCATACTTGTGGTACCCTGTGAACAACCCCAAAAAGAAGCCATCAGTCCTGAAGAGCTATATACTTCATCACATATATTTTTAATTTTAATTTTTTTAATATTAGCCACAGGTTTTTTACTTTATTTCACAGCCATAGCTCCTTCATTCTCCCCCCCATTTCCACCCTCCCTCCCTCATTGTTTCCCTGTCCTTTTCCAAGTTCCCTGATAGGGGATGTCCTTCTCCCCTTCCATCTGACCCTAGCACTGGATGTAGTGTTCTCCTCTGTGGTCTAACAAGGCTGTTCCTCCCTGGAGGGGTGGGGTAGGGGATTGGTAAAGGAGCCAGTCATTATGTTCATGTCAGAAATAGTTCCTTTTCCCCTTACTAGGAAATCCCACTTGGATGCTTAGCTTCCATGGGCTTCATCCAAGCAGGGCTTCTAGGTTATATCTATACATCGCTCTTGGTTGAAGACACAGTCTCATAGAGGTACCTTGTACCCTGCTATATTTTGTCCTTGTGGAGCTCCTGTCCTCTCCCATTCATAGTAACTCCCCCTAATATCCTATGATTCCCTGCACTCTACTGAAGATTTGGTTAGGAGTCTCTGAATCTGCTTTGATAAGCTGTTAGAGTCTTTCAGAGACCCTCTGCAATAGGCTCTTATCCTGTTTTTTTGTCCTTTTCTACTTCCCATGTCCATTCCACTTGTCTTTCTAAGTAAGGATTGATCATTTTACCCTGGGTCCTCTTTTTTGTTAATATTTCTTAGATGCACATATTTTAGTATATTTATCCTATCTTTGCTGATATGGATAATTTCTCTCTGCATTTTAGTTTCATTAAAGTTTTGTCTATCTTGTTGATTTCCTCAAAGAACCAGCTCTTGGTTTCATTGATTCTTTGAATAGCTTTATTTGTTTCCAAGTGATTGATTTCAGCCCTGAGTTTGATTATTTCCAGCCATCTATTCCTTTTGGGTATATCTGCTTCTTCTTTCTTTTTTATTCCCTCAGACTTTCACTTGGACAATTAAATTGCTTGTATACGATGTTACAAATTTCTTCTTATAGGCACTTAGTGCTATGGATTTTCCCCTGAGCACTGATTTCATTGTGTCCCATAAATTTAGGTATGTTGTATTTTTATTTTTATTGAATTCTAGGAAGTCTTTAATTTCTTTCTTTTTTCTTCCTTAACCCAGGTGTCATTTAGTAGCAAGTTGTTCAGTTTCCATGTGTTTGTAGGCTTTATGTTATTTCTATTGTTGCTGAGGTCCAGCTTTAGACCATGGTGGTCAGATAGAATACAGGAGATTACTTCAATCTTCTTGTATCTGTTGAGGTTTGCTTTGTTACCAAGTATATGGTCTATTTTGAAAATGGTTCCATGAGGTGCTGAATAAAAGGTATATTCTTTAGAGTTTGGTTGAAAAGTTCTATAGACATCTATTGGATCCATTTGAATTAGGGCCTCTATAATTGCCTTTATTTGCCTATTTGGCTTCTATATACAACATATGTACTTTAGTGAGAGTGGTGTGTTAATGGCTCCCACTATTAAGGTGTTGGGATCAATATGTAATTTAAGCTTTAATAATGTTTCCTATACAAATGTATATTTTATTTGGGCCATAGATGTTTAGAATTGTGATGTCCTCTTGGTAGATTTTTCCTTTGATGAGGATGTGGTACGCCTCCTCAAATAAACTTGTCAAGATATATAGGATAATCATATATTTTCCCCTAAGTTGCTAAATACACATGGACTAGATGTTGCACATATAGATTTTACCTAAGAGTTTTCATAATTTCATAATTATTATTGTATTGAAAGAAAAGCAGGCTTTTATTGGACTTAAAGGAAGAAATGTTGGTATAATGTTATTTTAAAATGTATACACCTTAGTCTTGTTCATTCAAATGCTGATTTCTACCCCCCCCTCTCTGATTTCAATCTGGAAATTGTATTGTGATACTTAGTGTAAGCATCCTGTCTCAACTGTGTGTAAAAAAAACAAAATAAAACAACTAGCCACAATGTTGTACAAAGGAGCCAGAGGACAGGAAAGAGGGTAGGAGTTATTGGGCAGGAAATGAGTTGGAGAAGAATGGACAAGAAGAGCTCCAAGACAGAGCTGAAGGAGGGATCTTGGAGGACGTGAAGCATAAACCAGACCTAAGATATCATGAAAAGCAAGTATAATGTGGGAAATCTAAATGTTAGGGAACTATGAGGGCTTGGAGGTTTAGGATGGAGTTACTATTGCCCAGCATTCTGCACTAGGTTAATTAAATAAACCCAGCCTCTGTGTGATGAATTGATTATACAGCTTTTTAGGATAAATGTAGCTTTATCATAGTAAATATTAATAGATTCTTACAACAGTCATCTAACATTATTAATGATTACTTGAAAGAAATATGTGACATTTTAACTGAAATGAGAGTGTTGGACACAGGAATTGTCATCTCTGGAATGTATTCTTTCAGCTGCCCATATTGAGGCATGGAGTGCTGCTCAGCCTTTCGCTCAAGCAGATTTTCCACTTGGCCCTTATAACAACTGGCTTCTGAAACTCTTACTAGTTTTAACTTGTTTCATGACATCATTCTCCCGCTCAGCCAATCAGCACCTAAACATTGTGATGTCATTATAATATTGGGATGTCAAGATGAATTTTGATGTCATGATATCATTGTGATATCATTATAGCATTGTGAGGTCATCATAGCATGTGGTATCCTATGTCTGTGAAATCTTTCCCTTGTGCAGTCATAATAGCATTTGATGTCAAAATTCCACTGTGACGTCATACCTCAATAATGTTGTAATACCCTTGTGATGTCATAATAGCAATGTGATAACATAAGACCATTTTGAAGTCATTAAACTATTCTGATGTCATAATACCATTGTTATATCATAATAGCATTCTGAAGTCATAACACCATTGTGATACCATAATACCATTGTGATGTCATCATAGCATTATGTAGGCATAATAGCATTGTGATGTCATAATACTATTATGAAGTCATCTCATTGTCAAGTCATAGTAATATTTAGGTGTCATACCATTGTGATTTCATAATTGCTTTGTCATATTAGCTCTATGATATCATAAATCATTGTAATGTCATAATACCATTGTGATATCATAATAGCAAAAATTGGGATATCATAGTAGCATTGCAATGTAATAAAAGCATTGTGATATCACAGTAGTATTTAGATGTCCTAATGTCATTTTATGTCATTGTAAAGACATAACATTGTGAAGTCATAATAGCATTTTAATTGTCACAATGCCATTGTGATATCATAACACAATCATGTCATAAGAGCTTTGTGATGTCATCATAACATTATGATGTCATAATAGCAATGTGATGTCATAATACTCTTGTATTGCCATAATAGCACTGTAATGTCATAATAGCATTGGGATGTCATAATGAATTTTGAGGTAATAATGCAATTGTGATCATTATACTATTATTCTGTCATCATCTTATTGTGATATCATAATACCCATTGTGATGACATCATAACAAAGTGATTTCATATCATTTTGATGTCATAATAGCATTGTGATATCATCTTAGCATTGTGAGGTCATAATACCATTGTGATGTTAAAATAGCATTGTGGCATCCTAAAAGCATTGTGAAGTCATAACACCACTGTGATGTCATAACAGAATTATGATGTTGTAATGACATCTCAATCTCATATCATTGTGATGCCATAATAGTATTGGGACGTCAAACTATTGCCATGTCAAAAGAGCATTGTGATGTCATAATACATTGTGACATTGAAAGACAATCATTTAGTAATTTCTTTGTGATGTCATAATAGCATGATGATGTGAAAAAACTATATGATTTTATAATAGTATTTTGATATCATAATACCATTGGAGGGTTTTGGCAACATTGGGATGTCATCATAACATTGTGATGTTCTAATAACATTTTGAAGTGGTAATAACTTTGGGATGTCATCAAAGCATTCTGATATCATCAGACTATTGTGATGTCATCATAGCATTTTCATATCCTATATCTTTGTGTAGCCATGCTATCATTTTGATGTCATAATAGCATATTGATGTCATAAACTCATTGTGATGTCATAATAGCAGTCTGATATCATACTAGCATTGTGATGTCATCAAAGCATTGTGATGTCATAACACAATCATTTCATAATAGTATTGTGGAGTCATAATTGGATTGTGATTACATCATAAAATGAAGATATAACACCATTGTGAGATCATAATATAATTGGGATGTGATATCACTGTGATATCATCTGAGCACTGTGATGTCATAATACCATTTTTATGTCATAAAAGCTTTGTCATGTCCTAAAAATAATTTGGTGTTCTAATACCAATGCGAGGTCATCTGGTTGTAAAGTCATAATAGTATTCTGATATCAAAAGAGCAGTGTGATACCATGATAGCATTATGATGTCATTATAGCATTTGGAAATTATAATAGCCTTCAGATGTCATAATAGTTTTGAGATGACATTATAGCATTATGATGTCATAAGGGCATTGTGAAGTCAAGATAGCATTTGATTATTAAATTCTATTGTGATATCATACTGCAATCATGTCATAATACCATTGTGATGCTATAATAGTATGGCAATATCATAATACCATTGTGATGTCATAATAGCATTGGGATGTCATGACGAAATTTGATGTCATGATGTAATTTTGATTTCATTTTGCCATTGAAATGTCCTAGCATTGAGATTTGCTAATATCATTGTGAAGTTATACCTCTGAAACTAATAGCATTGTAATGTCTAAATTCCATTGTGATGTCATACAATGATCATGTCATAATTCCATTGTGATGTCATAATAGCATAATGATGTCATAATAACATTGTAAATTCATAAAAACTTTGTGACATCATCATAATAGTGTAATGTCAAAATAGCATTGTGATGTCATAATAGTATTGTGATGTCATAATACAATTGTGAGGTCGTAATAGCAATATGACGTCATCATAGCACTTTTTGGTATTATCACAGCATTGTGCTGTCATCATAGCATTTTGAGGTCCTACTACAACTGTGATGTCATAATACCATTATGATGTCATAATAGAATTATGATGTCATAATAGCAATGTGAAGTCAGATCACCATTGTGTTAGCGTAATAGCATTGCGATGTCATCAGAGCATTGTGATGTTATAATAACATTGTGAAATCATAATATTAGGATGTCATAACATTGTGGTATCATAATACCATTGTGATATCAAAATTCCATTCTGATGTCATACCATAATCATGTTGTAATTGCATTATGAATTTATAATTCTATTCGAATATCATACCATTGTGATATCATAATAGCATTGTCATGACATATCATTGTGATGTCATCATACACTTGTGATGTTAAAACACCATTGTGATGTTTTAAAAGTGTTGTGATATTGTATCATTGTGAAGTCATAACACCATTGTGTTGTCATATTAGCATTTTGATGTCATAAATGATTGAGCTATCAGATCTTAATAGCATTTTGAGGTCATATTAGCATTGTGATGTCATGATAGCTCTGTGGTGTTATAATAACATTGGGATGTCATAATATCATTGTGACATCATAATAGCTTTGTGATGTCATCATAGACTTGTGATGTCATAATACCACTTTCATAACAAAATTCCATTGTGGTATCATAATTCAATTCTGATATCATACAACATTCATGTCATAAAACCATTGTGACGTCATAATAGCATTGTGATATATTATCATCGTGATATCATAATACTATACTATTTTTGCAGTCACAATAGTGATGTCATAAAACCAGTGTTATGTCACTGTAGAAATGTTATGTCTTATGATTCTGATGTCATCATAGCATTGTGGGGTTATGATAGCATTGTGATGATGGAGGACCATTGTGATATAATATCATATGAGGTCATAATATAACTGTGTAGTCATAATACAATTGTTATGTCATAAAGCCATTATGATATCATAAAAGCATTGTCAGGTCATATCATTGTGATATCATAATATCTTGGAGATGTCATAATGCCATTGTGATGTCAGAAAACCATTGTAATATCTTCTTATTGTGATGTCCTAATACCATTGCGAAGTCATATACTTATGAAGTCATAAGAGTATTGTGTCATAATGTCAGTGTAAAAATATAATATCAGTGTAATGTCAAAATACCATTGTGATGTCATCATAGTATTTTGATGATATAATACCATTGTGAAGTCATAATATCATTGGGATGTCATACCATTGAGATGTTAATATAATTTTGATATCATGCTATTGTGATGTCATAATAGTATTGTCATGTTATAATAACATTGTGATGTCATAATATCATTAGGAAGTCATACTACCATTGTGATGTTATAAAAGCACTGTGAAATAATACCTTTGTGATGTCATACCATTGTCATGTCATTAGAGCACTGAGATATCAGATGAGCATTGTGATGTCATAATAGCATTGTAAAATAATTATACCATTTTGATGTCATTATATCATTGTGATGTCATAATAGCATAGTCATGTCATAAAGGCATTGTGATGTCATAGTAATACTGAGATATCAAATGAACAATGTGATGCCATAATAGTATTTTTTAGGTCATAATGCCATTGTAATATCAAAGCTCCATTGTGTTGTCACAAAACAATCATATCCTAATATTATTGTGATGTCAAAATATAACTGTGATGTCATAATAGCATTGCAATATCATCATATTATTGTGATATCCTAATAATATTGTGAAACCATACCGTTTTGAAGTCGTAATGGAATTGTTATGTTTTACTAACATTGTTTTGTCATATCATTGAGTTCATAATAATAGCATTGAGATGCCAAACATTGTGATGTCATAATAGCATTGTGATTTCATATCTTTGTGAAGTCATAACACCACTGTGTTGTTATATTAGCATTGTGATTTTATGAAAGCATTGAACTGTCATACCATTGCCAGATCTTAATAGAATTGTAATGTCATATTAGTATTGTGATGTCTTGATAGCATTATGATTTTATGATAACAAAGTGATGTTATAATAGCATTGTGATTTTATGATAGCACAGTGATGTTATAATAGCATTGGGATGTCATAATACCATTGGGATATCATGACAACATTGGTATGTCATCATACCATGGTGATGTCATAATACCATTTGGAGCTCATCAGAGCATTGTGATATCATACTATTGTGATATCATAATACTGTTGTGATATGATATCATGGGATGTCCTAAAAGCATTGTGATAGAATTTTGAAGTCATAATGCCACTATGAAGTCAAAATTCCATCAAGATGTCAAACTACAATGATGGCATAATAGAGTTGTAATATCATAATACAATTGTGATATGATAACAATAATGTGATGTCATGATAGCATTGTGATATCATTATTGCATTGTTATGTTATATTATTATTGTCATATAATTCCATTATAATGTCATAATATCAGTGTGATGTCATAATAGCATATTGAGGTCACAACCCCATTGCGATGTCATAATAGAATTACAATGTCATAATAGCATTGTTATGTCATAATACCATGTGATGTCAATTCTGGATCAATCCAGGTAATTTTATTAATGACATCTTGAAAATATATGTGCATAATATTGGACTATGGGTCTCTCTATGCAATCCCATTTGATGCAGAAGGAAGCATCTCCATGGATAGAAGAACATGACACTAAAAAATCATTTCAGGGCAGAAAGCAACATATTTTAGTAACAACAGCCTGGGTTGCTGGAAAATTTCCTTAAAATGCCCAGGCCCAACAACTCAAATCCACTTAATGGAAGACTGGTTTGGTCCCAATAGATGTCCTAATGGACCTTTATCTCCCACCATTAGGAGACCACCTAATAGGTGATTTACATACCATATTTGTCTTTCTGCACTTTAGTTAACACAGGATGATTTTTCCTGGTTCCATTCATTTACCTGAAAATATGATGTCATTTTTTTTAGTTGAATAATTCTCTGTTATGTAACTATTCCACATTTTCCCCAAAGGATATTGTCAGTTCTGTTTTTTAGTCCTTAAATATTGTTGGAACTTTAATCATTTTATTGAATGACAAACTATCAGGATAACAATGTTCTTTTAGCCTAGAATTCCTTCCATTTTCTTCCACTTCCTGGTGATTTGAATTGCAATGAACCCTTTAAGCTCATCTATTTACATGTGCAGTCTCCAGAGAGGAAATGTTTTGGAAGGGTTAGGTTATATGGCCTTCTTAAATAATATAATTCATATTGGAGTTATATTATCGAGGGTGTGCTTTGAGGTTGATATGACAATGAAAGTGATCAGAGAGAATGAATTCTCTGTCTCTCAGTATCAATCACTTTATATCTTTGTTTCTGTCAGTCTCAGGCTCTCTTTTTTTTGAATCTGTCTGTCTAGCTCTTTCTCTCTCAGTCTCTCTCTGTCTCCCTCTCTCTGCCTCCCACTTGAGATTTAGTATGAAAAGATCTCAGTTCTGCTGAAGGACTATAACAAGATGATTATATTACTCAGCTATGAAAAGCAAGGAAATCATGAAATTTGCAGGTAAATTGTTGAACTGGAAAAGATCATCCTGACTAAGCTATCCCAGAAACAGAAAGACACACACAATATAAACCAACCCATATAGATATATAATACAGGATTAACCTACGGAAATCTGTACACCTAAAAAAAATAATCAAGAGGGAGGACTCTAGCTAAAATGCTCAATCCCATCTCAAAAAGCAAAGAGGATGGACATCGGAAGAAGGAGAAAACAGAGAACAAGTTAGGACCCTGCCACAGACAGCCTCTGAAAAGCTCTGCCCTGTAGACTATCAAAGCAGATGCTGAGACTTACAGCCAACTCTTGGGCAGAGTGCATGGAATCTTATGAAACACGTAGGAAATAGAAAGATCTGGAGAGGACAGGAAGTCCACAAGAAGAGCAACATCTCCATAATATCTGAGCACAGGGGTCTTTCCTGAGACTCATACTCTAATCAAGTACCACACATGGAGATAATCTAGAATAACCCCTGCCCAGATGTAGCCCATGGCACTTCAGTGTCCAAGTGGGTTCCACAGTAATGGGAACATGACATGATCTGCCTCTGACATGAACTGATTGGCCAGCACTTTGATCACTTCAACCTGATGGAGGAGCAGCCTTACCAAGGCACAGAGGAAGAAAGTGCAGTAACTATTCATGAGATCTAATAGACTAAGCTTAGAAGTAAGGAGAGGAAGTCCTCCCATGTCAGTGGACTTGGGGAGGGGTGTGCATGGAGAAAGGGGATGTAAGGTAGGATGGTGAGGGAAGAAAGGAGGAGTTTATGGGGAGATTCAAAGTGAATAAGTTGTAATTAATTAAAATTAAAATATCTAAAAAAAATAATTCCTTTTGGAGTTATAGGAGGGTGGGCTTGGAGGTTGAGATACCAATAAAAGTGACAAGACAGAAGAGAATCTCTGTATCTTGGTCTCTGTCAATTTATATATCTGTTTCTGTCATCTCAGTCACAATATTTCTCAATCTGTCTCTCTAGTTCTTTCTATCTCTTGCTCTCGCTCTCTCTGTCTACCTCTCTCTGCCTGTCACTTGTGTTTAAGTATGAAACCTCTCAGGTCAGTTGAAAGACTACAACAAGATTACTGCTTGATGATGTGACATCAGGGATGGTCTTTGTAAAAATATAAGCAATGTCTCAATTAAATGCTTTTTGTTCAAAGAGTTGCGTAGTCAGGGAGCATTTTCACAGTAAGTAATTCACTGACTGAGGAAGTATCGGTTCATTTAACAAATAATAATGGAATCTATGATAATGTGAAAGTCAGATGTCTAGGAAAAGTGACTTTATTAATGACTACTTGAAAGAAACATGAGACACTTTTACTAAACTAAGAGTCTTGAACACAGGAACTGTCATCTCTGTGTTTTGTGCTATCAGCTGTACAGACTGAGACATATAGGGATGCTCAGCCTTTCTCTCAAGCAGGCTGTCCACTTGGCACTTTTAATAACTGACTCCTGGAGCATTTATTGGCTTAATCTGTTTCATGACATCATTCTGCCTCTTAGTGATTTCAGGCCTAAGAGAATCTTGAGGTTTCCACAAAACTGAGTAAACAATCTGCCCTTAGTGTCCAGTATCTCTGATCCTGTGCACATGTGACTTTTTTATTTTATTTATTTTATTTTATTTTATTTTATTTTATTTTATTTTATTTTATTTTGTGAAACCCAACAAGCCTTTATCTCATCCCTTTATCCAGATCCCACATCTTTAGTCCTGTTTACCTCTGTTACAAAGTTAGGTAGGAAATGAAACTTTAATGTTTATTGAATTGGACAGTTTCCTAAGTAGGGAACCTTCAAAGAGATGTGAGATTAAGTGGAATGAACTAAATGAGAAGGTCATCTCCTATTGTGTCTTGGTTGTGAAATTTCCCAGTTTATGACTTTGAACTGAGGAGTTACTAGCATACTTCTGTCCCTTCACATTCTTACTAATATAATAGGTTGGCAGAGTCTAAGTTTCCCTGAGATATTGAGACATTAAGAGCAGGGAAAAGAGAAGGAACCAGACAATTCCTGGGACTTGTTTGGCTGAAACAGAGAACGATCTGTGTATGAAAAGGAGAACTGAGGGGCAAGATATTATTTGACAGCTGGTCAGCTGATGCTGTTCCACACTTCTATTGCCAACCCTCTACGAGTAGTGTTACCTTGGCTGACCTGGCTGCATCTGCAGCTGTGTCCTAATCTAGGTTCATTGAGGAACTCTCCTGGGGGTTTACAGTTAAAACTAGGCCATCAAAACAGAGAAATGGTTTCATGTTTTATACCTACCACTCAAGAGCAGCTATGTTTGCTGCTGTAGTCCTTCAGACAAACACTATAAATGTAATGGTAGTGCTCAGAATGCTTGTTCAGAGGTGCCACCTGAACTCATGGAGTCTATGGTAGCTGGGTAACCACTAGTTCATGGCTAGGGTTCTCTGCTACATACTGAGTTCCTAGAAAGCATGCCTTACAAATTCAAACTCTGCCCTCGTTTAGCAGAATCTTTTCTCCATGTAAAAAGTCATTGTAAAGTTGTCAACATATTATTTTTACTGATTATTTGTAAATTTTATGTAATATACATTACACTCCTTTTTCATTGCTCCAAGGTTTAAATTCTTGTCTATGTGTCAAACTAATTTTTTAAATACATCAATTAAAATATTTGTTGTTTATATACTCATTGGACCAAGATCTGAGTCTCAGTGTCAAGTCTCTTAAAGAAAACTGAGTTCATCCTTGGAGAAGCCTTGTACCATCTTCAAGTAGAAGCCATCATTCCTGAAGAGTTCTATACTTCATCAACTTGGTCACCTTTATTCTTATGTATTTATTTTTATGAAGTGCTCCCATTGTATTTCCTCTACTTCTCCCTCCATCTTCTTCCAATCCCACCAAGTCCCCTTCTTCTAACCCTATGGCCTTTCTCTAAGTCCCTGATAGGGGTGGTCCTCCTCCCCCTTCTACCTAAACCTAGCTTGTAAGGTCTCTTCAAGGCTGGCTGCATCATATCCCAGTATGGCCAGTTTCTTAGGGCATAGTTCTCGTTGTATCCTCAATTCCCTATAGTTATGACACTCTTCCTGCTCCTCTCCTGCAGGCTTCCCAGAGCTCTGAAGGGAGGGAGAGTTTCATAGGGAAATGCCATTTAGGGCTGGGTGTTTTAAGGCCTATCTCTCTCTCTCTGTGCACAATATCGGACTGTGGGTCTCTGTATGTAATCCCATTGAAGAAGAAGGAAGCATCACTGTGGATGCAAGAACATGGCAATGAATTATCAGTTCAGGGCAGAGAGCATAATACTTTTTAACAGCCTGGATTGCTTGAAAATTTCTGTAGGATGCCCTGTCCCAATAACTCAATTAACTGCCATCAATCCCCATCGTGGAAAGAATGGTTTGTTCACAATAGATGGCCTATTGGAACTTTATCCCCCAATATAAGGAGCCCTCCAAATAAGTGAATATATACCATATTTGTATTTCTACATTTATTTACTTCACCCAAGATAATTTTTCCCTTGTTCCATCCATTTGTTTGAAAATATCATGATGTCATTTTCTTATTTGAAAACTTCTCTGTGTTGGAAATATTACACATGTTCCCCAAAGAAGATTGTCAGTCCTGTTGTTTAGAACTTGGAAGTTTCTGAGATTTTAATCATTGTATTGAATGAAAAACTATCTGGATAACAATGATCTTTAAGTCTAGAAGTCCCTCCATCTTCTTCCACTTCCTGGTGATTTGAACCACAATGTCCCATTGAAGCTTTCTATTTCTAAATCTGTCACTCTAGCACTCTCTGTTTTTGTCTCTTTCTGTCTCCCTCTCTTATCCTGCCACTTGTGGTTCAGTATGAAAAGCTCTCAGTTCTGCTGAAGGACTACAAAAAATGACTGCCTAGTTATATGACATCATGGATACTCTCTATAAACATAGAAGCAAGGTCCCAATTAAATGCTTTTTGTTCAAAGAGTTGCCTTGTTCAAGTAATATTTTTCCAGTAAGTAATTCACTGACTGAGGACATATCTGTGCATTTAACAAACAATAATGGAATCTGTGTTAATGGGAAACTCACATGTCAAGGACACATGACTTTATTAGTGACCACTTGAAAGAATTATGTAACACTTTTTCTGAACTAAGTTTCTTGGACACAGGAACTATCATCTCAGGGTTGTGTTCTATTAGTTGTCCAAACTGAGGCATGTAGGGCTGCTCAGCCTTTCTCTCAAGTAGTATGTCCAGTTGGCCTTTTAAATACCTGTCTCCTGAAACTCTTACTAGCTAGCTTTCCCCTGTTTTATCACATCATTTTTCCTCTCAGCCATTCAGCAACTGAAAGATTCTTGAGGTTTTCATGGAGATGAAAGCTTCCTCAGTGTCCAGTATCTCTGATCCTGTGCACACTTGAATCTTTCTTGTGAAACCCAACAAGCTTTTATCCTCATCCTTTTATCCAGATCCCATACCTTTATTCATGTTTACAGCTATGACAATGTTAGGTAGGAAATGAATCTTTAATGTTTATTTAATTGTACAGCTTCCTAAGTAGGAAAGCTTCAAAGTGTTGTAGGATTAAGGGGATTGAACTAAATGACAAAGTGGTCTCCAACTGTTGTCTTGGATATGAAATTTCCTAGCTTTGGATTTGAACTGAGCAGTTAGTGGCATACTGACTAAATGCACCTTCACATTCTTATCGATATAATAGGCTAGCAAGGTCTGGGGATCCCTGGGATATAGAGTCATTAAGAGCAGGGAAATGAGAAGATAATCAGAAAGTCCTGCCACTTAGTCTAACAGGGTCCACCTGAAAGAGGGAGTGTAAATGGGGAGACAGAGACTCAAAAAAAGGAGACAAGACAGATTCCTGTTGAAGTCTCAGTTTCCTGAATATGCAAACAACACTTATAAAGCAAAGGGTACAAGTAAAATTGTTTTCACAGAAGCAGCACCTTTGTGCCTTGTGGCAAGACATCCAGGAATCCACTCAACATTACAATGTTACTGTCATTCTTAACTACCTTAGGAAGGGACAAAAACATCCCTTCAATGTTTCACTTTGCCTGGTTGCAATGGGAGGCTAGAGCTGCCACCCCAACTTTAGAGTAGTAGACATTCCAAACTATGACCTGGGCAGGGGAGTCTGGTAAGCAGTCCTGATGAATATTCCCTCGTGTAAAGCAAAGAGGATGATCTCTTTCTACTCCTGAAAACTTAGGAGTCTGTTTTACTTGTATTCCTTCAAAAGCAGGAAGACCCAGCTACCAAGTGTTGACATGAACAAGGATTTCTGGATCTTCCCTGGAAACTGGATGTAGTAGAGGTGGATTAGGAACATATGCCCAATAAACGGTCATCTTGACTGGAGTTGTCTTCATTGACATCATTATCATTGTCAGGAGAAAACTCCTCATCCACTTGTCTCAGCAGACATTCCAGTAACCATTGAGGTACATCATTTTCCTTAGGAAAAATACAGACAGATCCTCATCCCCATATGAGTACAGGTTCAGTCCATGCCATTGATTTGTTAAAAGGTCCCTCAATTTTACTTTGGCAAAAGTTTTCTTAATTTCTCTAGGTCAAAATCTATCTGCTGTAGATTTTCCAGGCTTGTCGAAATTAAAAATTCAGAATCAAAAGAACATGACTAAGATGATTCTTAGGAGTCCAGGAGAGTAGCTCCCTTTTCTTTGCTTTTTTTTTTTTTTCTGTGCGTCAATAGGTTGGACTATGTCATAATAAGCTTACATATGTTAAAATGCCTTATTTATCAGATCTCTGAGAAGTCTGAGGGCCAGCATATTTGAGTTAATGTTTGTCTGCCTTTATCATCTGCTCTGAACTTCATCCTATGAAACAGGATGTTATAATCTCAATTTTGGCATATTTTTTAAATCTATGTTTTAGAACCAAATTTTAGGTACATCTATATAGGCAAACTTTATGGTTACCATTTTATGCTTACCCTCTCTCCTGATCCCAAAAGTTATATTTCTTTGGGATCAGGAGAGAGGGTACTTTTGGGCCTCTTTCCCAGGAATTGGAGCATCCTCCAGATTCCCTCCACCAGATTGGAAACTTGGAGAGTTTCCCAGACCTCATGAGCAAACCAACACCAGAAACCAAAATGGAAGCCTTCAGACAAAAACCAGAAATCAGAGGCAAGGAAAAAAACAAAAACAAAAACAACCAAGGTACCTGTTTTTAAACATTTAAGTATATTAAAAAAATAACTTTTTGTAATATTAAAACAAAACATCCTCTTTAGGAGTGAAATCATTAAGCACATTTATAATTTTAAAAGTCTAAACCAGACTTTAAAATTCAACAGTGCAAAGAATCCAATTTTATTAATATTATTTTTCTTTATCATTATCATTATTATTATTATTTTGTAATTTTAATTTCTCTAATTCCCTTAATAACTAAACTTGTTCACTTTCTAATTGCACTTTCTCTCAGAGAGCAGTAATATCCTACAGTGGTCCCATATCTCCTGCACATGTGTCAGGGAAAGCCAAGGGGACAGAGGGCTCAGGAGGCCAGTCTGAATTATGAGACTTGGCAGTTTCTTCCTCTGACTCTGTTTCATCCTCACTAACTAGCTCCTAAATTACTTTCTGCTCTTAAATTACAGAACTCTCATATCTGTTTGAGCTCCTTTTTGAACAATTGAAATAACCTTAGAAGTACTTATTTTCTGCCTGTTTGGATGCTCTAATGTCTCCAAGTAACTCTTTATCTTGTGAGATTCCTTTTCCCATGTTTCCTGATTGATGGTACCTTCAACAGGGAAACAACGACAAACTTCATTTACAAACTAAAGGGGATTAAGGATGTTTCTCCTAACTCCTCTCTTTTATTAGCATTGATTTTAAAGTTCTCACTAAACTCTCCCTGATACTTCTCTGTCCCATGATTTCCCTGCCTACCTACCTTGTCTTCCTCCATGCAATGTGTGGTTATCAGGAGTACATTTCTTAGGCATCGAGAGCCCCAAAAACCAGCCTTTCTCACATCACCCTTCATTTTTAAGGTCCCTTATTCAGGTACCTTAATGACCCATTATTCTGGATTGTCTAAAAGTGTTGTATATGTGTATCTTTAGTAAAACTTGCTGTTAATCCGAATCCACTGTATAACCAAATCACTACACAGAGACTGGGTTTATTAAATGCTGGGCAATAGTTACTGCCTCCTAAACCTCCAAGCCCTCATAGTTTCCTAACATTTAGATTTTACCCATTATACTTCCTTTTTGTAAAAGATTATGTCCACTTCGTCTCCATGTAGTTCCAAGATCTGTCCTCTAGCTCTCTCTCCAAGCTCTCTCACACTTTTCTCCCACTCATTTCCTGCTCTCTGACTCCTCCACTCTTTCCTGTCGTCTCCCTTTGCACAACATTGTGTCTGTTGTTTTATTTTGACCTGTTTATCACAATGAAATATCTGGATTGATACCAGAGACTGGCTGGTGGGGGAATCAGCATTTGAATGAACTTGGGTAAAGTATATACATTTCAAATGAACAATATACCAACAGAAAAGGGTCCATTTGAAAGAGAGATTATAAATGTGGGGGCCAAGACACGAAGAATGGAGATAAAACAGATTCCTGATCAAGTTTACTGCTCAGTTTACTGAACAAAGAAGCAACACTTATGAAGCAAATGGTATAAACAAAATTGTTTTCATAGTAGTAACACATTTGTGCCCTGGCAAGTCATCCAGGAGTTCACTCAGGGTTACACAAAGTTTCTGGTCTGGTCCCTAAGGTTACAAGGACCTTGCTGTTTGATTCTCAGACTCAGAGTACCCTGCTTGTAGAAACAACCAAAGAAAGTCTCTGAGACATAGAATTTATAACTGATGTATCTGGCAAGGCCAGGAGGCAGAATTCCAATTACCAGACTCCTTCAGAATCCAGACAATTCCTGGACTGGTTTGGCTCAGAAAGAGAAAATCTATGAGTATAAAAGGAGAAATGAGGGGACATAAACTATTTGATAGTTGGTTCTGTTCCATACTAGTGTTGCCAAACCACTATCAGCAGGTTTGCCTTGGCTGAGGAGTCCCCAGAAAGGAAATGTATGGGAAGGGTTAGGCGGTATGGCCTTGTTAGATAACATAATTTCTATTGGAGTTTTATTAAAAGAGGGTGTGTTGTGAGGTTGATATACCAATGAAAGTGACCAGACAGAATGGAGCCTCTGTTTCTCAGTCTCTGTCACTTTATGTCTTTGTTTCTGTTGCTCTTGGTCTGTCTTCTTCTGAAACGGTCTCTACAGCTCTTTCTCTTTCAGTCTCCCACTCTCTGCTTGCTGCTTGTGGCTCAGTATAAAAAGCTCTCAGTTATGCTGAAGGACTACAACAAGATGACTACTTTATGATGTGACATCCTGGATGATCTCTTTAAAAATATAAGTAAGGTCCCAAGGTTCCAATTAAACACTTTCTGTTCAAAGAGTTGGGTTAGTCAGGGAGTGTTTTCCCAGTAAGTAATGCACTGATTTAAGACATATTGGTGTATTTAACAAATAAAAATGGATTCTGTGATAATTTAAAAAATCACATGGCAAGGACATGTGATTTTATTGAAGACCACTTGAAAGAAATATGTGACACTTTTTCTGAACTAAGAGTCTTAGACACAGGAACTGTCATCTCTGGTTTGTGTGCTTTCAGCTGCCCAGATTGAGGCATGTAGGGCTGCTCAGCCTTTCTCTCAAGCAAGCTCTCCATTTGGCCTTTTTAATAACTGCTGAAATTTTTACTAACTTTTACCTGTTACATGACTTCGTTCTCTCTCTCAGCCAATCAGCACCTGTGAGAATCTTGAGTTTCATGGAGATGAGTAAACAAATTTTCCTCAGTGTTCACTATCTCTGATCTGTGCACACCTGACATTTTATTGTTAAGCACAACAAGCCTTTCTCTCATCCCTTTATCCAGATCTCAAACCTTTACTCCTGTGACAATGTCATGTAGAAAATGAAACATTAGTGTTTAATTAATTGGACAGCTTTCTAAGAAGGGAAGCTTCAAAGTGATGTGGGATGAAGGGGAATGTACCAAATGACAAGGTTATCTCCTACTATGGTCTTGGATCTGTAATTTCCTAGGTTGTGATTTCAAACTGAGCAGTTACTTTCATACTCACTACATGTACCTTCACAATCTTATTGATATAATAGGCCAGCAGGGCCTAGTATTCACTGGGGTATTGAGTTTTTAAGAGCAGAGAAAAGAGAAAGAACCAGACAATTACTGGGACTGGTTTGGCTCAAAGAATAACAGAGTATTTACTAAGGGACAATAAACTATTTCACAGCTGGTGCTGTTCCACAGTAGTATTGCCTCTGTCTAAGAGCAGGCTTGACTTGGCTGACCTGGCTATATCAGCAGCTGTGTTCTATTCAGTAGTCAGGGAGAAATCCTACTGTTCCTCGGTTTTGCAGTTAAAACTGGGTTTTCAGGATGGACAAATATGTCCATGTTATATGCCTAGGACACAAGAGCAGCAGTGTTTCCTGCTCTTGTTCTCCAGACAAAATCTTTAAATGCAGCGTTAGTGCCAGGATAGCTTGGGGTCTGAGGTAGCTGGGGAACCACTAGCTCATGGCTAGGATTCACTGCAACATAATGAGTTCCTGGAAAGCATGCCTTAAAAAGTCAAACTTTGCCCTTTTAGTGGTATCTTTTCTCCATGTTAAAACTCAGTGTAAAAGTTGTCAACATATAATTTTCATTGATTATGTGGGAAATTCATATACTATACATTACACTTCTTTTTTTTTTTCAATGCAGTTTATTCAGGAACCTTGAACAATCCTCGGACCCTGGGGAAAGCCAGCCCACAGCTTAAATAGCCTCTGGGTAGCCAACCCAGGCGTGCCACGTGGGCAATGCAGATAGGTCCACATACATGGAAGCAAGCCAGATCCTCAGCCTTAGCCAAATGTGGAATTGTTCGTGACAGAGAGCAGTCACCATCGGGAAGGTGGAAGGCAGAAACCAGCTCCATCTTTAAGGCATAGCATTCCGCAGCTCTCTACAGTTCCCCCGTTTTGTTTTAGACGCATCAGGCAAGAGTAGAGGTCTGATCTCTGATATTAGAAATAAATTGGGACTTTGTACCGATGTTCATTTAGGTGTCATCCACCCAAAGAGCATCAGACCCGTCCGATACCTTTTTCTCAGAGGCGGGACCTGGGGCATCAACCCGCATGCAATCAGACATGCTCTTCTCTGGGTCGAAAGTGGCTGACCCTGAGTGCAGTGCTTAGCCTCGCATCCTGAGCATAACATTTTAGCTTTTTATGGTATCCAACCATGCTTGGGGAGACTGTCCTGCTTAAATGGCTGTAAAGGCCTGAATGATCATGGCTGCATCACACTGTTGTGAGACTCTAATCTTGCATATATACCACAGGCAAACCAAGGAGACCAACACCAGAAGACCTGCTAACGCTCCCATGCCCACCCATTCCTTCAGATGATTCATGGCTGCAGCAATCCATGATGATAATCCTGTGGCTAGTCCTGCGTCCACTCTGGTAGAATTTACTGTGACAATGGCCACTCTCAGCTGCTCCATCATAGTATCGAATTCTCCAGTCCAATTACCTAAAATATATCTCGACAATTGTTTAGACAGATTTGCAGCACAGGAAAAGTTCTCATGTTATATGCTAGTGACTCAAAGTCCAGCATATTTTCATTGACAGCCAAGTTGAGCAATTTGCCATAGGGTATCAATTTGTTCCTGCACGAGGTCAATCCTCTGATTGAAAACCATCAAGCTTCCTTTTAGTTGAGCATTAATTCCTTTATGTACAACTAAGGCATGAGCTACATTGGCTAAATGATTGTTCAGGGTCTGAGCAGTCTGCCCAGTATGACTCATGGCCAATGCCCTGGTGGTAGCTCCAACAGCCGCCAATGAGATGGTAGTAACAATGGTGGTTGTAGTTCCAAGGTCCCTTTTCTGTCTGAAGAGAGTCATAGCGTGAGGGGCATCAACTGGCACAGGCACGCAGTGAGGCATGCTAGTAACCAGGGCATACCTAAATTTACTAGCATTCCAGCATTGGGCAAAAAAGCAAGTATCATTACCACAATTACTTGGCTCTATCTGGCTAATAATGAATAAAAATGGGGGATATAGACAAACAGGTGTGGGCTTATAGGAAATATTATGAGAAGCCTTAACCCCCTCGTTGGAACATCCTGCGTCAGTTCTAGAACTAGCAGTGGTGGTGTCCGAGCTCTGAGTAGGTTCAGTAGACCATTGCCCCCAGGGGCGAGACGTGCTCCATGCCAATTGACTAACTCCATGTTTTCCTCCACTTTTGAAAGTCATTTAAGGTTCTTAAATTAGTTTTTTCCCTTTTTTTTTAAATTTTTCTTCAATTACACTTTATTCATTCTGCATCCCCCCATAAGCCCCTCCCTCCTCTCCTCCCAATCCCACACTCCCTCCTCCCTCTGCTTGCATGCCACTCCCCAAGTCCACTAATAGGGGAGGTTCTCCTCTCCTTTCAGATCTTAGTCTGTCAGTTCACATCAAAAGTGGCTGCATGGTCCTCTACTATGGCCTGGTAAGGCTGCTCCCCCCCAGAGCGAGGTGATCAAAGAGCAGGCCAATCAGATTCTGTCAGAGGAAGTCCCTCTTCACATTACTATGTAAACCAATTGGACTGTGAACTGCCATGGGCTACATCTGTGCAGGGGTTCTAGGTTATCTCCATGAATAGTCCTTGGTTGGAGTATGAGTCTCTGGGAAGTTCCCTATGTTCAAATTTTCTTGTTCTGTTGCTCTCCTTGTGGAGACCCTGTCCTCTCCAGCTCTTACTATTTCCCAGTTCTTACCTAAAATTCCATTCAATCTGACCAACAGTTGCCCATCAGGCTCAGCATCTGCTTTGATAGTCTGAAGGGCAGAGGCTTTCAGAGGCCCTCTGTGGTAGGTTCCTAGGTTGTTTCCTGTTTTCTTCTTCTTCTGATATCCATCCTCTTTGCCTTTCCAGATGGGGATTGGACATTTTAGTTAGGGTCCTCTCTCTTGCTTAGTTTCTTTAGATGCACAGGTTTTAGTGGGTTTGTCCTATGTTGTATGTCTATATGAGTGAGTATATACCATGTGTGTCTTTTTGTTTCTGGGACAACTCACTCAGGATGATCCTTTCCAGATCCCACCATTTACCTGCAAATTTCATGATTTCCTTATTTTTCATTGCTGAGTAATATTCCATTGTGTAGATGTACCACAATTTCTGCATCCATTCTTCAGTTGAGGGGCATCTGGGTTGTTTCCAGCTTCTGGCTATTACAAATAAAGCTGCTACAAACATGGTCGAGCAAATGTCCTTTTTGTGTTCTTGAGCCTTTTTTGGATATATGCCTAGGAGTGGTATGGCTGGATCTTGAGGAAGCGCTATTCCTAGTTGTCTGAGAAAGTGCCAGATTGATTTCCAGAGTGGTTGTACAAGTTTACATTCCCACCAGCAGTGGAGAAGGGTTCCCCTTTCTCCACAACCTCTCCAGCATGTGTTGTCACTTGAGTTTTTGATCTTGGCCATTCTCATGGGTGTAAGGTGATATCTCAGGGTTGTTTTGATTTGCATTTCCCTAATGGCTAGTGAGGTTGAGCATTTCTTTAAGTGCTTCTCTGCCATTCAGTATTCCTCTACAGAGAATTCTCTGTTTAGCTCTGTTCCCCATTTTTTAAGTGGATTACTTGGTTTGCTGCTTTTCAGCTTCTTTAGTTCTTTATATATACTGGATATGAGTCCTCTGTCAGATAAAGTGTTGGTGAAGATTCTTTCCCAATCTGTAGGTGGTCGCTTTGTTTTGATGACGGTGTCCTTTGCTTTGCAGAAGCTTTTCAGTTTCATGAGGTCCCATTTATTGGTTGTTGCTCTTAGAGCCTGTGCTGTTGGTGTTCTGTTCAGGAAGTTTTCCCCTTTACCAATGAGTTCTAGGGTATTTCCCACTTTTTTTTTCAAGCCGATTTAATGTGTCTGGTTTTATGTTGAGGTCTTTGATCCACTTGGACTTCAGTTTCGTGCAGGGTGACAAGTATGGATCTATTTTCATTTTTCTACATGTAGACATCCAGTTGGACCAGCACAATTTGTTGAAGATCCTGTCTTTTTTTCCATTGTATGGTTTTGGCACCTTTGTCAAAGATCAGGTGTCCATAAGTGTGTGGGTTTATTTCTGGGTCCTCTGTTCGGTTCCATTGTTCCACTATTCTGTTATTATGCCAGTACCATGCAGTTTTTAAAACTGTTGCTCTATAGTACAACTTAAGATCAGGGATGGAGATACCTGCAGAAGATCTTTTATTGTAGAGGATTGTTTTAGCAATTCTGGGTTTCTTGTTATTCCATATGAAGTTGAGAATTTTTCTTTCGAGGTCTGTAAAGAATTGTGTTGGTAATTTGATGGGATTTGCATTGAATCTGTAGATTGCTTTTGGTAAGATGGCCATTTTTACTATGTTAATCCTGCCAAGCCATGAACATGGGAGATCTTTCCATCTTCTCATATCTTCTTCTAATTCTTTCTTCAGAGACTTGAATTTTTTTTCATACAAGTCTTTGACTTCCTTGGTTAGGGTTACTCCGAGGTACCTTATGTCATTGTGGCTATTATGAAGGGTGTTGTTTTTCTAATTTCTTTCTCAGCCCTTTTGACTTTTGTATACAGGAGGGCTACTGATTTTTTTGAGTTAATTTTGTATCCCGCCACTTTGCTGAATGTTTTTATCAGCTGTAGGAGTTTCCTGTTAGAGTTCTTGGGGTCACTCACATATACTATCATATCATCTGCAAATAGTGATAATTTGACTTCTTTTCCATTGCTCCTGGGATCAAATTCCTACCCATGTGTCACATTAAATTTATTTTTATTTAAAATACTTCAGTTGAAGTATATGTTGTTCATATAATAATTGGAACATGATAAGAGTCTCAGTGCCATGTCTCTTAAAGAAAACTGAGTTCATCCTTGCTTTACTCTGGTACCATCCCCAAAAAGAATCCATGTGTCTTGAAGAGCTCTATACTTCATCACCTTGATCACAGTTTTTCTTATGTATTTATTCATTATGATTTGTTCACTTTGATTTACCTCTGCTGCCCCCTCCCTCTTCTCCTTCCAGTCCCACCTCCTCCATCTATTCTTCTGCCCTTTCTCTATTTCATTGTTAAGGTAGGTCCTCCTCCCCCTTCTATCTAAGCCTACCTTATCAGGTCTCATCAAGGCTGGCTGCATCATTTTTCTTTGTGGCCTGATTTTCAGGGCATTGTTCTTCTTGTATCCTTAATTTCCTATACTTATCATACTCTTCCTACAGCCTCTCCTGAAGGCTTCCCAGAGATCTAAGGAGAGGGAGAATTTCATAGGGAAATCCCATTTCAAGTTGGGTGTTTTAAGGTCTCTCTGTGCATAACATTGGACTGTTGTTCTCTGTATGCAATCCCATTTGATGCAGAAAGAAGCATTTCTATGGATCCAAGAATATGGCACTGATCTATCAGATGAGGGCAGAGAGCAACATATTTTAATAACAAGACTGGGTTGATTGAAAATTTCCATAGGGGGCTTCAGGCCAACAAATAAATTAACTGCCACTTAACCATCCTAGTGGAAGCCTGGTTATTCACAATAGATGGACTATTGGAACTTTATCCCCCACTATAAGGAGACCTCCTAATAAATGAATACATACTATATTTGTCTTTCTGCAATTTGGTTACTTCACCCAAATCTATTTATCCTGTCTTCATCCATTTGCCTGAAAATATCATGATGTCATTTTCTTAGCTGAATAATACTCTGCTATGGAAGTATTCTGCATTTTCCCCAAAGGAGAATTCTTGTTTTTTAGAACTTGGGTGTTGCTGGGACTTTAATCATTGTATTGAATGACAAAATATCAAGATAACTATTTTCTTTAGCCTAGAATTTCCTCCATTTTCTTCCACTTCCTAGGATTTGAATTGAAAAGTCTATTTGAAGCTCATCTATTTAGATGTTGAGTCCCCAGTGAGGAAATGTCTTGTATGGGTAAAAAGTTATGTTATTGTTAGATAATATAATTCCTACTGGTGTTATATTATAGAAGGATGTACATTGAGGTTGATATGGCAATAAAAAATGAGCCACCACAATGGAGTCTCTGTCCCTTTATTTTGTTCTTTGTTCTCTGTCTCTGTTTTTGTTCTCTGTCTCTGTTTCTGAATGTGTCCCTACCTCTTTCTTGCTATGTCTCTCTCAGTCTACTTCTCTCTGCTTGATGCATGTATTTCAGTATGAGAAGGTCTCAGTTCTACTAAAGGACTGGAAACGATGATTGCTTGCCGATGTGACATCAGCACGTTTCTAATTAAATGCTTTTTTTTTTTTTTTTCAAAGAATTGCCTTGGTCAGGGAGTGTTTTCCCAGTAAGTAATTCACTGACTGAGGACATATCTGTGCATTTAACAAGTAATAATGAAATTTTTGATAATGTGAAATTCACATTTTAAGAACAAATGACTTTATTAATGACCATTTGAAAGAAGTATGTGACACTTTTTCTGAACTAGGAGTCTTGGACACAGGAACTGTCTTTCTCATCTTTGTGCTTTCACTTGCCCAGATTGAGGTATGTAGGGCTGCTCTGCCTATTTCTAAAGCAGGCTATCCACTTTGACCTTTTAATAACTGGCTGTTGAAACTCTTACTGGCTATCACCTACTGCATGGAATCATTTTCCATTTCAACAAATCAGCACCTGAGAAATCTTGAGTTTTCCATGGAGATTAGTAAAAAAACAAAACAAAACAAAAAACTCTCCTCAGTGTCCAGTATGTCTGATCCTGTTCACATGTGACTTTTTCTTGTGTATTGTGTAACCCAACAAGCCTTTATCTCATCCCTTCATCCAGATCCCACACCTTTAGTCCTGTTTACCACTGTGACAATGTCAGGTAGGAACTGACACTTGGAACTGACACTTTAATATTACCTTATTTAATTGGACAGCTTACTAAGTAGGGAAACTTCAAAGTGATATGGCATTAATGGGAATGTAGGGAATGACAAAGTGGTCTCACACTGTGGTCTTTGTTCTGAAATGTCCAAGTTGTGACTTTGAACTAACAGTTACTCATGTACTCATTAATGGAACTTCACATTCTTATTGATATAATAGGCTGAAAGAGTGTAGGGATCCCTGGGTTTTGAGTCTTTAACAGCAGGGAAAATAGAATAAAACCAGACAAGTCCTTGCACTGATTTGGCTGAAACAGCGAAAGATGAGTGTCTATAAAAGGAGAACAGTGGGACAATAAACTATTTGACAAATGGTGTTGTTCCACACTATGAGCAGGGTTGCCTTGGCTGACTTGGCTGGATCAGCAGGTTTGTCCTACTCAGTAGCCAGCGAGCACTCCTCCTGGTCCTGGGATTTACAGATAAAAATGGTACTTTAGGACAGAGAAATGGGTCCATATTATATACCCAGGACTCAAGACCAGATGGGTTTCCTGCTGTGGTCCCTCAGAAAAACACACTGAACATATGTTAGTTCCAGGACTGCTTGTTCAGAGGTGCCACCTTAGCTCATGGTGTCTGTGGTATCTGGGTAAACACTAGTTCATGGCTAGGATTCTCTGCTACATAATGGGTTCTAGGAAAACATTTCTTATACAGTCAAACTCTGCCTTAGAAGAATCTTTTCTCCATGTTAAAAGATATTGTGAAAGTAGTCAAGATATTATTTTTATTGTTTAAATGGTAATTTCATATAACATACATTACACTCATTTTCCATTGTTCTCAGGTTTGAATTCCTACCATGTGTCACACTAAAAATTTGTTCTTCTTTAAAATACATCAATTGAAGTATGTGTTATTCACATACTCATTGGAATATTATCAGTCTCAGTGCCAAGTCCCTTAAAGAAAACTGAGTTCATCCTGCAGCAACCTGGCAACACCTTGAAGAAGCCATCAGACCTAAAGAGCTCTATACTTCATCACCTTGATCACAGATTTTCTTATGTATTTATTTATTAATTATGATTTGTTCATTTTTTATCCCCTCTGCTGCTCCTTTCTTTTCTCCTTCCATTCTTTCCCACCCTCCTTCTCCTACACCTATGCCCTTTCTAAAATTCAACTGATAGGGGAGGTCCTCTTCCTCCTTCTATCTGACCCTAGCTTCTCAGGTCTCATTAAAGATGGCTGCATTGTCTTCCTGTGCGACCTGAATTTCAGGGCATTGTTCTTTCTGTGTCCTTAATTTCCTCTACTATGACACTCTTCCTACCTCCTCTCCTGCAGCCTTCCTAGAGCTCTGAGATGTGGGTGAATTTCATAAGGACATACCATTTAGAGCTGTTTTGTTTGTTTGTTTGTTTTGTTTTGTTTTTAAGGTCACTATGTGCATAATATCCAACTGTGGATCTATGTATGCAATCCCAGTTGATGCAGAAGGAAGCATTTTTGTGGATACAAGAACATGACCCTGATCTATCAGGAGAATAGAGAGCAACATATTTTAATAACAACAGGCAAGGTTTCTTAAAAGTTTCCTTAGGATGCCCTGGCCCAACAACTCAATTCATTGCCATCCAATTCCCCTAGTGGAAGACTGACTTGGTCACAATAGATGACCTCTTGGAACTTTATCTCCTACTTTTAGGATACCTCCTAATAAGTGAATAGATACCATATTTGTCTTTTTGCATTTTAGGTACTTCACCCAGGATGATGTATCCTGCTTGCATCCATTTGGCTAAACATAAAATGATGTCATTTTCTCAACTGAATAATACTCTGTTATTAAAATATTCCATATTTTCTTCAAAGAAAATTGTCAGTCCTGTTTTTTAGACTTTGGAATTTGAAGGAACTTCAATCATTTTATTGAATGACAAACTATCAGGATACCTATGAACTTTTAGACTAGAAATACCTCCAGCTTCTTCCACTTCTTAGTGATTTGAGTTGAAATGTCCCCTTGAATCTCATCAATTTATTTTGATTATTCCCAAGTGAAGAAATATCTGGGAATGGTTATGAGGTATGGGCTTGTTTATTTCCATAATTTCTTCCTCAGTCTTTTATCTTTTGTATACAAGAGAGCTCTACTCATTATTTTTGAGTTAATTTTGTATCCAGTGACTTTGCAGAAGGTGTTTATCAGCTGTAGGAGTTCCCTGTTGGAATTTTTGGGGTCACTCAGGAATACTATTGTATCATCTGCAATTAGTGATATTTAGACTTCCTCTTTTCTGTTTTTTATCCCCTTGAAATCCATCAATTGTCTTTTTGCTCTAGGAAGGACTTCCAGAACTATTATGAAGAAATATGGACAGAGTGAACAGCCTTGCCTTTTCCCTCATTTCAGTGGGATTGCTTTAAGTTTTTCTCAGTTTAGTGTGATGTTGGCTAAAAATTTAGATTTGTGACTTTTATCATGATCTCTCCAATGCTTTAAACATGAATGGATGTTCGATTTTGTCAAATTTTTTTTTTTTTCAAAATCTAAGGAGATTATCATGGGTTTTATTTTCATTCTGTTTTTTTTTTTAATTTGGTGGATCATATTGATGGTGAATAATTGTAAACAATATCATTTTACTGAAAGCAATCTACAGATTCAATGCTATTTCCATCAAATTACAAACAGAATTCTTTACACACCTTGAAAAAAATTCTCAACTTCATATGGAAAAACAAGAAGTGCAGAATTGCTAAAGCAATCCTCTACAATAAAAGATCTTCTGGAGGTAGCTCCATTCTTGATCTCAAGCTATACTATTGAGCAACAACAATAAAAACTGCACGGAACTTTTATAGAAACAGAGTAGTGGATCAATGGAACCAAATAGAAGACCAGAAATAAACCCACACACTTATGGACACCTGAGTTTTGAAAAAGATGCAAAAACCTTACAATGTAAAAAAAAAAAAAGATAGCATCTTCAACAAATGGTGCTGGCCTAACTGGAGGTCTACATGTAGAAAAATGCAAATAGATCCATAATTGTCACCCTGCACAAAACTAAAGTCCAAGTGGATAAAAAACAGACACATTAAATCAGTTAGAAGAAAATGTGGGAAGAGCCTTGAACTCATTGGCACAAGAGAAAACTTCCTGAACAGAATACCAACAGCACAGGCTTAGAGAACAAAAATCAGTAAATGGGACCTCATGAAAATGAGAAGCTTCTATAAAGCAAAGGACACAGTTATGAAAACAAAAAGAATGCCTACAGATAGGGAAAAAATTTTCACCAATCCTCTATGTGACAGAGTGCTAATATCCACTATATATAAAGAACTAAAAAAGTTGAAAAGCAACAAACCATGTAATCCAATTTTAAATGGGGAACAGAGCTAAACAGAGAATTCTCGATACAGGAATATCAACTGGCAGAGAAACACTTTAAAAAATGAGCAAAATCATTAGCCATCAGAGAATGCAAATCAAAACAACAATGTGATTTCAACTTACACCCATCAGAATGGCTAAGATCAAAATCTCAAGTGACAATACATGCTGGAGAGGTTGTGGAGAAAGCAGAACCTTACTGCACTGCTGGTAAAAAAATAAACATGTACTATTGCTGGTGGTAATGTAAACTCTGGAAATCAACCTAGTGCTTTATATGACAACTAGGAATAGCTCTTCCTCAAGATCCAGTTCTACCACTCCTAAGCATACATCCAAAATAGGCTCAAGTATACAACCAGGTGCTCAACCATATTTGTAGTAGCTTTATTTGTAATAGCCAGAACCTGGAAACAACCCAGATGTCCCCCAAGTGAAGAATAGAAACAGAAATTGTGGAACACATGCACAATAGAATATAACTCAGCAATAAAAAACCAAGGAAATCATGAAATTTGCAGGTAAATGATAGGAATTGGAAGTGAGCTATACCAGAAGCAGAAAGACAAATATGGTATATACCCACTCATATAGACATATAGTATAGGATATACCTTCTAAAATCTGCACACCTAAAGAAACTAATTAGGAGGGAGGACTCTGGCTAAAATGCTCAATCCCGATCCCAAAAGACAAAGAGGATGAACATCAGAAGGAGGAGAAAAGAGGGCACAAATACAATCCTGCAACAGAGGGCCTCTAAAAGGCTCTGTCCTTTAGATTATCATAGCAGATGCTGAGACTTATGGCCAATTGATGGGCAGAGTGCATGGAATCTAATGAAAGACGTAGGAAATAGTAAGATCTGGAGAGGACAGAAGCTCCACAAGGAGAGCAACAGATCCAAAAAATCTGAGCAAAAGAAACTTTCCTGAGAGTCATACTCCAACCAAGAACCATGCATAGAGATAACCTAGAATCCCTGCACAGATGTAGCCCATGATAATTCTGTGTCTAAGTGGGTTCCATATTAATTGGAACACGGCCTACCTCTCACTTAAACTGATTGGCTGGTCTTTGAAAACCATACCCTGATTGAGGAGCAGCCTTAAAAGGACACAGAGGAAGACAATGCAGCCACTCCTGATGAGATCTTATAGAATAGGATCAAAAGGAAGTGGATTTGGGAAAGGGCCTGAATGGACAAGGGGGAGTGATGGTGGGATTGGGAGGGGAGAATGGATGGGTTTATGGGGAGATACAAAGTGAATCATGTGTAATTAATGCAAATTAAAATGAACAAATATTAAAAATATATAATTCATTTTGGAGTTATAATATAGAAGGATGTGCTTGGAGGTTGATATGACAATAAAAGTGACCAGAAACAATGGAGTATCTATCTCTTATTCTAGGTCAATTTAAATCCTTTTTTTTTTTTTTCTTTTGGTCTCGGACTCTCTATTTCTGAATCTTTTTCTCTAGCTCTTTTTTCCTCTCTGTCTCACTTGGTCACCCTCTCTCTGAAAGCAGCTTGTTGTTCAGTATGAAAAGCTCTCAGATTTGCTGAAGGACTACAAGATAGCTGCTTGCTGACACGAAATCCTGGATTGTCTCTGTAAAAATATAAGCAACGTCCCAATTAAATGCTTTGTTCAAGGTTTGACAGGGAGTGTTTTCCCACTAAGTAATTCACTGATTGAGGATTTATCTGTGCATTTAACAAATAATAAAGGAGTCTGTGATAATGTGAAACTCAGCTGTTAAGGACACGTGACTTTATTAATGACTACTTGAAAAACAAATCTGTGAAAGCTTTCCTGAACTAAGAGTCTTGGACACAGGAACTGTCATCTCTGGGTTGTGTGCTTTCAGCTGCCCAGAGTGAGGCATGTAGAGCTGCTCAGACTTTCTCTTAAGCATGCTATCTACTTGGACCATTTAATAATTGTCTCCTGAAACATTTACTGGTTTTCACCTGTTTCATGACATCATTCTGCCTCTCAGGCAATCAACTCCTGAACTAATCTTGAAGTTTCCATGGAGGTGAGCAAACAAATTTTTCTCAGTGTTCAGTAAATCTGATCCTGTGCACACATGACTTTTTCTTGTGAAACCCAAGAAGCCTGTATCTCATCCCTTTATCCAAATCCCACACCTTTACTCCTGTTTAGCTCTGTAAAAATGTCAAGTAGGAAATAAAACTTTAATGTTTATTTAACTGGACAGCTTCCTAACTAGGGAACTTGAAAGTGATGTGGGATTAAGAGGAATGTACCCAATGACAAGGCATCTCCTACTGTGGTCTTGAATCTGAAATTTCATAGGTTGTGACTTTGTACAGAGCAGTTACTCACATCCTCATTAAACATCCCTTCACATTCTTATTAATATTATAGGATGTCAGGGTCTCGGGTTTCATGGAGTATTGAGTTTATAAGAGCAGGTAAAAGAGAATGAAAGCAGACGATTCTTGGGACTCCTTTGTCTGAATCAGAGAAGATTAGTGTATGAAAAAACAGAACTGTGGGGCAATAACCTATTTGATAGCTGGTGCTGATCCACACTAAGGTTTTCACCTTCTATGAGCAGGGTTGCCTTGTTTGTCCTGGTTTATAAGCAGCTTTGTCATACTCAGTGGTCAGTGAGCAATTCTCCTTGTCTTGGTGTTTACAGTTAAAACTGGGCCTTCAAGACAGAGAAATGTGTCTTTGTTACATGCCTAAGATACAAATCAGCAGTGTTTCCTGCAGTGGTCCTCCAGGAAAACCCTCTAAATGTAGTATTAGTGCCAGAACTGCTTGTTCAGTGGTGCCACCTAAGCTCATGGGGTCTGAGATAGATGGATATCCACTAGTTCATTGCTGGCATTCTCTGCTACATAAAGAGTTCCTGGAAAGCATGCCTTTTACAAAGTCAAACTCTGCCCTCTCTTAGTAGAATCTTTTCTTCATGTTAAAAGTCATTGAAAGAGTTGTCAAGCTATTATTTTGAATGCTTATGTGGGAATTTCATTATTATATATTACACTTTTTTTCCATTTCTCCCGGCTTCAAATTACTACCTATGTGTCACACTATTTTTTTTTTTTATAGGACTCATTTAGTTCATCATATTTTTTTTTCAATGCAGTTTATTCAGGAACATTGAACAATTCTCGGACCCCGGGGAAAGCCAGCCCACAGCTTAAATAGCCTCTGGGTAGCCAACCCAGGCGTGCCACGGGGGCAATGCAGATAGGTCCACATACATGGAAGCAAGCCAGATCCTCGGCCTTAGCCAAATGTGGAGTTGTTCGTGACAGAGAGCACTCACCATCGGGAAGCTGGAAGGCGGAAATCAGCTCCATCTTTAAGGCATGCATTCCGCAGCTCTCTACAGTTCCCCCTTTTTTTTTTTTTTTTTTTTTTTCAATGCAGTTTATTCAGGAACATTGAACAATCCTCGGACCCCAGGGAAAGCCAGCCCACAGCTTAAATAGCCTCTGGGTAGCCAACCCAGGCGTGCCACGGGGGCAATGCAGATAGGTCCACATACATGGAAGCAAGCCAGATCCTCGGCCTTAGCCAAATGTGGAGTTGTTCGTGACAGAGAGCACTCACCATCGGGAAGGTGGAAGGCGGAAACCAGCTCCATCTTTAAGGCATAGCATTCCGCAGCTCTCTACAGTTCCCCCTTTTTGTTTTAGATGCATCAGGCAAGAGTAGAGGTCTGATCTCTGATATTAGAAATAAATTGCGACTTTGTACAAATGTTCATTTAGGTGTCATCCACCCAAAGAGCATCAGACCCGTCCGATACCTTTTTCTCAGAGGCAGGACCTGGGGCATCAACCCGCATGCAATCAGACATGCTCTTCTCTGGGTCGAAAGCGGCTGACCCTGAGTGCAGTGCTTAGCCTCGCATCCTGAGCGTATCATTTTAGCTTTTTATGGTATCCAACCATGCTTGGGGAGAATGTCCTGCTTAAATGGCTGTAAAGGCCTGAATGATCATGGCTGCATCACACTGTTGTGAGACTCTAATCTTGCATATATACCACAGGCAAACCAAGGAGACCAACACCAGAAGGCCTGCTAACACTCCCATGCCCGCCCATTCCTTCAGATGATTCATGGCTGCAGCAATCCATGTTGATAATCCTGTGGCTAGTCCTGCGTCCACTCTGGTAGAATTTACTGTGACAATGGCCACTCTCAGCTGCTCCATCGTAGTATCGAATTCTCCAGTCCAATTACCTAAAATATATCTCGACAATTGTTTAGACAGATTTGCAGCACAGGAAAAATTCTCATGTTGTATGCTAGTGACACAAAGTCCAGCATACTTTCATTGACAGCCAGGTTGAGCGATTTGCCATAGGGTATCAATTTGCTCCTGCACGAGGTCAATCCTCTGATAGAACACCATCAAGCTTCCTTTTAGTTGAGCATTAATTCATTTATGTACAACTAAGGCATGAGCTACATTGGCTAACTGATTATTCAGGGTCTGAGCAGTCTGCCCAGTATGACTCATGGCTAATGCCCTGGTGGTAGCTCCAACAGCCGCCAATGAGATGGTAGTAACAATGGTGGCTGTAGTTCCAAGATCCCTTTTCTGTCTGAAGAGAGTCATAGCGTGAGGGGCATCAATGGGCACAGGCACGCAGTGAGGCATGCGAGTAACCAGGGCATACCTAAATTTACTAGCATTCCAGCATTGGGCAAAAAAGCAAGTATCATTACCACAATTACTTGGCTCTATCTGGATAATAATGAATAAAAATGGGGGATATAGACAAACAGGTGTGGGCTTATAGGAAATATTATGAGAAGCCTTAACCCCTCGTTGGAACATCCTGTGTCAGTTCTAGAACTAGCAGTGGTGGTGTCCGGGGTCTGAGTAGGTTTAGTAGACCATTGCCCCCAGGGGCGAGACGTGCTCCATGCCAATTGACTAATTCCATGTTTTCCTCCAATTTTGAAAGTCATTTAAGGTTCTTAAATTATTTTTTTCCCTTTTTTCTAAAATTTTCATCAATTACACTTTATTCATTCTGCATCCCCCCATAAGCCCCTCCCTCCTCTCCTCCCAATCCCACCCTCCCTCCTCCCTCTGCTTGCATGCCATTCCCCAAGTCCACTAATAGGGGAGTTTCTCCTCTCCTTTCTGATCTTAGTCTGTCAGTTCACATCAAAAGTGGCTGTATTGTCCTCTACTGTGGCCTGGCAAGGCTGCTCCCCCCCCCCCCCAGAGGGAGGTGATCAAAGAGCAGGCCAATCAGGTTATGTCAGAGGCAGTCCCTCTTCACATTACTATGTAACCCAATTGGATTCTGAACTGCCCTGGGCTACATCTGTGCAGGGGTTCTAGGTTATCTCCATGAATAGTCCTTGGTTGGAGTATGAGTTCATACTGGGAAGTTCCCTATGTTCAAATTTTCTTGTTATATTTCTCTCCTTGTGGAGACCCTGTCGTCTCCAGCTCTTACTATTTCCCAGTTCTTACCTAAAATTCCGTTGTCCTGCCCAACAGTTGCCTATCAGGCTCAGCATCTGCTTTGATAGTCTGAAGGGCCGAGGCTTTCAGAGGCCCTCTGTGGTAGGTTCCTAGGTTGTTTCCTGTTTTCTTCTTCTTCTGATGTCCATCCTCTTTGCCTTTCTGGATGGGGATTGGACGTTTTAGTTAGGGTCCTCTCTCTTGCTTAGTTTCTTTAGATGCACAGGTTTTAGTGGGTTTGTCCTATGTTGTATGTCTATATGAGTGAGTATATACCATGTGTGTCATTTTGCTTCTGGGACAACTCACTCAGGATGATCCTTTCCAGATCCCACCATTTACCTGCAAATTTCATGATTTCCTTATTTTTCATTGCTGAGTAATATTCCATTGTGTAGATGTACCACAATTTCTGCATCCATTCTTCAGTTGAGGGGCATCTGGGTTGTTTCCAGCTTCTGGCTATTACAAATAAAGCTGCTACAAACATGGTCGAGCAAATGTCCTTTTTGTGTACTTGAGCCTCTTTTGGATATATGCCCAGTAGTGGTATGGCTGGATCTTGAGGAAGCGCTATTCCTAGTTGTCTGAGAAAGTGCCAGATTGATTTCCAGAGTGGTTGTACCAGTTTACATTCCCACCAGCCATGGAGAAGGGTTCCCCTTTCTCCACAACCTCTCCAGCATGTGTTGTCACTTGAGTTTTTGATCTTGGCCATTCTCATGGATGTAAGGTGAAATGTCAGGGTTGTTTTGATTTGCATTTCCCTAATGGCTAGTGAGGTTGAGCATTTCTTTAAGTGCTTCTCTGCCATTCAGTATTCCTCTACAGAGAATTCTCTGTTTAGCTCTGTTCCCCAATTTTTAAGTGGATTACTTGGTTTGCTGCTTTTCAGCTTCTTTAGTTCTTTATATATACTGGATATGAGTCCTCTGTCAGATAAAGGGTTGGTGAAGATTCTTTCCCAATCTGTAGGTGGTCGCTTTGTTTTGATGACGGTGTCCTTTGCTTTACAGAAGCTTTTCAGTTTCATGAGGTCCCATTTATTGGTTGTTGCTCTTAGAGCCTGTGCTGTTGGTGTTCTGTTCAGGAAGTTTCCCCCTGTACCAATGAGTTCTAGGGAATTTCCCACTTTTTTTTTCAAGCCGATTTAATGTGTCTGGTTTTATGTTGAGGTCTTTGATCCACTTGGACTTCAGTTTTGTGCAGGGTGACAAGTATGTATCTATTTTCATTTTTCTACATGTAGACATCCAGTTAGACCAGCACCATTTGTTGAAGATGCTATCTTTTTTCTATTGTATGGTTTTGGCGTCTTTGTCAAAGATCAGGTGTCCATAAGTGTGTGGGTTTATTTCTGGGTCCTCTGTTCAGTTCCATTGATCCACCATTCTGTTTCTATGCCAGTACCATGCAGTTTTTAAAACTGTTGCTCTATAGTACAACTTAAGATCAGGGATGGAGATACCTGCAGAAGATCTTTTATTGTAGAGGATTGTTTTAGCAATTCTGGGTTTCTTGTTATTCCATATGAAGTTGAGAATTTTCCTTTCCAGGTCTGTAAAGAATTGTGTTGGTAATTTGATGGGCATTGCATTGAATCTGTAGATTGCTTTTGGTAAGATGGCCATTTTTACTATGTTAATCCTACCAAGCCATGAGCATGGGAGATCTTTCCATCTTCTTATATCTTCTTCTAATTCTTTCTTCAGAGATTTGAAATTTTTTTCATACAAGTCTTTGACTTCCTTGGTTAGGGTTACTCCGAGGTACCTTATGTCATTTGTGGCTATTGTGAAGGCTGTTGTTTCCTTAATTTCTTTCTCAGCCCTTTTGTCTTTTGTATACAGGAGGGCTACTGATTTTTTTGAGTTAATTTTGTATCCTGCCACTTTGCTGAAGGTCTTTATCAGCTGTAGGAGTTCCCTGGTAGAGTTTTTGGGGTCACTCACGTATACTATCATATCATCTGCAAATAGTGATAATTTGACTTCTTCCTTTCCAATTTGTATCCCCTTGATCTCCTTCAACTGTCTTATTGCTCTAGCAAGGACTTCCAACACTATGTTGAAGAGATATGGAGAGAGTGGGCAGCCTTGTCTTGTCCCTGATTTCAGTGGGATTGCTTTAAGTTTCTCTCCATTCAGTTTGATGTTGGCTATAGGCTTGCTGTATATCGCCTTTACTATGTTTAGATATGTGCCTTGTATCCCTGATCTCTCCAATACTTTGAACATGAATGGATGTTGGATTTTGTCAAAGGCTTTTTCAGCATCTAGGGAGATTATCATGTGGTTTTTTTCTTTCAGTTTGTTAATATGGTGGATCACATTGATGGATTTCCGTATATTGAACCACCCCTGCATACCTGGGATGAAGCCTACTTGGTCATAGTGGATAATATCTTTGATGTGTTCTTGGATTCGGTTTGCAAGTATTTTATTAAGTATTTTTGCATCAATGTTCATAAGGGAGATTGGCCGGAAATTCTCTTTCTTTGTTGAGTCTTTGTGAGGTTTAGGTACCAAGGTGACTGTGGCTTCATAGAATGAATTTGGTAATATTCCTTCTGTTTCTATTTTGTGGAATAGTTTGAAGAGAATTGGTGTTAGCTCTTCTTTGAAGGTCTGGTAGAATTCTGCGCTGAAGCCATCTGGTCCTGGGCTTTTTTAAGATGGGAGACTTTTGATGACCGCTTCTATTTCTTTGGGGGATATAGGTTTATTTAGTTGATTTACCTGGTCCTTGTTCAGCTTTGGTACGTCAAATCGATCAAGAAAATTGTCCATTTCATTTAGATTTTCAAATTTTGTGGCATATAGACTTTTGAAGTAAGTCCTAATGATTGTTTGGATTTCCTCAGTGTCTGTAGTTATATCCCCCTTTTCATTTCTGATTTTGTTGATTTGGGTGGTGTCTCTCTGCCTTTTAGTTAGGCTGGCTAAGGGTTTGTCGATCTTGTTGATTTTCTCAAAGAACCAGCTCTTGGTTTCATTGATTCTTTGAATTGTTTTATTTGTTTCCAATTGATTGATTTCAGCCCTGAGTTTGATTATTTCCAGCCGTCTACTCCTTCTTGGTGTGTCTGCTTCTTCTTTTTCTAGGGTTTTTAAGTGAGCCATTTGGGTGCTTGAATGAGCTGTCTCGAATTTCTTCTTGAAGGCACTTAGTGCTATGAACTTTCCTCTTAGTACTGCTTTCATTGTGTCCCACAAGTTCGGGTATGTTGTGTCTTCATTTTCATTGATTTCTAGAAAGACTTTAACTTCTTTCTTTATTTCTTCCCTGACCCAGCTGTCATTTAGTAACAAGTTGTTCAGTTTCCACGTGTGTGTAGGCTTTTTGTTATTTCTGTTATTGTTGAGGTCCAGCTTTAATCCATGGTGATCAGACAAGATACATGGGATTATTTCAATCTTCTTGTATCTGTTGAGGCTCGCTTTGTGACCCACTATGTGGTCTATTTTGGAGAAGGTTCCATGAGGTGCTGAGAAGAAGGTAACTTCTTTTGTGTTTGGGTGTAAAGTTCTGTAAATGTCTGTTAGGTCCATTTGATTCATGACCTCTGTCAGAGACATTGTTTCTTTGTTTAATTTCTGTTTGGTTGACCTGTCCTTTGTTGAGAGTGGGGTGTTGAAGTCTCCCAATATTAATGTGTGTGGATCTATATGTGCTTTAAATTTTATCAATGTTTCTTTCACAAATGTGGGTGCCCTTGTATTTGGGGCATAGATGTTCAGGATTGTGATGTCTTCCTGGTGGAATTTTCCCTTGATGAGTATGAAGTGTCCTTCCCCATCTCTTTTGATTAATTTTGGTTGAAAGTCTATTTTATCAGATATTAGAATGGCTACTCCTGCTTGCTTCTTGGGTCCGTTTGCTTGGAAAGTCGTCTTCCAACCCTTTACCCTCAGGTAATGTCTATCTTTGTGTCTTAGGTGTGTTTCTTGTATGCAACAAATTGCTGGGTTTTGTTTACGTATCCATTCTGTTAATCTGTGTCTTTTTATTGGAGAGTTGAGTCCATTGATGTTGAGAGAGATTAATGACCAGTGGCTGTTAGATCTCTTGATTTTGATGTTGGCTGTGGTCATCAGGTTGTGTGCTTGGTTGCTTTTTGTTTTAATGAAGTGAGGTTATTTATTTCCTATGTTTTCTTGAATGTAGCTAGCTTTCTTGGGTTGTATTTTCCCTTCCAGTGTCTTCTGTAATGCTGGATTTGTTTGTAGGTATTGTTGAAATTTGTTTTTGTCATTGAATATCTTGTTTTCTCCATCTATGAGGACTGAGAGTTTTGCTGGGTATAGTATCCTGGGCTGACATCTGTGTTCTCTTAGGGTCTGCATGATATCTGTCCAGGCCCTTCTGGCTTTCATAGTCTCTGTTGAAAAGTCAGGTGTGATTCTAATAGGTTTGCCATTATATGTTACATGGTCTTTTTCCCTTGCAGCTTTTAGTATTTTTTCTTTGTTTTGTATACTTACTGTTTTGATTATTATGTGGCGGGAGGATTTTCTTTTCTGGTCAAATTTGTTGGGTGTTCTGTAGGCCTCATGTATTCTAATTGGCCTCTCCTTTAGCTTGGGGAAAATTTCTTCAGTGATTTTGTTGAAAATATTTTCTGGGCCTTGGAGAAGGGAGTCTTCTTTTTCCTCTATACCTATTATTCTTAGGTTTTGTCTTTTCATATTGTCTTGCATTTCTTGGATGATCTGTGTCAGGAATTTTTCGGATTTAACATTTTCTTTGACAGATACATCGATTTCTTCCATTGTATCTTCTACACCTGAGATTCTTTCTTCCATCTCTTGTAGTCTGTTGGTTATGCTTACCTCTGTAGTTCCTGTTTTCTTCCCTAGATTCTTCCTTTCCATTATTTCTTCCATTTGTGTTTTCTTTAATTTTTCCAATTCTATCTTCAGGTCTTGAGTTGTTTTGTTTACTTCCTTCACCTGTCTGATTGTACTTTCCTGTTTTTCTTTTAGTTCCTTCAACTCTGTTTCTATCATTTCATTCAGTGTTTTAAGCATTTCCTTTCTAAAGGCCATAAACTGTTTGGCTGCAGCTTCCTCTATTTCTTTATGGATGGCAATATTCTGTTTGAGTTTATCTTCCTCTATGTCTTTACGAATCTTATTTGTTTCCTCTGTTATCATCTTCATGAGTATACTTGTTAGGTCATCTTCTTGGATTTCAGTTATGGTGGGATGTCCAGGGCTACTTGCCCCTGGGTAACTGGGTTCTGGAGATGCCATATTGCTCTGTCTTTTGTTGCTTGAGCTTTTACGCTGGCCTCTACCCATTGTGTTATCTTAGGAGTTTGGGGTTATTTTCTGGTGGTTCCTGGGGATCCTGGGAAACACAATGACTGTGTTTTATGGCCGAGAGTTCTGATTGCTGTTCACTGTGCTGATCCTGCTGTGCTGCTGCTCAGAATGAGAGTCCTCCCGGCGCCACCATCTTGCCCCTCCCACACTATTTTTTTATCTCTAAAATACATCTATTTTATTATGGGTTGTTCATATACCTATGGAAACATGATCAGATTCTTTAAATACTTTTTTCAGTACTTTAAAGAAAACTGAGTTCATCCTTGCCACACCCTAGCTCCAAACCCAAGAAGAATCCATCAGTCCTAAAGAATGGTATACTTTATCACCTTTATCACAGCTTTTCTTATGTAATTATTTATTACATTTTATTCAATTTGAATCCTTTCTGCTGCCCACTCTGTCTTCTCCTTCCAGTCCCACCCACTGTCCTACACCTACCCCTATGCCCTTTCTCTAGTTTCCTGAGAGGGGAGGTCCTGCTCCCCCTTCTAACTGACCCTAGCATATCAGGTCTCATGAAGACTGGCTGCATTGTCTTCATCTGCAGTCTAATTCTCAGGGACTTTTTCTCCTTGTGTCCTCAATTGTCTGTACTTATGACCCTCTTTCTGGATTTCCCAGAGATCTGAGGGGAGGGAGAATTTCAAGAGAAATCCCATTTAGACCTTGGTGTTTTAAGGTCTCTCTCTGCATAATATTGGAATCTGGGTCTCTATACAATTCCATTTAATGCAGAAGAAAGCATCTCTTTGGATGCAAAAACATGGCACTGATCTATCAGTTGAGGACAGAAATCAACATATTTTAATAACAACAGCTTGGGTTACTTGAAATTTTCCATAGGATTCCCTGTCTCAACAACTCAATTACCTGACACACAATCTCCTTAGTGGAAGACTGGTTTGGTCACTACAGATAGCCTATTCTAACTTTATCCCCCACTATTAGAAAAGCTCCTAATAAGTGAATACATACCATATTTGTCTTTCTGTATTTTAGTTAATTCACCTAGGTTATTTTTTGGTTCTGGCCATTTGCCTGAAAAGATCATGATGTCATTTTCTTACATGAATAATACTCCATTGTGGAAATATTCCACATTTCCTGAAAGGAGATAGTCTGTCCTGTTCTTTAGTCCTTGGAAGTTGCTGGGACTTTAATCATTTCATTGAATGACAAACTATGAGGATAAGTATGTTCTTTTAGCCTAGAAGTCCCTCCAACTTCTTTCACTTCCTAGTGATTTGAATTACAATGTCCCTTTGAAGCTCATCTATTTACATGTGGAATCCCCAGTGAAGAAATGTCTGGGAAAGGTGAGACCCTTTGGCCTCATTAAATAATATAATTCCTCTCAGTATCTGTCACATTGTATCTTTTTTTGTTGTTGGCCTTGGTCTCGCTATTTCTGAATCTGTTTCTAGCTCTTTCTCTCTGTCTCCCTCTATCTTCCTAACTCCTGTGGTTCAGTATGAAAAGATATCAGTTCTTCTGAAGGACTACAAGAAGATGACTGCTTACTGATGTAAAGTCCTGGATGTTCTATTTAAAAATATACGTAAGGTCCCAATTATTTTATTTTTTTCCAAGAGTTGCCTTGATAAGGGAATCTATGATAAGGTGAAACTCACAGGTCAAAGACACTTGACTTTATTAATGACCTCTTGAAAGAAATAAGTGACACTTTTCCTGAACTAAGAATCTTGGACATATGATCTTTCATCTCTGGATTGTGTGCTTTCAGCTGCCCAGATGTACACATGTAGGGCTGCTCAGCCTTTTTGCAAGCATTTCTGGGTGATTTGCATTCCAATGTCTCCTTGAAGCTCTTCTATTTAGATTAGTCTGCAGTGAGGAAATATCTAGGAAAGGTTAGATGGTATGGCCTTGTTAGACATTGTAGTTCCTATTGGAGTTATATTATAGGATCATGTGCTTTGAGGTTGATATGCCAATGAATGTGACCTGATACAATGGAGTCTCTGTCTCCTGGTCTAGGTCAATTTATATGTTTGTTTCTTTCTGTTTCAATCTCTCTTTTTTTCTGAATATGTCAGTCTTTCTCTCTTTCTCTCTCTCTCTCTCTCTCTCTCTCTCAGTCTCCCTCTATCTGCCTGCCGCTTATGGTTCAGTATGAAAAGCTCTCAATTTTGCTGAAGGACTACAATGAGATGACTGGACGGTTTCTGTAAAAATGTAAGCTAGTCACAATGTAACACATTTTGTTCAAAGAAGGGCCTTGGTCAGGGATCATTTTCACAGAAAGTAATTCACTGACTGAGGATATATCTGTACATTTAACAAATAATAATGTAATCTGTAATAATGTAAATGTCACATGTCAATTACACATGACTCTATTAATGACCATTTGAAAGAAATATGTGACACTTTTCCTGAACTTAGAGTCTTGGACACAAGAAATGCCATGTCTTTTTTGTGTGCTTTCAGCTGCCCAGATTGAGGCATGTAGAGCTGCTCAGGCTTTCTCTCAAGCAGGTACTTGGCCCTTTTAAATGAAACTGTAATGTTTATTTAGCTGGACAGCTTCCTAAGTAGAGAAGTTTCAAAGTGATGTGGGTTTAAGGGGAATGTACCAAATGAAAAGGCCTAATCCTACTTAGGTCTTGGTTCTGAACATTTCCTAGACTGTGACTTTGAACTGAGCAGTTACTCACAAACTCAATAAATGTAGCTGCACATTCTTATTGAGTTAATAGGCTTGCAGGGCCTTTGATTCCCTAGGCTACTGAGCCTTTAAGAGAAGAGAAAAAAGAAAGAAACCAAACAATTCTTGGGACTGTTTTGGCTGAAACAGAGAAAGAATGGTGGGTGTAAAAGAAGAACGGAAGGAAAATAAAGTATTTGACAGATGGTGCTGTTCCCCACTATTAGCAGGGTTGCCTTGCCTGACCTAGCTGGATCTGCAGCTGTGTCCTCCTCAGTGGTCAGTGAGGAAGCCTCTTGGTCCTAGGGTTGAGCATTAAAACTGGGACTTCAGGACAGAGAACAGGTACTGTGTTATATTCCTAGGACACAAGAGCAGCTGTGTCCTCCAGCAAACACTCTAAATATAGTGTTAGTGCCAGGACTGCTTGTTCAGAGATGCCTCCTGAGCTCATGGGGTCTGAAGTAGCTGGGTTACCATTAGTTCATGGCTAAGATTTTCTGCTCCATAATGAGTTCCTGGAAAGCATGCCTTATAAAGACAAACTCTGATCTCCTTTAGCAGAATATTTTCTTCATAGTGAAAGTCATTGTAAAAGTTGTCAATATACAATTTTTAAAGATTATGTAGGAATTTCTTATAACATACATAAATAACACTCCTTTTCCATTGCACCCAGAATCAAATTCCTATCCATGTTTCACACCAATTTTTTGATACATCAATTGAATTATGTGTTGTTCATCTACTCATTAGAAGATGTTCACAGTCTCAGTGCCATGTCCATAAAACATCTTTACCACACCTTGGCACAACCCACAAGAAGAAACCATCTGTCATAAAGAGCTCTACACTTCATCACCTTCTTCACAGATTTTCTTATGTATTTACTTATTATAATTTGTTCCCTTTGTATTTCCTCTGCTTCCCTCTCCCACTTCTCCTTTCAGTTTCTCTTAGGTTCCTTCTTCTACTCCTATGGCCTTTTTCTACTTCACCTAGAAGGGAGGTCCTTCTCCCCCTTCTATGTGCCCCTAGCACTTTAGGTATAAATAAGGCTCACCCCATCATTTTCCTCTGCTTCCTGATTCAGGCTTACTGCCTCCTCTCGTGCAGGCTTCCCAGAGCTCTGAGATGTGGGAGAATTTCATAGGGAAACCTCATTTAGAACTGGGTGTTTTAAAATAATATTGGCCAATGGGTCTCTGTATGCAATCCCATTTGCTGCAGAAGGATGCATCTCTATGGATCCAAGAACATGGTACTGATCTATGAGCCTGGGTTGCTTGAAAAGTTCCATAGGATGCCCTTGCCAAACAACTGAATTCACTGCCACCTAATCCCTTTTTTGAAGATCAGCTTGGTCACAATAAATGGCCAGTTGAAACTTTATCCCCCATATTAGGAGATCTCCTAATTAATGAATACATACCATATTTATCTTTCTGCATTTTACTTACTTTACCCAGGATGATTTTTCCTGGTTCCATCCATTTGTCTGAAAGAAACATGATGTCATTTTCTTAGCTGAATAATATTCCATTAAGAACATAGTCCACATATTTCACAAAGAATATTGTCTGATTCATCTTGAGACCTTCAATGTTGCTGGTATTGTAATTAATTGTATTGAATGAAAAACTATCTGAATAACTTTGTTCTTTTAGCCTAGCTCCATCTTCTTCAACTTCCTAGTGATTTGAATTGCAGTGTCCTCTTGAAGCTCTTTTATTTACAAGAGTAGTCAACAGTGAGGAAATTTCTGGGAAAGGTTACATGGTATGGCCTTGTTAGATAATGTAACTCCTATTGGAGTTATATTATAGGAAGTATGCTGTTGGGTTCTGCTGAAGAACTACTACAAGATTACTTCTTGCTGACATGACTTCTTGGATTGTTCTCTGTAAAACTATAAACAAATCACAATTTAAACATTTTGTTCAAAGAGTTGCCTTAGTCAGGGAGCATTTGCACAGTAAGTACTTCACAGACTGGGGACTATCTGTGCGTTTAACAAATAATAATGTAATCTGTAATAATATGAAAGTCACATGTCAAGAACACCTGACTTTATTGATTACCACTTGAAAGTGACACTTTTCCTGAACTAAGAGTCTTGGACACAGGAACTGTCATCTATGGATTGTGTGCCTTCAGCTGTCCAGATTGCAACATGTAGGGCTGCTCAGCCTTTCTCTCAAGTATGCTGTCCACTTCACCCTTTTAATAACTGGCTCCTGAAACTCTTACTGGCTTTAATCTGTTTCATGACATTATTCTCCATCTCAGCCAATGAGCACTTGACAGAATCTTGAGGTTTCCATGGAGATAAGTAAACAAATTTTCCTCAGTGTTCAGTATCTCTGATTCTGTGCACAAGTGACATTTTCTTGTGAAACCCAACAAGCATTTATCTCATCCCTTTATCCAGATCCTCCACTTTTACTCCTGTTTATGTCTGTGATAATGTCTGTTTGGAAAGGAAACTTTAATCTTACATTATTTAATTGTATAGCTTCCTATGTAGGAAAGCTTCAATGTGATGTGGGATTAAGGGGAATGCACCAAATGACATGGTGTTCTTTTACTATGGATTTGGATCTGAAATTTCCTAGGTTGTGACTTTGAACTGAGCAGTTACTTGCATACTCACTAAATATACCTTCACATTCTTATTGATATAATAGGCTGTCAGGGTCTAGGATTCCCTGTGGTATTGCATCTTTAAGAGCAGGGAGAAGAAAAGGAAACCAGATAATTCCCTGGAGTGATTTTCCTGAAACAGAGAATGATTGGTGTCTGTAGAAAAAGAACTGAAGGGCAAGATATTATATGACAGCTGGTGCTATTCCACAACCTCTATGAGCAAGGTTGCCTTGGTTGACCTGGGTGGATGTACAGCTGTATCCTAATCAGTGATCAGCGAGCACGTTTCCTGGTCCTGAGATTTACTGTTAAAACTGGGCCATCAGTACAGAGAAATGGGTTGGTGTTTTATACGTAGGATACAAGAGCAGCTGTGTTATTTGCTGTAGTCTTCCAGACAAACCCTTTAAATATAGTGTTAGTGCTAGGATTGCTTGTTCAGAGGTGTCACCTGAGCTATGTGGTCTGACATAGCTGGTAACCCCTAGTTCAAGGCAAGGATTCTCAGCTACATAATGAATTCCTGGAAAGAATGCCTTACAAAGTCAAACTCTGCCCTTTTTAATGGAATCTTTTGTCCATGTTAAAAGCCATTGTAAAAATTGTCAACATATTATTTTTATTGATTATGCATGACTCTCATAATATGTATGTAATACATATTACATGTATTAGACTGCTTTTACATTGCTCCCCGGTTCAAATTTCTACCTTTGTGTCACACTATTTTTTTTCTTTAAAATACATCAATTGAAGTAAGTATTGTTCATATACTCATTGAAATATACAAGAGTCTCAGTGTCAATTGCATAAAAGAAAAATGGCTTTATTTTGCCACATACTGGCACAAACCCCAAGAAGAAGCCATCAGTCCTGAAGAGATCTATACGTTATCACCTTGTTCATAGATTTTCTTATGTATTTATTTATTATGAATTGTTCACTTTGTATCACCACTGATACTCCCTCCCTCTTCTCCTTCCTCTCCCACATACCCTCCTTCTTCTATCCCTATGGCTCTCTTTAGTTCCCTGATAGGGGAGGTCTTCCTCAGCCTTCTATCTGACCCTAGCTTATCAGGTCTCTTCAAAGCTGGCTGCATCATCTTCCTCTCCAGCCTGATTGTCAGGGCATTGTTCTCCTTGTGTCCTCACCTTTATTTATGAAACTCTTCCTGCCTCCTCTCCTACAGGCTGCCCAGAGCATTGTGATTTCATATCATTATTAAGTCAAAATAGCATTGAGATATCATCATAGCATTGTAAGGTTATAATAGTCTTGAGATGTCATAATATCATTGTGATATCATAATATACTTTTGCGATCATAATACCATTATGATGTCATAATAATATTGTAATGTCCTAACAGCACTGTGATGTCATAATTTAACACATTTAACATTTTTCAGTCATAAGAACATTGTGATGTCATAACCAAATTTAATATCATAATATCATTATGATGTCATAATAGCATTGTGAAGTCAATACATCATTGTGATGTAATAACATTATGAATTCATTATTCCATTGTAATGTTAAACCAAATCATGTAGTATTAGCATTGTGTTCTCATAATAGCATTGGAATGTCATGATCAATTTTGATTTCAAAATGCCATTGTGATGTCATAATAGCAATGTGATGTCCTAATATCATTGTGAAGACATACTGCTCTGAATTCATAATAGCATTTTGATGTCAAACTTCCATAGTGATGTCATACCACAATCATGTCGTAATACCAGTGTGATGTTTTAAAAGCATTGTGTTGTCATAATAGCATTGTGATATCATCACAGTAATGAGATGTCCTAATATCATACCATTGTGAAGTCATAATAGCATTGTAATGTCATAATTCCATTCTGATGGCATAACACAATCATGTCTTAATAGCTTTTGATGTCATAAGAGAATTGAGAGTTCATAACATTCTGATGTCATAATAGCTTTGTGATGTCAAAATACCTTTATGATGTCATAATATGATTTTGATGTCATGATAGCATTATGATATCAAAATTCTATTGCGATGTCCTACTTGAAACTTGTAGTAATACCATTATGAAGTCATAATACATTTTGTGATAATAATATATTTATTATTGTATAATACCATTGTGATGTTATAATATCACTGTGATGTCATAGTAGCAGTGTGATGTGATCATGACATTGTGATTTCATACTACAATCATGTCTTAAAACTATTGTGAAGTTATAGGAGCATTGGATGTCATGATGATTTTTGATGTGATGATGCCTTTGTGAACTACTAATAGCATTGTGATGTCATAATTCCATTGGAATATCATTTCTTTGTAAGATTATAATATTATTCTGAGGTTGCACCACAATCAGGTCATAAAAACACTGAAATGTCATAATAGCATTTTGATTTCATAATACCATTTTTAAGTTATAATAGTATTGTTATGTCATAGTAGCTTTGCAAAGTCATAACACAATTGAGATAACATAATAGTATTGTAATGTCATCATGGCATTGATATGGCCTAATATTGTTGTAAAGTCAAACAATTTTGAAATCATAATAGCACTGTAATGTCATTTTCCATTATGATGTCATAAAGCAATCATGTTATAATAGAATAGCCTACAAGCATATGGAAACTGAACAACATCCTGCTCAATGATAGCTGGGTTAAGGAAGAAATAAAGAAAGAAATTAAAGACTTTCTAGAATTCAATGAAAATGAAGGTACCTCATACCCTAATTTATGGGACATAATGAAAGCAGTGCTCAGTGGAAAATTCATAGCACTAAGTGCCTTAAAAAAGAAATTTGTGACATCTCATCCAAACAACTTAATGGCTGAACTGAAAGCACTAGAGTAAAAAGAAGCAAATATACCCAAGAAGAGCCGATATCTGGAAATAATAAAACTCAGGGCTGAAATCTATCAATTGGAAATAAATAAAATTATTCAAAGAATCAATGAAACCAGGAGTTGGTTCTTTGAGAAAATCAACAAGATAGACAAATCTTTAGCCAAACTATCTAAAAGGCAGAGAGAAACTATCCAAATCAGCAAAATCAGAAATGAAAGGGGGATATAACTACAGACAAATCCGAAGAAAACCAAACAATCATTAGGTCATACTACAAAAACCTATATGCCACGAAATTCAAAAATCTACAAGAAATGGCCAATTTTCTTGATACATTCCATTTACGAAAATTAAGTTAAGATCAGGTAGAAAGCTTGAATACACCTATATCCCTCAAGGAAATAGAAGCAGTTGTGAACATTCTCCCTTCCAAAAAAAAAAAAAAAAAAAAAAAGCCATGGGACAGATGGATTCAGTGCAAAATTCTACCACACCTTCAAAGAAGTGCTAATTCCAATTCTCTTCAAACTATTCCACAAAATAGAAACAGAAGGAACATTGCCAAACTCATTCTATGAAGCCACAGTAACCTTGATACCGAAACCACACAAAGACCCAACAACAACAACAACAAAAAAAAAAACAACTTCAGACCTATCTCTCTCATGAAGATTGATGCAAATATACTCAACAAAATACTTGCAAACTGAATCCAAGAACAAATCAAAGATATCATCCACCATGACCAAGTAGGCTTCATCACAGGCATGCAAGGGTGGTTCAACATACGGAAATCCATCAATGTAATTCACCACATAAACAAACTGAAGGAGAAAAACCACATGATCATCTCCTTATATGCCAAATAAAAACATTTGACAAATTCCAATACCAATTCATGTTTAAAGTCTTGGAGAGAGCAGGGATAAAAGGCACATATCTAAACATAGTAAAGGCAATATACAACATGCCTATAGCCAATATCAAACTCAATGGTGAGAAATTTAAATCAATCCCACTGAAATCAGGGACAAGACAAGGCTGCCCACTCTCTCCATATCTCTTCAACATAGTTCTGGAAGTCCTTGCTAGAGCAATAAGACAGTTGAAGGAGATCAAGGGGATACAAATTGGAAAGGAAGAAGTCAAATTATTACTATTTGCAGATGATATGATAGTATACGGGAGTGACCCCAAAAACTCTACCAGGGAACTCCTACAGCTGATAAACACATTCAGCAAAGTGGCGGGATACAAAATTAACTCAAAAAAAATCAGTAGCCCTCCTGTATACAAAAGACAAAAGGGCTGAGAAAGAAATTAGGGAAACAACACCCTTCACAGTAGCCACAAATGACATAAGGTACCTCGGAGTAACCCTAACTCTCTCTCCATATCTCTTCAACATAGTACTTGAAGTTCTAGCCAGTGCAATAAGACAACTAAAGCAGATCAAGGAGATAAAAGTTGGAAAGGAAGAGGTCAAAGTGTCACTATTCGCAGATGATATGATAGTATACGTGAGTGATCCCAAAAACTAAACCAGAGAACTCTGTCAGAGGATAAACACCTTCAGCAAAGTGGCAGGATACAAAATCAACTCAAAAAAATCAGAAGCCCTCCTATATAACAAAGACAAAGTGGCCGACAAAGAAATAAGGGAAACAGCACCCTTCACAATAGCCAATAATAACATATAGTATTTTGGGGTGACACTAATCAAGCAAGTGAAAGACCTGTTTGAGAAAAACTTCAAGTCTCTGAAGAAAGAAATCGAAGAACATATCAGAAGATGGAAAGATCTCCCATTTTCATGGTTTGGCAGGATTATCATAGTAAAAAAGGCCATTTTGCCAAAAGCAATCTACAGATTCAATGCACCCATCAGAATACCAACTCAATTCTTTACAGACCTTAAAAAATGATTCTCAGCTTCATATGGAGAAACAAAAAACCCAGAATCTCCAAAACGATCCTGTACAACAACAGATCATCTGGAGGTATTTCCATCCCAATATCAAGCTACACTACAGAGCCATAGTAATAAAAACGGCATGGTATTGTCATAGAAACAGAAAGAAGGATGAATGGAACCAAATAGAAGACCCAGAAATAAACACACACACACATGAATACTTGATTTTTGACAAATATGCCAAAACCATTCATTGGAAAAAAGACAGCATCTTCAACAAATGATACTGTTCCAACTGGATGACTACATGCAGAAAAATGAAAATAGATCCATATTTATCACCCTGCACAAAACTAAAGTCCAAGTAGATCAAAGACCAACATTATACCAGATATTCTATATCGGTTAGAAGAAAAATTGGGGAACAGACTAGAACTCATTGGCATAGGAGACAACTTTCTGAACAGAACAGCAAAAGCACAGGCTCTAAGAGCAACAATCAATAAATGGGACCTCATGAAACTAAAAAGCTTCTGTAAAGCAAAGGACACCATCATCAAAACAGAATGAATGCCAACAGATTTATAAAGAATCTTCACCAACTCTTTATCTGACAGAGGGCTAATAACCAGTATATATAAAGAACTAAAGAAGCTGAAAAGCAACAAACCAAGTAATCCAATTAAAATTAGGGAACAGATCTAAACAACAAACTCTCAATAGAGGAATATTGAATGGTAGAGAAACACTTAAAGAAATGCTCAATCTCATTAGCCATTAGGGAAACACAAATCAAAATGACCCTGAGATTTCACCTTACACCCATCAGAATGGCCAAGATAAAAAACTCAAGTGACAACATATGCTGGAGAGGTTGTGGAGAAAGGGGAACCCTCCTCCATTGCTGGTGGGAATGTAAACTGGTACAACCACTTTGGAAGTCAATCTGATGCTTTCTCAGTCATTTAGGAATAGTGCTTCCTCAAGAGCCAGCTATACCACTGCTAGGTATATATCCAAAATGTGCTCAAGAACACAAGGACATTTGCTTAGCCATTTTTTAGCAGCTTTATTTGTAATTGCCAGAACCTGGAAACAAGCCAGATGTCTATCTATGGAGGAATGGATACAGAAATTTTGGTATTTTTACACAATGGAATACTACTCAGCAATACAAAAAAGAGGAAATCATGAAATTTGCAGGCAAATGGTGGGATCTAGAAAAGATCATTCTGAGTGAAGTATCTCAGAAGGAGAAAGACAAACATGGTATATACTTGCTTATATAGACCTACAAGATATGATAAACCTAATGAAATCTACACACATAAAGAAGATAAACAAGAAAGTGAACACAGGGTAAGATGATCAATCCTCACTTATAAAGACAAATGGGATGTGCATTGGACGTATGACAGGAGTCTACCCAGAAGGCATCTGAAAGATCCTACCTAACAGTGGTTCAAAACAGATACTAAGACTCATAGCCAAACCTTCAGAAGAAGGGTAGTTAGTATGATATGGAAAGGACAGGAACTCCACAAGGACCAAATATATCTGGGCATAGGGGTCTTTTCTGGGACTGACTCTCTACCAAGGACCGTATATGGTTATAACTTAGAACCTTTGCTCAGATGAAGCCCATGGTAGCTCAGTAACCAATTGGTTTCCCATAGTAAGGGGAACAGGGATTATATCTGGCAGGAAATCAATGGCAGGCTCTTTGACTCCACCACCACCCAAGGGAGGAACAGTCCTATTAGGCCACAGAAGAGGACTCTGGAAATACCTGATAAAACAGGGTCAGATGAAAGGGGAGGAGGGCCTCTCCAATCAGTGGACTTGGAAAGGGGCAGGGATGAGATGAGGGAGGGAGGATGGGATTGGGTAAGAATAAGGGAGCGGGATACACCTGGGAAACAGAGTTAAAAATATTTAACTAAGATTAAAAAAAAAGAATTGTGAAGTCATCATAAAATTATGAGGTCAACAGAGAATTGTGATATCATAATAGCATTGTCATGTCATAATACCATTTTGAAGTCATAATAAAACTATGATGCCATAATAACATAATGATGTCATAATAGCATTTAGATATCATACCATTGTGATGTCATAATACCTTTTTATATCATAAATGCATTGTGATATCATAAGACCATTGTGATGTTACAATACAATTTTGTGGTCATAATAGCATTGTAGTGTCATAATACAATTATGAAGACATCACAGCTTTGTGATGTCATAATATCACTGTGATGTCAAAATTCCAGTGCGATACCATACAACAATCATGTTGTATTACTATTATGGTGTCTTCATAACATTGTGATATCATAATAACATTGTGATGTTCAAATAACATTACAAAATCATAGTACCATTTGGATTTGATAATATTGTGATATCATAATTGTATTGTTTTGTCAAAATACCTTTGTTATGTTATAATTGCATTGTTATTTCATATCAATGTGATGTCATAATAGCATTGAGATATCAAAATAACATTGTGAAGTCATAAGAGCATTATGTGTTCATAATAGCACTGTGATGTCACAAAAGCATTGTTATGTCATCCTAGCTTTTTGTTGTTCTAATATCATAGCATGGTGTTGTCATAATACCATTGAAGTCATAATAACATTGTGATGTCATAATAACATTGTGAAGTCATTGTTATGACTTCAATGATTAGGATATCATAACATTGTGATGTCATAATAGCATTTTGATAGCAAAATACATTTTTGATGTCATAACATTGTGATTTCATATCATTATGATGTTGTAATAGACTTGAGATATCATAATAGCATTGGGAAGTCATAATAGGATTGTAATATCATAATAACATAGTGAAGTCCTAATGTCATAGTAGCTTTGTGAAGTCATATCATTGTGATAGCATAATATATTATGTCAACACAGCATTGTGATGTTTTATAGCACTATGTCAACAATATTTATGTACTAATAATATTGTACTGTTATCATAGCATTGTGATATGAAACCAATATTGTGATGTCATAATAGCATTGTGATGTAGTAATAACATTGTGATGTCATAATAGAAGTTTTTGGTCATGATGCCATCGTAGAGTTATCATAGCATTGTGAACTCATCACACTATTGTGATATCTTCATAGCGCTTTGATGTCATAATAGCATTGTGAGGGCATGATAGCATGGTGAAGGCATCATAGCACTTTGTGATGTGTGAAGTCATCATAGCATTGTGATGTCATAATAGTACTGTGATATCATAAAACCATTGTGATTTCATAGTAGCATTGAGATGTCATACCTTTTCAATGGCAAAATACCATTGCTGTGTCATAATAGCATTGTGATTTCATAATTCAATTGTAATGTCATAAAACTATCTTATCGTAATAGTATTGTGATGTTGTTATATCATTGTGATGTCAAAATTATATTTTGATGTCTTACCACAATCAAACATTGAGTTGCTATATATTTGTGATGTCATAATAACATTTGATATTATAATATTGGGATGTGATCGTGGCATTAAGATATCATGCCTTTGCTAGACTCTATCAAAACACACTAAGCAAGTCCTAAATAGTTCCTCCTTCACATATATGTCTGTCAAATATTCGAACCCTGAAGGCTGAAGAAGATGCTCCAACATTACAGAGAGTTATGGGGTGACTGTTCAGGCAACAAATGTTTCTGTCAATTTTTTTTTTGGAAGCTGTTAACATGCACTTTCTATTTGCTCTGGTAACTCAATTTATTCCTTCTCCAGTCTCTGATGGGGTTGAAGACCCAATAATTACACTGCCACAATGAAGCTTAAGTTGTTTAGAATTTAAGAAATGCTTTCATATTGGTAATATCAATAAGGTTAAAAGTTAATTTAGGTATAGAACTCTAAACTTGTAAAGATGGGATAATCAGATACTTTCTCCTAAGTTGCTAAATATACATGGACTGAACATTGCACTGAACATTGTCAATTTTACTTAAGGGTTTTCATAATTTCAAAATTATTATTACACTTAAATAAAAGGAGTCTTTGATTGGACTTAAAGGGGGAAATGTTGACAAAATGTTCTTTTGAAATGTATACACCTTAACTTGTTCATTCAAATGCTGATTTGTACCCCCCCCACTCTCTGGTTTCAATCTGGATATTGCATTATACTTATTCTATGCATCATGTCTCAACTTCGTGTAAACCGGGCTAAAAATAAATAAATAAATAAATAAATAAATAAATAAATAAATAAAAGCAACTAGCCACAATTTTGTACAAGAAGAGGAGAGGAGCCAGAAGATAGGAAAGAGGTGAGGATTCAGAATACAAGAAATGTGTGGGAATAAAAAAGTGTGAGGGCAGAGCTGGGACAGTCGAGCTGGAAGGGAACTAGAAATTATGTAGATACTGAACCAGAACTAAGAAAAAAGTAAATAAAATGGGTAAAATCTAAATGCTAGGAAACTATGTGGTATTGGAGGTTTAGGAGGGAATAACTATTGGCCATCATTGTGTTATAGGTTAGCTAAATAAAACCAGAATCTCTGTGGTGACTTGGTTATAAAGCTCTATTGGATTAAAAACAGCTTTACCAGAAGATATATCAATAGTAAATATTAATTGAAATGAACAAAAGAGAAGTCATATCATTGTGATGAAATAATAGCATTGTTATGTCATAAAAGCATTGTGATGTATAATACCTTTGTGATGTCATAATAGAATTTTGATGTCATAAAAGCATTATGATATCAAAATAGCATTGTGAATTCATAATAGCACTGAGATGTCATGGAACCATTGTGAAATCATAATACAATTATGATGTAATATGATTGTGATGTCATTGTAGCATTGTGATGTCATCATAGCATTGTGATGTCATATCATTGTGATGTCCTAAAACATTGTGAAGTCACACAGTTTTGAATTAAAATAGAATTGTGACATCATAATACATTGTGATGTAATTGTTTTCAAAGTAGCATTGGGACGTCATACCATTGTGATGTCATCATAGCATTCTGATGTTATTATAGCATTATGAAATCATAATAAAATTGTGATGTCATCACTGCATTGTGAAGCTGACATAGCATTGTCATGTCATAATACCATTGTGATGTCTTAATACCATTGTGAACTCATACCTTTATGAAGTCATAACATCATTGTTATGTTATCATAGCATTATGAATTCATAATGCCATTGTGATGTCAAAAGACCATTGTGATATCATATCATCGAGATGTCATAATTGCATTGTGATGTGATATCACCATTGTGATATTATATCATTGTAATGTCAAAATAGTGTTTAAATGTCATAGCATTGTTACATTTTTGAGGTTATAATAGCATTGTGATATCATCATAGCATTGAGATATCCTAATATCATTGTAAATTCATACAGTTGTGAAGTCATAATGCTTTGTGATGTTGTGGTACAATTGTGATGTCATAATAGTATAGTGATGACATAAAACCATTGTGATGTCATCATACCATTGTGATGTCAAAATTCCATATGACAAACATGTCATAATAGCATTGTGATATCAGAATAGCATTGGGATGTCAAAAAAATTTTGATGTCATGAGGCTTTGTGATATCATAATAGCATTGTGATTATATAGTTGCATTGTGATGTCATAATATAATTTTGAGGTCATGATTGCATTGTGATATCATAATAACATGGTGATGTCATAACAGCTTTGTGATGTCATAATACCATTGTGATGCCATATAATCGTGATGTCATAATAACACTTAGATGCCATAAGATTGTGATTTCTTAATAAGTTTTTAAATATTAATACCATTGTGATGTCATAATAGCTTGTGAAGTCATAAAACCACTGTGTTGTCATACTATTATTGTGAAGTTCTAATAGCTTTGTTATATCATAATATCATTGTGTTGTCAAAATTCTATTGTGAGGGCATACCACATTCATGTGAGTATACCATTGTAATGACATAATAGCATGGTGATGTCATAGTAGCTTTGTAATGTCATAATGGCAGTGTGTTGTCATAATACATTGTGATGTCATATCATTGTAATGTCGTAATATCATTGTGAACTCATACCGAAATGATATCTTATTAGCATTGTGACATCTTAAAATAATTCTGATGTCAAAATACCATTGAGATGTCATAATAACATTTTCAGGTCATAATGCCATTGATATGTCAAAATTCCATTATGATGTCATACCACAATCATGTTGTAATAGCATTTTAATGTCATAATAGCATTGTGATATCATAATGGCATTGTGATGTCATAGTACCATTGGGATATCATAATACCATTATGATGTCACCACAGTGTTGGGCAATCATAAAAGCCTTGGAAAGGCAGCATTTTCACTGTAAGTTATTCACTGACTGAGGACACTGACTGAGTATTTACTGGCATACGCAGTAAATTTACCTTCAAATTCTTATTGATATAATAGGCAGGCAGGGTATAGGTTCCCTGGGGTATTTAATCTTTAGGAGCAGGAAAGTTAAGTAAGCCAGAAAATTTCTGGGACTTGTTAGCTGAAACAGAGAAAGATCAGTGAGTTTAAAAGGAGAACTAAAGGGCAATACAATCTTTGACAGCTGGTGATGTTCCACATGTTTTTGCCAACCCCATATGAACACCATTGCCTTGGCTGAACTGGCTGGATTGGCAGCTCTATCCTACTCTGTAGTCAATGAGCAATCCTCCTGATCTAGGGGTTTAAATTCAAAACGGGGCCTTCAGGACAGAGAAATTGGTCCCTGTTATACATCTAGGATAAAAGAGCAGCTGTTTTTCTTGCTGTGCCCCCCCATAAAAACCCTCTGAACGTATTGGACTGATTGATGCTAAGTGCCTCTTGAGCTCATGAGGTTAAGGTTACTGGGTAAAACTAGTTCATAGCTAGGATGCTCTGCTCAATAATGAGTTCCTAGAAAGCACATCTTACAAATTCAAACTCTACAGTCCATGCGAGAAATCTTTTCTCCATGTTAAAACTCATTATAAAAGTTGTTACCCTATTATTTTTATTGATTATGTGGGAATTTCACATAATATACATTACACTTCTTTTCCATTGCTCCCAGGTTCAAATTCCTTCCCATTTATCAAAATTATTATTTTCTTTAAAATACCTGAATTCAAGTATGTGTATTTCATCTACTCATTGGAACATGATCAGAGTCTCGGTGCCAAGTTCCTTAAAGAAACCTGGGTTCATTATTGTGGTAGTCTGATACCACCCCCGAGAAGAAGCCATCAGTCCTGAACATCTCTGTACTCCATCACCTTCAACACAGTTTGTTTTATGTGCTTATTTATTATGATTTTTCACTTTGTATCCACCTCTCTTCTCCCTCCAGTCCAACCCACCCTCATTTTCCTACCCACATGGCCTTTCTCTAGTTCCCTTAAAGGGGAGGTCCTCCTCCCGTTTATATCTGACCCTAGCTTATCAGGTCTCATCAAGCGTGTCTGCATCACCTTCTTCTGTGACCTGGTTCTCAGCACATTTTTCTCCAAATGTCTTCAATTCCCTCTACTTAAGACACTCTTTATGCTTTTCTCCTGCAGGCTTCCCAGAGTACTGAGGGGGAGGGAGAATTTCATAATAAAATCTCATTTAGAGCTGGGTGATTTAAGGTCTCTCTTTGCATAATATCGAACTGTGAGACTCTGTATGAAATAACATTTGATGCCTGAGGAATCATCAATGTGGATGCAAGAACAAGGCACTGATGTATCATTTGAGGGCAGAGAGCAACATATTTTAATAATAACAGCCTGGGTTGCTTGAAAATTTTTGTAGTATGGTCTGGCCAAACAAATCAATTAACTGTCACTCAAATACCAACTAAATTTACCTTCCCATTCTTATTGATATAATAGGCTGTCAGGATCTAGGGTTTCTTGGGGTATTGAGACATTAAGCACAGGGAAAAGAGAAGAAAACAAGAGAATTCCTGGGAATGGTTTGGCTGAAACAGAGAAAATTGGTGAGTGTAAATGAAGATCTGAGTGTAAGTAAACTATTTCACAGCTGGTGCTCTTCCACACTAGTTTTTGACAATCCTCTATGAGCAGAGTTGTCTTTGCTGACCTGGCTGGTTCGGCAGCTGTAATGTTCACTGTGTCAGTGAGGAATGCTCTTTGTCCTGAGATTTACATTTAAAAACTATTCCCCCAGGACAGAGAAATGGCTCTGTGTTATAAGCCTAGGACATAAAAGAGTAGCTTTGTTTCCTGCTAAGGTCCTCCAGACAAACCCTGTAAATGTAGTGTTAGTGCCAGAACTGTTTGTTCCGAGTTTTAAACATGAATTTATGGGGTCTGACATAACTGGGTAACCACTAGTTGATGTCTAGAATCCTCTGCTACATAATGAGCTCCTGGAAAGAATACCTTACAAAGTCAAACTCTGTGCTCCTTAAGAGAATCTTTTCTCCATGTTAAAAGTCATTGTAAAAGTTGTCAACATATTATTTTTATTGCTTATGAGACAATTTCATATAATATACATTACACTCCTTTTCTATTGCTCTAAGGCTCAAAAGCCTACCAATGTGTGACACTAAAATATTTTTCTTTAAAATACATCAGTTCAAGTACGCATTGTTCATCTACTCATTAGAAAATTTTTGGAGTCTCAGTGCCAAGTCCCTTAAGGAAACCTTATGTTCATCCTTCCTCCACCATTGCACCACCAAGAAGCCATCAGACCTGAAGAGTTCAATACTTCATCACCATGATCATAGTTTTTCTTATGTATTTGAATATTATGATTTGTTCACTCTGTATCACCTATGCTGCCCCCTCACTCTTCTCCTTTCAGTCCCACCCACCATCCTTCTTCTAACCTTATGCCCTTTGCCTAGTTCTCTCAAAGAGGAGGTCCTCCTCCCCCTTATATGTGACCCTAGCTCATCAGGTCTCATCAAGCATGTCTGCATCATCTTATTCTGTGGCCTGGTTCTCAGGGCATTTTTTTCCATATGTCTTCAATTCCCTGTACTTAAGACACTCTTTCTCCTTTTCTCCTGTGGGCTGCCCAGAGTACTGAGGGAAGGGAGAATTTCATACCGACCCATTTAGAGCTGGATGATTTAAGGTCTCTCTCTGTATAATATCAGACTGTGGGTATCTTTATGAAATCACATTTGATGCCTGAGGAATCATCAATGTGGATGCAAGAACAAGGAACCTACCACAGAGGGCCTCTGAAAGCCTCTGCCCTGCAGACTATCAATGCAGATGCTGAGCCTGATGGGCAACTGTTGGGCAGAGTGAAGGAAATTTTATGTAAGAACTGGGAAATAATAAGAGATGGAGAGGACAGGGTCTCCACAAGGAGAGCAACAGAACCAGAAAATTTGAACATAGGGAACTTCCCAGAGATTCATACTCCAACCAAGGACTATTCATAGAGATAACCCAGAACCCCTGCACAGATCTAGCCCAGGGCAGTTCAGAGTCCAATTGGGTTACATAGTAATGTGAAGAGGGACTGCCTCTGACATAATCTGATTGGCCTGCTCTTTGATCACCTCCCCCTGGTGGGGAGCAGCCTTACCAGGCCATAGTAGAGGACAATGCAGCCACTTTTGATGTGAACTGATAGACTAAGATCAGAAAGGAAAGGAGAACCTCCCCTAACAGTGGACTTGGGGAGTGGCATGCATGCAGAGGGAGGAGGAAGGGTGGGATTGGGAGGGGAGGAGGGTGGGGCTTATGGGGGGATGCAGAATGAATAAAGTGTAATTGATGAAAAATTAAAAAAAAATAAAAATAAATATTAAAAAAAGAAAGAACAAGGCACTGATGTATCACGTGAGGGCAGAGAGCAACATATTTTAATAATACCAGCCTGGGTTGCTTGTAAATTTCTGTAGGATGCCCTGGCCCAACAACTCAATTACCTGTCACCCAATTACACTAGTGGAAGACTGGTTTGTTCACAATAGACAGCCCATTGGTACATTATCACCCACTATTAGGAGACTTCCTATATAAGTGAATACAAACAGTATTGGTCTTTCTGCATTTTTGTTACTTCTCCCAGGATGATTTTTTTCCTGGTTCCTTCCATTTGACTAAAAATATTATGATGTCATTTTCTTAGCTGAATGTTCCATTATGGAAATGTTCCACATTTTTCCCAAAGGAGATTTTTCAAACCTTTTCTTTATTCTTTGCATTTTCTGCGATATTAATCATTGCATTAAATGACAAACTATGAGGATAACTATGTTCTTTTAGCCTAGAAGTTCCTCCATCTTCTGGAACTTCCTGGTGATTTGAATTGCAATGTCTCCTTGAAGGTCATCTATTTACATGTTGAGTTTCCAGTGAGGAAACGTCTGGGAAGTGTTCGGAGTTATGCCCTTGTTAGATAATATAATTCCTGTTGAAGTTAAATTATCCAGGGTGTGTTTTGAGGTTGATAAACCAATGAAAGTGATCAAACAGAATGGAGTCTCTGTCTCTCAGTCTCTGTCACTTCATTTTTTTCTGTCAGTCTCACACTCTATCTGAATTTGTCTCTCTAACTCTTTCTTTCTCTCTCTGACTACCTCTCTCTGACTAGTGCTTGTGGTACAGTGTGAAAAATTCTCAGTTTTCCTGTAGTACCTCAACAAGATGATTATTTGCAGACCTAGATTTTCTCTGTATAAATATAAGCAAGGTCCCAATTAAATGCTTGTGTTCTAAGATTTGCCTTTGTCACGGAGTGTTTTCCCACTAAGTAATTCACTTACTGAGGAATTATCTGTGTATTTAACAAATAATAATGGAATCTGTCATAATGTGAAACTCAGCTGTTAAGGACACGTGACTTTATTAATTACTACTTGAAAAAATATCTGTGAAATTTTTCCTGAACTAAGAGTCTTGGACACAGGAACTGTCATCTTTGGGTTTTGTGCTTTCAGCTGCCCAGAGTGAGGAATGCTGTCTACTTGGCCCTTTTAATAATTTGCTCCTGAAACTCTTACTGGCTTTCACCTGTTTCATGACATCATTCTGCCTCTCAGGCAATCAGCTCCTGAGCAAATCTTGAGGTTTCCATGGAGGTGAGCAAACAAATTTTCCTCAGTGTCCAGTATATCTGATCCTGTGCACACATGACTTTTTCTTGTAAAACACAAAAAGCCTTTATCTCATCCCTCTATCTATATCCCCATACCTTTACTTTGTTTTCTTCTGTGACAATGTCAGGTATGAAATGAAACTTTAATGTTTATGTAACAGGACAGCTTCATAAGTAGAGAAGCTTCAAAGTGATGTGGGGTTAAGGGGAATGTAAAAAATAACAAGGTGGTCTCATAATATGGTCTTGGATCTGAAATTTCCTAGGCTGTGACTTTGAACTGTGCAGTTACTTGCATCCTCCATGAATGTACCTTCACAATCTTAATGATATAATAGTCTGGCAAGTTCTAGTGTTCCCTGGGATATTGAGTCTTCAAGAGCAGGGAAAGAAGAATGAAAACAGACAATTTCTGGGACTGGTTTGGTTAAAAAAGAGAAAGATCGGGTAGTATCAGTTGAGAACTGTGGGACAATAACCTATTTGAGAGCTTGTAATGATTCACACTGGTGTTTTCAAGCCCCTGCAAGCAGAGTTGCCTTGGCTGACCTGGCTGGTTAGGAAGTTGTGTCCTACTCAGTGGTCATTGAGAAATCTGCCTGGTCTTGTGGTTTACAATTAAAACTGCTTATTCAAGACAGAGAAATGTGTCTGTGTTATATGCCTAGGACCAAATACCAGAAGTGTTTCTTGATATTGTCCTCCAGACAAACAATCTAAACATAATGTTAGTGCCAGAACTGCTTGTTAAAAAGTCCCACCTGAGCTCATGGGGTCTGAAGAAGCTGGGTAACCACTAGTTCATGGCTAGGTTTCTCTGCTACATAATGAGTTCCTGAAAAGCATGCCTTACAAAGTCAAACTCTGCCCTCCTTTTGCGAAATATTTACTCCATTTTAAAAGTTATTGTAATAGTTGTCAACATAGTATTTTTATTATGTGGGAATTTCATATAATATACATTAAACTCCTTTTCCATTGCTTCCAAGTTCACACTATTTTTTTTCTTTAAAATACATCAATTCAAGTATGTGTTGTTCAACTACTAATTGGAACATGATCAGAATCTCAGTGCCAAGCCCCTTAATGAAAACTGATTTCTTCCTGGAGGAGTCTGCTGGTGACTTGATTCTAGATAGACTCATTTATGGTTAATCTCTTTCTTCCTGGAAGTCTAGATAACTCTTTTCTGTATTGATCAGGCCCTTCACTCATCCATTTTGGCATTGCAGGTCCTTTGCCCTTCAGCTAATGTGCATACTAGCCAGTTCCATCTTTGTTGCTGTTGTGTTCACGTATTTACTCACAAATTCAATGCAATTCCCATCAAAATACCAACACAATTTTTCATAGATCTTGAGAGAAAAATATCAATTTCATATGGAAAAACAGAAAACACAGAATTGCCGGAATGATGCTGTACAACAACAGATCCTCTATAGGCATTTCCATTCATGATCTCAAAGTGTCCTACAAAACAATAGTAATACATACGGCATGGTATTGGCATAGAAATAGAATAGTGGATCAATGGAACCTAAAATAAACCCAAAAATGAACCCACACACCTACAGATACTTGATTTTTTACAAAGAAGCCAAAACCATTCAGTGGAAAGAAGACAGCATCTTCAACAAATGGTGCTGATCTAACTGTATGTATATATGCAGAGAAATGAAAATAGATCCATACTTATCACCCTGCACAAAACTAAAGTCCAAGTGGATGAAATATCTCAACATAAAATCAGATACTCTAAATTGGTTAGTAGAAAAAGTGTTTAAGACATTGAAACTCATTGGCATAGGAGACAACTTTCTCAACACAGCACCAACAGTACAGGCTCTAAGACCAACAATCAATAAATGGATGTCAGGAAACTGAAAAGCTTCTGTAAAACAAAGGATATAGTTATCAAAATAATATGAGAGCCTACAGGATCTTCACCAACCCTATATCTGACCGAGGGCTGATATACAAACTATATAAAGAGTTAAAGAAGTTAAAAAGCAGCAAATACAGCCATCTGATTAAAAATTGGGGTACAGAGCTAAACAGAGAATTCTGAGTAGAGAAATACAGAATGGCAGAGAAACAATTAAAGAAATTCTCAACATCCTTAGGCATCAGAGAGATGCAAATCAAAACTACACTGAGATTTCATCTGACACACACACACCAGAATGGCTAAGATCAAAAACTCAAGTGACAACACATGCTGAAGATGTTGTGGAGAAAGGGGAACCCTCCTCCATTGCTGTGGTGGGAATGCAAACTTGTACAACCACTTTGGAAATCAATCTGGTACTTTTTCAGACAATTAGAAATTGTGATTCCTCAAGATCCAACCATAGCACTCCTAGGCATATATTCAAAAGATGCTCAAGGACATTTGCTCAACCATGTTTGTAGCAGCTGGGAACAACACAGATGTCCATCAGTTGAAGAATGGATACAGAAAATGTGGAAATTTACACAATGGAATATTACTCAGCAATTAAAAAGGAGGAAATCATAAAATTTGCAGGCAAATGATTGGACCTAGAAAAGATCATCCTGAGTGAGTTATACCAAAAGCAAAAAGACACACATGGTATATATTCACTTATGTAAACCTATAGGATAGGATAAACATACTGAAATCTATACACCTAAAGAAGATAAACAAGAAAGAGAACCCAGGGTATGATGATCAATCCTCACTTAGAAAGACAAATGGGATGGACATTGGATGTAGAGGCAAACAAGTAACAGGACAGGAGCATAGCAGAGAGGGCCTCTGAAAGATTCTACCGAGCAGTCTATCAAAGCAGATATTAAGAATCATAACCAAATGTTCAGCAGAGTGCAGGGAATCAAATAAAAGGGGGGAGTTAATATGACCTGGAGAGGACAGGAGTTCATCAAGGACCAAATATATCTAGGCAGAGGGGTCTTTTATGAGACTGTTTCTCCAAACAAGGACCATATATGGAGCAGTCTAGAATCTCTGCTCAGATGTAAACCTTGATAGCTCAGTATCCAAGTTGGTACCCTAATGAGGTGAACAGGGACTGTTTCTCACATGAACTCAATGGTGGGCTCTTTGACCTCCCCACCCTCAATAGAGAAGCAGCCCTGCTAGGCCACAAAAGAGGACTTTGCAGCCAGTCCTGAAGACAACCAGTCCGGATGAACCAGTATCGGATGAAAGGGGAGGAGGTTCTCCCCTATAAGTGGTCTTGGAAAGGAGCAGGGAGGAAATGAGGATAGGAGGGTGGGATTGGGAGAGAAAAAGAGAGTGGACACAGCAGGGATACAAAGTTAACAAACTAACTAATATTTTAAAAATAAAACAAACAAACAAACAAAAAAACTGAGTTCATCCTTGCAGCACCCTGACACCATCCTCAAGACAGCAGTCCTAAAGAGATTTATATTTCACCACCTTGATTACAGATTTTCTTCTGTATTTATTTATTATGATTTGTTTACATTATATCCCTGCTGCTGCACTCTCTCTCTCTTCTCTTTCCAGTACCACAGGCACTCCTTCTTCTACTCCAATGCCTTCTCTCTATTTCCCTGAGAGAGGAGGTCATCCTCCCCGTCTATCTGATCCTAGCTTATCAGGTCTTAACAAGGCTTGCTTCATCTTCTGTGGCCTGTGGAGAACAGGCCATTGTTCTCCAAGTGTCCTTAACTCCCTCTACTTATGACACTCTTCTTGCTGATTCTGCTACAGGCTTCCCAGAGCTCTGAGGGAATGAAGAATTTCATAGAGAAATTCCATTTAGAGCTGTGTGATTTAAGGTCTCTCTCTCTGCATAATATCTGACTGTGCATCTCTGCTGCAATTCCATTTAATGCACAGGGATGCATCTCTGTGGATCCAACACATGGCACTGATATATCAGTTGAGGCTGAGAGCAACAAATTTTAATAAAAGTCTGGGTTGCTTTAAAATTTCTATATGATAGCCTGCCCTCAAAATCATTTAATTGCCACCCAATTCCCCTATCGAAAGACTGGTGTGGTTACAATAGATGGCCCCAATATTAGGATACCACCTAAAAATTGAATACATACCACATTTCTTTCTGCATTTTAATTTTTTCACCTAGAATGGTTTTTCCTGGTTCTGCCATTTGCCTGAAAATATCATGATGTCATTTTCTTAGCTGAATAATACTCCGTTATGGAAATATTCCACATTTTTCCAAAAGGAGGTTGTCAGTCCTTTCTTTAGATCTTTGAAGTAATTAGGTTTTTAAACATTGTATTGAATGACAAACTAATCAGGATAACTATGTTCTTTTACCCTAGAATTCCCTCCATCATCTTCTCCTTTCTGGTGAGTTGAATATTTATTTATTATGTGAGAATTTGATAGAATATACATTACACTCCTTTTCCATTTTCCCAGCTTCAAATTCCTACCCATGTGTCACACTAAAATATTTTTCTTTAAAATACCTGTTTTATTATGTTTAAAATACATAGTTCTACAATGTATTTTAAAATACATAGTATTTTGTGTCTACTATGTGTTTAAAATACATAGTTCTACTATGTGTTCATCATATATTCATTGGAAAATGATCAGAGTCTCAATGTCAAGTCCATTAAAGGAAAATGAGTTCATCCTTACTGCACACTGGCACCATCCACAACAGGAAGCTATCAGTTCTAAAGAGCTCTATAGTTCATCACCATGATCACAGTTTTTCTTATGTATTTACTTATTACAATTTGTTCACTTTGTTTCCGCTCTCCTGCCCCTCGCTCTTCTCCTCCCAGTCCCACCCATTTTCCTTTTCGTAACCTTAGGCCCTTTCTCTAGTTACTTGATAGGGGAAGTCATCCTCACCCCTCTAACTGACCCTAGATTATCAGGTGTCATCATGGCTGGCTGTATCATCTTCCTCTGTGGTCTGACTCTCAGAGCTATGTTCTCCTTCTGTCCTCAATTCCCTCTACTTATGACACTCTTTCCTGCTTTCTCTCCTGCAGGCTTCCCAGAGCTCTGAGGGGAGGGAGAATTTCATAGGGAAATCCCATTTAGAGCTGGGTGTTTTAAAGTCTTTCTCTGCATAATATCTGACTGTGGGTCTCTGTGTGCATGCCCATTTGATGCAGAAGGAAGCATCTCTGTGGCTCCAAGAACATGGCACTCATCTTAATGACAGCCTAGGTTACTTTGAAATTTCGGTAGGATGGCCTAGCCCAAAAATCAATTAACTGCCATCCAATTCCCCTATTGGAAGACTGGTTTGGTCATAATAGATGGCCTATTGAACTTAATCCCCTGCTCTTAGGAGACCTCCTAATAAGTGAGTACATATCATATTTGTCTTTCTGCATTTTAGTTACTTCACCCAGGATCATTTTTTTCCTGCTTTCATCCTTTTGCCTGAAAAATATCATGATGTCATTTTCTTAGCTGAATAATACTCTATTATGGAAATATTCCACATTTTCCCCAAAAGAGGTTTTTAGTCCTACTGTTTAATCCTTGAATATGCTGAAACTTTAATCATTGTATTGAATGACAAACTATGAGAATAACTATGTTCTTTTAGCCTAGAAGTATCTCCATCTTCTTTACTTCCTAGTGATTTGAATTGCAAATGTCCCCTGGAAGCTCATCTATTTACGTCTATTTCCCCAAGAGAGAAAATGTTGGGGAAATGTTATGCGGTATGGCCTTGTTAGATAATATAATTCCTTTTGGAGTTACTGGAGGGTTTGCTGTGAGGTTGATATGCCAAAGAAAGTGAGCAGGCAGAATAGAGTTTCTGTATCTCAGTCTCTGTCACTATATATCTTTGTTTCTGTTGCTCTGCGTCTCTCTATTTCTGAATCTGTCTCTCAAGCACTTTCTCCCCAGTGAGTAAATGTCTGGTAATGTGAGATTAAGGGGAATGTAGTGAATATCAAGGTGGTCTCCTACCACCTTGGATCTGAAATTTCCTAGGTTTTAACTTTGAACTGAGCAGTTACTGCCATACTGACTAGATGTACCTTCACTTTCTTATTGATATAATAGGCTGGCAGGATCTAGGGTTCACTAGAGTATTGAGTCTTTATGAACAGGGAAAAGAGAAGGTAACATGACAGTCCTGAAGGCTGGTCTAAGAGGGTCCACCTGTAAAAAGGAGTGTAAATGGTGGGAAAAAGATGCAAAGAATGGAGACAAGACAGATTTTTTTTTCAATTCTCAGTTCACTGACAAACAATGCTTATAAAGAAAGGGTATAAGCAAAATTTTTTTTTCACAGTAGCAACACATCTGTGCCACCTGGCAAGGCATCCACATATACACTCACGGTTACAGCAAGTTTACTGTCTGGTTCCCAAGGTGGCAGGAAGCTTGCTATCTACTTCTAAGGCTCAGAACAGCCCAATTTCAGAGACCCCCAAGAACAGTATCTGAGACATCAAACTTAGATAAGACCTTCATCTGGAAAGGCTATGAAGCAGAAGTCCAAACACCAGACTCCTTCAGTTCCCCCTTCTTTGTTTTATGGAGAACCTGTCTTAAGTTGGCAATATATGCATTTTTCCTTACTTGACATCAAGGTCTTGGATGCAATTTTTACGAACCTGTGTCTTAGGTTGGAAAAAACACAATTTTACTCTTACATGTCACTGACTTATCTCCATTTCAAATAGGGTTGTTAGAGATCTTTAATTAAAATTCATGCAACTGCACTTGCATGCATTAAAGTTGTTGAAGAAGGAACTGTAACACACAAGGAAGGCATGCAGAAGCCAATAAACCCATACCTGCCAGGACCACAAGTGTCAGTCGCACTTAAGCACCCAGACAAAGGATGGAAAGCACCTCCTGAGGCTAGTAAATATATCCCAGGCTGTATTGGACAATTCTAACCTAGGTTTGTTGGCATATTCTATGCCATGGATCTTATTTCTCATCATTAACATGTCCAATGAGTAGTTTCTGCTAGACCAAATTACAGCAATTGATTCTGAAACTAACTCCATTTAAATTCTGTTTCATCATACCAAGAATCAGAAATCCTAACAGGAATCATAACAAAAGCAGGTTGCTTAACAACTAATAGTGAAGCAGAAATATAATCAGCACTAACACAATTAGTAAGATGGTAATATAAACATTCAATTGAATAGCTATCATTGTTCTTAAGATGTCTTACTACATTTATACTTACAGTGTTTCCAATTAGCAGTAAATAAAGAAGATTAACACATGCCAAAACAGAAGTATACTTGATTAATTTAGCAAAGCTACTTGTATTCCCAGAGAGAATGACTATATATTCCAAAACAGCCCCAAATTTCCACAAATAACTTTGCCAATTTTTATTTGAAATCCTCCAAAATCCAGCAGTGAAAACTTTTCCTAAAACAAAGGTATTTGACTGCCTTTACCAGAAGCCAAGTTCTTACTACCCTTAATGATAGACCAGTGCAGACCATGACTGTAAATGCAGGGTCATTGTCCCAGCAGTAGATGGTGGGCATTTCTCCTATGCATCTTCTCCAAGGAACCAACAGTCAAGGACAAATGACTTGATCCCCTTTCTCACAGGGTGGGTAACTCATTGGAGAAGTTAGATTGTCATTCTTAACTCCTGTAGGAAGGGACAACCATATCCCTCCAATGTTCCACTTTGTCTAGTTGCAAAGAGAGTATTGATGTGCCACCCCAACTTTAGAGTAGTAGGCATTCTGATCTATGACCTGGACAGGGGAGACAAGTAAGCAGTCTTGATAAATAATATCTCTTGTAAAGCAAATAGAATGACCTCTTTCTATTCCTGAAAAGTTAAGAATCTGTTTTACTTGCATTCCATCAAAAGCAGGAAAACCTACCAACCAAGTGTTGTTGACATAAACAGGGAGATCTGGATCATCCCAGGTAACTGGATGTAGAATAGGGGGATTAGGAACATACACCCAATAAACAGTCATCTTGACCAGAGGGGTGTTCATTGACATCATTATCATTATCAGGTGAAAACTCCTCATCCACTTTTCGCACCAGATGTTCCAATAGCCAATGAGCTGCATCATTTTCCTGCAAAAAATCACAGACAGATCTTCATCCCTATCTGAGTACAGGGTCATGTCCATGTCATTGATTTTTTTTTTTCCAAAGCAATTTATTCAGGAACCTTGACCCTGGGTAAAGCCAGCCCACTTTAAATAGCCTCTGGGTAGCCAACCTCAGCATGCCACGTGGGCAATGCAGATAGGTCCACATACATGGAAGCAAGCCAGATCCTCAGCCTTAGCCAAATGTGGAGTTGTTTGTGATAGAGAGCACTCACCATTGGGAAGGTGGAAGGCGGAAACCAGCTCCATCTTTCAGGCACAGCATTACGCAGCTCTCTACAGTTCCCCCTTTTTGTTTTGGACGCATCAGGCAAGAGTAGAGGTCTGATCTCTGATATTAGGAATAAATTGGGACTTTGTACCGATGTTCATTTAGGTGTCATCCACGCAAAGAACATCAGACCCGTCCCATACATTTTTCTCAGAGACGGGACCTGGGGCATCAACCCGCATGCAATCAGACATGATCTTCTCTGGGTGCTGACGCTGAGTACAGTGTTTAGCCTCGCATCCTGAGCGTAACATTTTGGCTTCTTATGGTAGCCAACCATGCTTGGGGAGACTGTCCTGCTTAAATGGCTGTAAAGGCCTGAATGGTCATGGCTGCATTACGCTGTTGTGAGACTCTAATCTTGCACATATACCACAGGCAAACCAAGGTGACCAACACCAGAAGGCCTGCTAACGCTCCCATGCCTGCCCATTCCTTCAGATGATTCAAGGCTGCAGCAATCCATGATGATAATCCTGTGGCTAGTCCTGTGTCCACTCTGGTAGAATTTACTGTGACAATGGCCACCCTCAGCTGCTCCATCGTAGTATCGAATTCTCCAGTCCAATTACCTAAAATATAGCTAGACAATTGTTTAGACAGATTTGCAGCACAGGGAAAATTTTCATGTTGTATGCTAGTGATTCAAAGTCCAGCATACTTTCACTGACAGCCAAGTTGAGCGATTTGCCATAGGGTATCAATTTGCTCCTGCACGAGGTCACTCCTCTGATTGAACACCATCAAGGTTCCTTTTAGTTGAGCATTAATTCCTTTTTGTACATCTAAGGCATGAGCTACATTGGCTAAAAGGTTATTCAGGGTCTGAGCAGTCTTCCCAGTATGACTCATGGCTAATGCCGTGGTGGTAGCTCCAACTGCCGCCAATGAGATGGCAGTAACAATGACAGCCGAGATTCCAAGATCCCTTTTCTGTCTGAAGAGAGTCATAGCATGAGGTCATCAACGGGTACAGGCACCCAGCGATGCATGCGAGTAACCAGCTAGTAAATTTACTAGCATTCCAGCATTGGGCAAAAAAGCAAGTATCATTACCACAATTACTTGGCTCTATCTGGCTAATAATGAATAAAAATGGGGGATATAAACAAACAGGTATGGGCTTATAGGAAATATTATGAGAAGCCTTAACCCCCTCGTTGGAACATCCTGCATCAGTTCTAGAACTAGCAGTGGTGGTGTACGAGCTCTGAGTAGGTTCAGGAGACCATTGCCCCCAGGGCCGAGACGTGCTCCATGTAAATTGACTAACTCCATGTTTTCCTCCACCTTTGAAAGTCATTTAAAGTTCTTAAATAATTTTTTTCCCTTTTTTTTAATTTTTCATCAATTACACTTCATTCATTCTGCATCCCCCCATAAGCCCCTCCCTCCCCTCCCAGTCCTGCCCTCCCTCCTCCCTCTGCTTGCATGCCAGTCCCCAAGTCCACTGATAGGGGAGGTTCTCCTCTCCATTCTGATCTTAGTCCATCAGTTCACAAAAAAGTGGCTGCATTGTCCTGTACTATGGCCTGGTAAGGCTGCTCCCCGTCAGGAGGAGGTGACTAAAGAGCAGGCCAGTCAGTTCATGTCAGAGGCAGTCCCTCTTCATATTACTATGTAACCCAATTGGACTCTGAACTGCCCTGGGCTACATCTGTGCAGGGGTTCTGGGTTATCTCTATGAATAGCCCTTGGTTGGAGTATGAGTCTCTGGGAAGTTCCCTGTGTTCAAATTTTCTTGTTCTGTTGCTCTCCTTGTGGAGACCCTGTCCTCTCCAGCTCTTACTATTTCCCAGTTCTTACATAAAATTCCGTTGTCCTGCCCAACAGTTGCCCATCAGGCTCAGCATCTGCTTTGATAGTCTGAAGGGCAGAGGCTTTCAGAGGCCCTCTGTGGTAGGTTCCTAGGTTGTTTCCTGTTTTCTTCTTCTTCTGATGTCCATCCACTTTGCCTTTCCGGATGGGAATTGGACATTTTAGTTAGGGTCCTCTCTCTTGCTTAGTTTCTTTAGATGCACAGGTTTTAGTGGGTTTGTCCTATGTTGTATGTCTATATGAGTGAGTATATACCATGGTGTCTTTTTGCTTCTGGGACAACTCACTCAGGATGATCCTTTCCAGATCCCACCATTTACCTGCAAATTTCATGATTTCCTTATTTTTCATTGCTGAGTAATATTCCATTGTGTATATGTACCACATTTTTTGCATCCATTCTTCAGTTGACGGGCATCTGGGTTGTTTCCAGCTTCTGGCTATTACAAATAAAGCTGCTACAAACATGGTTGAGCAAATGTCCTTTTTGTGTGCTTGAGCCTCTTTTGGATATATGCCTAGGAGTGGTATGGCTGGATCTTCGGGAAGCACTATTTCTAGTTGTCTGAGAAAACACCAGAATGATTTCCAGAGTGGTTGTACCAGTTTACATTCCCACCAGCCGTGGAGAAGGGTTCCTCTTTCTCCACAACCTCTCCAGCATGTGTTGTCACTTAAGTTTTTGATCTTGGCCATTCTCATGGGTGTAAGGTGATATCTCAGGGTTGTTTTGATTTGCATTTCCCTAATGGCTAGTGAGGTTGAGCATTTCTTTAAGTGCTTCTCTGCCATTCAGTATTCCTCTACAGAGAATTCTCTGTTTAGCTCTGTTCCCCATTTTTTAAGTGGATTACTTGGTTTGCTGCTTTTCAGCTTCTTTAGTTCTTTATATATACTTGATATGAGTCCTCTGTCAAATAAAGGGTTGGTGAAGATTCTTTCCCAATCTGTAAGAGGTCGCTTTGTTTTGATGACGGTGTCCTTTGCTTTGCAGAAGCTTTACAGTTTCATGAGGTCCCATTTATTGATTGTTGCTCTTAGAGCCTGCGCTGTTGGAATTCTGTTTAGGAAGTTTTCCCCTTTACCAATGAGTTCTAGGGTATTCCCCACTTTTATTTCAAGCCGATTTATTGTGTCTGGTTTTATGTTGAGGTCTTTGATCCACTTGGACTTCAATTTTGTGCAGGGTGATAAGTATGGATCTATTTTTCTACATGTAGACATCCAGTTGGACCAGCACCATTTGTTGAAGATGCTATCTTTTTTCCATTGTATGGTTTTGGCGTCTTTGTCAAAGATCAGGTGTCCATAAGTGTGTGGGTTTATTTCTTTGTCCTCTGTTCGGTTCCATTGTTCCACTATTCTGTTATTATGCCAGTACCATGCAGTTTTTATAACTGTTGCTCTATAGTACAACTTAAGATCAGGGATGGAGATACCTCCAGAAGATCTTTTATTGTAGAGCATTGTTTTAGTAATTCTGGGTTTCTTGTTATTCCATATGAAGTTGAGAATTTTTCTTTCCAGGTCTGTAAAGAATTGTGTTGGTAATTTGATGGGCATTGCATTGAATCTGTAGATTGCTTTTGGTAAGATGGCCATTTTTACTATGTTAATCCTACCAAGTCATGAGCATGGGAGATCTTTCCATCTTCTCATATCTTCTTCTAGTTCTTTCTTCAGAGATTTGAAGTTTTTTTCATACAAGTCTTTGACTTCCTTGATTAGGGTTACTCCGAGGTACCTTATGTCATTTGTGGCTATTGTGAAGGGTGTTGTTTTTTTAATTTCTTTCTCAGCCCTTTTGTCTTTTGTATACAGGAGGGCTACTGATTTTTGTTGAGTTAATTTTGTATCCGGCCACTTTGCTGAAGGTGTTTATCAGCTGTAGGAGTTCCCTGATAGAGTTTTTGGGGTCCCTCTCATATACTATCCTATCATCTGCAAATAGTGATAATTTGACTTCTTCCTTTCCAATTTGTATCCCCTTGATCTCCTTCAACTGTCTTATTGCTCTAGCAAGGGCTTTCAGATCTATGTTGAAGAGATATGGAGAGACTGGGCAGCCTTGTTTTGTCCCTGATTTCAGTGGGATTGCTTTAAGTTTCTCTTCGTTCAGTTTGATGTTGGCTATAGGTTTGCTGTATATCGCCTTTACTATGTTTAGATATGTGCCTTGTTTCCCTGATCTCTCCAATACTTTAAACATGAATGGATGTTGGATTTTGTCAAAGGCTTTTTCAGCATCTAGGGATATTATCATGTGTTTTTTTTCTTTCAATTTGTTAATATGGTGGATCACATTGATGGATTTCCGTATATTGAACCATCCCTGCATATCTGGGATGAAGCCCACTTGGTCATGTTAGATGATATCTTTGATGTGTTCTTGTATTCGGTTTGCGAGTATTTTGTTGAGTATTTTTGCATCAATGTTCTTAAGGGAGATTGGCCTGAAATTCTCTTTCTTTGTTGAGTCTTTGTGAGGTTTAGGTACCAAGGTGACTGTGGCTTCATAGAATGAGTTTGGTAATGTTCCTTCTGATTCTATTTTGTGGAATAGTTTGAAGAGAATTGGTGTTAGCTCTTCTTTGAATGTCTGGTAGAATTCTGCGCTGAAACTATCTGGTCCTGGGCTTTTTCTGGATGGGAGACTTTCGATGACTGCTTCTATTTCCTTGAGGGATATAAAACTGTTTAATTGATTTTCCTGGTTCTGATTTACCTTTGGTAAGTGGAATCGATCAGGAAAATTGTCTGTTTCATTTAAATTTTCAAATTTTGTTGCATATAGACTTTTGAAGTAAGTCCTAGTGATTGCTTGGTTTTCCTCAGTGTCTGTAGTTATGTTCCCCTTTTCATTTCTGATTTTGTTGATTTGGATGGTGTCTCGCTGCCTTTTAGTTAGCTTGGCTAAGGGTTTGTAGATCTTGTTGATTTTCTCAAAGAACCAGCTCATGGTTTCATAGATTCTTTGAATTCTTTTATTTGTTTCTAATTGATTGATTTCAGCCCTGAGTTTGATTATTTCCAGCTGTCTGCTCCTTCTTGGTGTGTCTGCTTCTTCTTTTTCTAGGGTTTTTAAGTGAGACATTAAGTTGCTTGAATGTGCTGTCTCAAATTTCTTCTTGAAGGCACTTAGTGCTATGAACTTTCCTCTTAGCACTGCTTTCATTGTGTCCCACAAGTTTGGGTATGTTGTGTCTTCATTTTCATTGAGAACTAGGAAGATTTTAATTTCTTTCTTCATTTCTTCCGTGACCCAGCTGTCTTTTAGTAGCAAGTTGTTCAGTTTCCATGTGTGTGTAGGCTTTTTGCTATTTCTGTTGTTACTGAGGTCCAGATTTATTCCATGGTGATCACACAGGATACAAGGGATTATTTCAATCTTCCTGTATTTGTTGAGGCTTGCTTTGTCCCCAACTATGTGGTCTATTTTGGAGAAGGTTCCATGAGGTGCTGAGAAGAAGGTAAATTCTTTTGTGTTTGGGTGTAAGGTTCTGTAAATGTCTGTTAGGTCCATTTGATTCATGACCTCTGTTCGAGATATTTTTTCTTTGTTTAATTTCTGTTTTGTTGACCTGTCCTTTGTTGAGAGTGGGGTGTTGAAGTCTACCACTATTAGTTTGTGGGGATCTATATGTGGTTTAAGTTTTATCAATGTTTCTTTCACAAATGTGGGTGCCCTTGTATTTGGGGCATAGATGTTCAGGATTGTGATGTCTTCTTGGTGGAATTTTCCCTTGATGAGTATAAAGTGTCCTTCCCCATCTCTTTTGATTAATTTTGTTTGAAAGACTATTTTATCAGATATTAGAATGGCTACTCCTGCTTGCTTCTTGGGTCCTTTTGCTGGAAAAGCCATCTTCCAACCCTTTACCCTCAGGTAATGTCTATCTTTGTGACTTAGGTGTGTTTCTTGTATACAACAGATTGCTGGGTTTTGTTTAAGCATCCATTCTGTTAGTCTGTGTCTTTAATTTATTGGAGAATTAAGTCCATTGATATTGAGAGAGAGTAATGACCATTGGCTGTTAAATCCTTTGACTTTGATGTTGGCTGTGGTCTTAAGGTTTTGTGCTTGGTTGCTTTTTGTTTTACTGAAGTGAGGTTATTTATTTCCTGTGTTTTCTTGAATGTAGCTAGCTTTGTTGGGTTGTATTTTCCCTTCCAGTGTCTTCTGTAATGCTGGATTTGTTTGTAGGTATTGTTGAAATTTGTTTTTGTCATTGAATATCTTGTTTTCTCCGTCTATGAGGACTGAGAGTTTTGCAGGGTATAGTAGCCTGGGCTGACATCTGTGTTCTCTTAGGGTCTGCATGATATCAGTCCAGGCCCTTCTGGCTTTCATAGTCTCTGTTGAAAAGTCAGGTGTGATTCTAATGGGTTTGCCATTATATGTTACTTGGCCTTTTACTCTTGCAGGTTTTAGTATTTTTTCTTTGTTCTGAATACTTACAGTTTTGATTATTATGTGGTGGGAGGATTTTCTTTTCTGGTCTAATTTATTGGGTGTTCTATAGGCCTCTTGCATTCTTATTTGCCTCTCCTTTAAGTTGGGGAAATTTTCTTCAATGATTTTTTTGAAAATATTTCCTGGGTCTTGGTGCAGGGAATCTTCTTTTTCCTCTATTCCTATTATTCTTAGGTTTTGTCTTTTTATGTTGTCTTGAATTTCTTGGATGGTTTGTGTCAGAAATTTTTTAGATTTATCATTTTCTTTGACAGATACATCTATTTCTTCCATTGTATCTTCCACACCTGAGATTCTTTCTTCTATTTCTTGTAGCCTATTGGTTATGCTAACCTCTGTAGTTCCTGCTTTCTTCCCTAAGTTCTTTCTCTCCACAATTTCTTCCATTTGTGTTTTTTTTTTTTTTTAATTTTTTCAATTCTATCTTCAGGTCTTGAACTATTTTGTTGGTTTCCTTCCCCTGTCTGACTATATTTTCATGTTTTTCTGTCAATTCCTTCAGTTGTTTGAACAATCCACTGTTTCTTTTATTTCATTCAGTGATTTAAGCATTTCCTCTCTAAAGGTCACATACTTTTTGGCTTCAGCTTCTTCTATTTCTTTTCGTATTTTATTTGTTTCCTTTGTTATCATTTTCTTGAGCATAGATGTTAGGTCATCTCCTTGAATTTCATTTATGCTGGGGTGTCTAGGGCTATTTGCCCCTGGATAACTGGGTTCTGGAGATGCCATAATGCTCTGGCTTTTGTTGGTTGAATTTTTACGCTGTCCTCTACCCATTGGGCTATCTTAGTTGTTTGAATTTAGTTTCTGGTTGTTCCTGGACTCTTGTAGTGGAGAGAATCCCTTTGGCAGGAAGATGTTTTTTCCTGAAGTAAGCCTTCCCAGCTTTTTGGGTATAGCCCCTGGATGTCCGCTGTTTCAGGAGTTGCTACAGCTCTCCTCAGGCCTAGAGACCTGGGTGGTAACTCTGGTCCTGATTAGTCAAGAGGGCTCTCCTTTCACCGGGAGAAGTCCTGGGGGCAGCTGCCCTCCTTCTGGTTTCTTGCTGTAAATTTAGTGATCAGCTGTGGTAATTTGTGGTGGGTGAGTACTACTCTGGTGTCTGGGTGTACTCAGTTCTGTCTGTTTGCAATCTGCAGTCCACTAGACTTTCCCTAGGTGACCCCAGCAGCACGGTTTCTTCCTTCTCTGTGGGGTCCTCTCCGGACAGGGGTTCCCAATCCCTGTTGTACTGGGGTGCACAGTTTGTCTGTACCGCTGAGCTGAGCGCAAAGCTCTCTGCGTGTGGCAGGAGCTCTGCTGTGATGGCGACAGAGATTTTCCAGGGAGAGACTGGGTGACCTGCGATCAGACCCGCAACCCTGCTTCCCCGTGGGGTCCCCCCGCAACTGGGACTCCCAGTTTCAGGTACCCTTGTGCCCACGTATCAGCCTGGGAATTTGGCTGGGACCCCCCTGCTTGCGGCTCCAGCCTGGAGACCCAAAGCCTGCTTTACCTGTGATTTCTTCCGGGTTCTGGCTGGGTAGCAGTGAGTGGATCGGACCGATTCCCCTGCCATGGGAGCCTTCCCTCACCTAGGAAACATGATTGATGTAGTTTCAGGGCCCCGAGTTCAGTCTCCTGGTCTCTGCACGGAAAGTGCTGTCCTGCTGCTCAGACGAGCTGTTTTCCCGGCCCATGTCATTGATTTGTTAAAGGATTCCTCCATTTTACTTCAGCAAAAGTTTTCTTGTTTCCTATATGCCAAAATCTATCTGCTATAGATTTACCATGCTTACCCAAATTTCAAAAATTCAGAAGAAAAATAACATAATTAAGATGATTCTTGGGTGTCCAGGGGAGTAGCTCCACACTTCTTTAATTTTTTTGCAAATAAATCTTAATTGTTTATTGGGTATGCTTTGCCATGCCTTGTCCTTGAGGATTGTAAAGTATTTTAGTTATATGAGAAACTTGGAACTGTTGACAAAAACTTTTTTAATGTTTTTCTTTATTAATTATACTGCATTCACTTTGTATCACCCCTGTGGTTTCTTTCCTCCTCCTTTCCAAATCTCTCCCTTCCTCCCCCCTCTACATCCGTGCCCCTCCCCAATTCCACTGATAGGGAAAGTATTCCTTTCCTTCCTTCTGATCCTAGTCAATCAGGAATGGCTAGGTAATGCTGATCTGCGGCATTGGTAATGCTGATCTTCTGTGGCCTGGTAATGTTGATCCACCCTCAGGAGGAGTTAATTAAAGAGCATAACAATCAGCTAATGTGAGAGACAGTCCCAGTTTCTATTACTATGGAACCCACTGGATACTGAATTTTCATGGGCTACATCTGGGCAGGGGTTTTAGGTTACTCCATGCATTGCCCTTAGTTTGGAGTATCAGTCTCAGGAATGACCAGTGTGCTCAGAATTTTTGGTTCTGCTTCTCTCCTTTTGGAGTTCCTGTACACTCCGGAACTTACTGTTTACTTCTTCCATAAGATTCCTTGCACTCTGCCCAAAGGTTGGCCATAGGTCTTAGAATCTGCTTTGACAGTCTGCAGGACAGATCCTTTCAGAGGTCCTCTTTGTCAGGCTCCTAACTTGTTTCCTCTTTTGTCCTTCTTCTGATGTCCATCCTTTTTGCCTTGACAAAATCTTTAAAAGATTTGCTAGCATATTCTATTCCATTGTCAGTTTTAAATTGCTTAGGAACTCCTAGAACATTAGAAACTTACAGACAATGAGCTATAATATTCTTTACAGCTTCTCCTGGTTGAGGATTGGCAAAAATAAATCCAGAATAGGTACCAATGCAAATATGTACATATTGAAATTGTTTAAACTGAGGAATATGAGTAATATCCTTTTGCCAAGACTGATTTGGAACTAGTCCTTTAGGATTGACTCTCAAATGAGGAACAGGCTGAAACTGAGGACAAGTACTGCAAGCCTTGACTATACTATGTCAAGGATCTGTTTCTTATCAATCATATTTAAATCTCAAGGTTTGACAATTATAATGATGCATATTACCATATTATGAGCATCCTGGGCTCTTTTTAACTGTGAACAGTAAACTTTGGTGAATTTATCTGCCAATGAAGTTTCTTTAGATAGGGGTCCTGTCAAATTAGAATGAGCCTCAAATGTCCTAGAGAAAAGGGAATGTTTTGAATTTTGAATTTGTAATAAAATTCCAGCAAGAGAGGATGTCTGAAATTGACCTGCAGTTCTAACTTGGCAAAGGCTGAGCTACATAAGGACTATCTGTACAAATGTTCAAAGACTTCTTATTAAAACTGGTAACTCTGCTATATGTGCAAATGTGTTAGACACTAGAAAAAATATTGTTTTTCTTTTATAAGCATGTGCAGCAATAGCAGATAATGAACCATCAGTAAATACTTTTAAAAGTATCAACTATTGGGCTAACTTTTGTTTTAAATACAAAAACTATAGGTTGCACCTATAAAAACTGAATTAATTTGTTTTTCTGTACCTCATCATGTTGGACTCTGTTATAATCTTGCATATGTTAAAATACCATATGTATCATATCTCTGACAAGTCTGAGGGCTAGCATATTTAAGTTACTCTTTGTCTACCTTAATCATCTGCTCTATATTTCATCCTGTAAAAGAGGATGTTATAATATCAATTTTGGCATAATTTTTTTTGAATCTATGCTTTAGAACCAAATTTTAGGTAGATCTATATAGGCAAACTTTATGGTAACCAATTTTAGACTTAACCTTAAAAAATAAACAACCCTAAGCAAACAGACTTGGTAAAACTCAATCTTGTATTCAACTATAATCTTTAGCATAACTTTAAATCTGCTGCTTTAAAACTGAAATAAAAGCAAAACTTTTAATTAAACATAATTTATGAAAGGGCTAGCAAATCTTATTACTCCTATCATTATGTATTAAAACTTAACAGCAAAAAAAATAAAGAACAAAATTTTATTTAACATTAACAGAGAAATAAACTTAGCCTGTAGCCCTCAACAAAAATAGACTATTCTGGCAGTACCAAATCTACAGGCCAGAAAGAAATAGCTTTAAATCATTTAATTAGGTGCCGTGAGCCAAAGCTATTTACCAAAGGCAAAGTCAAATAGTGAACCAAACCTATTTAGTGGAGACAAAGCTATTTACTGAAGCCAAAGCCAAATAGTGAGCAAAGGTCATATAGTGAGACCTAAAGCTATTTAGTGAAAGAGTTATCTAGGACCCTAAATCATGGGTGATAGATTGTGAGAACATACGTCTGTTAGTTTTAGAGCATCTGTGAGATAGCTTAAGAAAACATCCTTACGGCATCTTGCAGGTGCAATATTTTTTTTGTGTGTGTGTTTATATATATATATATATATATATATATATATATGTATATATATAGTATTTATTTTATTTTTTTATTTTTTTAAATATTTTTTAAATTTTTCATCAATTACTCTTTATTCATTCTGCATCCCCCCATAAGCCCCTCCCTCCTCCCCTCCCAATCCCACCCTCCCTCCTCCCTCTGCTTGCATGCCACTCCCCAAGTCCACTAATAGGGGAGGTTCTCCTCTCCTTTCTGATCTTAGTCTGTCAGTTCACATCAAAAGTGGTTGCATTGTCCTCTACTATGGCCTGGTAAGGCTGCTCCCCCCCAGAGGGAGGTGATCAAAGAGCAGGCGCAGAGCAGAGCCATAGCATGAAGAGTAGAAGGAAGGGGGATGCTACTTGTCTCCTTCCCACTCCCCTACTGTGGGCTAGGCTTGGATGGCTTGCAGATTATTGGGTTCATGAGAAAGTTCACACCCTCAGAATCGGCCTAAGACCTGCCTCCACCAGCTGCAGAACTGAACAGGGCTGCTGAGCCAAGTGGCAATTAAAACTCTCAAATGGGGGCAGAGGTATGGAGCCACTTCTAGATTTAAAGATTAAATTGTGTTCATTGATAAATTCTGAATTTTAAATCTAGTTCTGACTTTGGAAATCATGGTTATGCTCTGTATAGTTAAATGTTAAAAAGCAGGTGCTACAGTTGTTTTTGTCTCTATCTCTGTGTTTTGTTTTTTGTGCCTTCTGTCTATTTTGGTTTCTGGTTTTGGTTTGCTTGCAAGATCTATAAAACTTGGAGAGTTTCCAATCTGGTCAAGGAAATTTGGAGGATGCTCCATTTTCTGTGAAAAGGGACCTTAAAATTTGGGAACAGGAGGGTCGCTGGGACCCTATTCTGTGTGAAAAGAGAGTTGTTGGAGCCTGCTCTCCATCTGGAAGCTGTGTAGAGAGCCCAAGAGAGGTCTGAAGAGATGGCACAGAGGTTCAGAGCATTGGTTCTTCTTCCAAATGTCCTGAGTTCAATCCCCAACAACCACATGGTGGCTCAAAACCATCTATAGTGAGATCTGGTGTTGCTGCTTGTGCTTATTGAAAGAAAAACAATATCTTTTCAAGTGTCTAGTATATCTGCACAAATAGCAGAGTTATCTGCAGTATTGGCTTTGTTTCAAAGTTTTAATAACCAGTCTTTAAACATTTTTACAGATAGTGCAGATGTAGTTCTGTCTTTGCCTAGGTCAGAGACTGCAGGTCAAATCCAGATATTTTCTCATGATGGGATTTTATTTTTACAAATTCAAAGCTTGATACAAAAAAAATTCTCTTTTTTTATACGACAGTTGAGGTCTCATTCTTATTTGCCAGGAACCCGTCTATAGAAAATGCATTGGAAGATAAAGCCACCAAAGTTTATTGCTCACAGTTAAAGAGCCCCGGATGCCCATAACATACATCATCTTAATAATCAAAACTTGAGACTTAAATATGGCTTGACTAAGAAACAGGCATTTACTATAGACATGGCTTGCAGTACTTGTCCTCAATTTCAGCCTGTTTCTCATTTGGGAGAAAGCCCTAAAGGTTTGGTTCTGAATCAGATTTGGTAAATGGATATTACTCATATTCCTAAATTTAAAAAACTTAAAATATGTACATGTTTGCATTGATACCTATTATTGATTTATTTTTGCCACTCCTTAACCAGGAGAAGCTGCAAAAAAATGTTATTGCTCATTGTCTACAGGCTTTTACTGTTCTATGATTTCCTAAGCAATTTTAAACTGACAAGGGAGCAGGATATACTAACAAATCTTTTAAAAGATTTGTCAACAGTTTCAAGTTTCTCAAATAACTGAAGTACCTTGCAATCCTCAAGGACAAGTCATGCTAGAGTGTGCCTACCAAACATTTAAGATTTACTTGCAAAAAACAAAGAAGGGAGAGCCACTACCCTGGACACCTAAATTGTTTTAAAAAATCTGGATAAGCATGGTAAATATGCAACAGATAGACTTTGGCATACAAAAGCCAAAAAACTTTTGCTAAAATAAAATGGAGAAATCCTTTTACAAATCAATGGAATGGACCTGACACTAGCTCTGTTTTTTGTTTGTTTGTTTGTTTGTTTTGTTTGTTTGTTTGTTTTGCAGGAAAATGATGCAGTTTTATGTCTACTGGAACACCTAGTGCAACAAGAGGATGAGGCGTTTCTCCTAACAATAATAATATTGCAAAGAAGACCCCTCCAGTCAAGATGACTGCTTATGTGCTGGCCTTAAGGAAGAGTTATACAAATTATACTGGGATTGTAAGGGACAACATGGCTAAGATTAGGGAAGGCCTAGAAGAGAGAAAGAGACAGAGAGAAAAGAGAAGAGTTGGATTCATGATTGGTTTTCATCCTCTCCCTGGCTCACCACCATCCTTCCTTCAATTGTGGGTCCTTTGGTGGGTTTCCTTCTCTTCATATCTTTCGGCCCATGAGTCAAAAGACTTACTGGCTTTTTAAAACAGCAAATTGACTCCCTGGCATCTAAACCCATACAAGTTTATTATCACAGACTTGATTTGGCTGACAGAGGCTTAGCTGAGCCCAAGGAAGACTGCTGACAGTCAATCACATGGGTATTGACTGCTTACATTTGGCTCCCTGAGAACAGCATGAAACTCAGATAAAGGCATGCCTGGGTATGTGTAAATGGGGTGTCAGATGACACTGCAAGGGAAGAGTCCAATTGCTGGCTTCTGAGTCCCCTCAGAAGCAAACCTGATGGAAAAGAGGTTGGTGTCTGATTACCCCTAACCACAACCTGCTGGGTTGCCCTCAGGTTTTGATGGGGCTTTCTCCCCTTCCCATAAAAGCATTCAAAAGGGCTACAAAATGCCTTGGGAGGATCAGGTCATTACTTCCCCTCTCTGTTTAATGCCTACTGTCTGCAAAAGACCTCATGTTCAAAACCTACCTGCTAGCCTCTTAATTTGTTTAAGAAGGGAGGACATGCCTGAAACCAAAGCTATTTACTGAAGCCAAAGCCAAATAGTGAGCAAAGGTCATTTAGTGGAGACCTAAAGCTATTTAGTGAAAGAGTTACCTAGGACCCTAAATCATGGGTGACAGATTTGTGAGGACATCTGTCTGTTAATTTTATAGCATCTGTGAGATTTATTAAGAAAACATCCTTGTTTTTAAATATACCAGGTACAATATTTAAGCAGTGAAAATACATTTCCTATCTCCTACAGCAGAAAATTAACTTTCCCCCTTTCCTGCATCTCCCTATATAAGTAGGGTAAAATTTTCTAATAAACGAGGCTTTGATCAAAAAAAAATAAAAAAGCAGGCTTAGCCTTCATTCCTTGTGTCTCTTGTTCTCCCCCTCCCATTCTTTCCACAACCCTCTTTAGGAACCCACTGAAGTCTGGTAGATTGAGACAATTAGGTCCTGGCATCCAGGCATATATTTTATATTATGGTTTTCAATGATTTGAATATAACCCTGAATAACCCTGAGCTAACATAGAACTGTAGTAATTTTTTTCCCAGTAAAAGTGCATAAGCAAACATTTTGCACTGAAGAATCTCCAGCCATTTTAAATGAAGAAGAATATATTTTACAGGTTTTTTTACATGAATATATTGTAATAACTACAGTTTTTATTTAATTGGCTTAAACAACATGGTTTGGTTTTACTTTGTAAACTTAATAAAATAAATATCAAGTAATTTTTATTTCTCCCAAAGCATTGAGAAACAGTTTTATGTTCTTTGTTAGACTGCCCAATGGATAATATTTTAAAATACCTGATAACTTTTAAAATATTTTATGGAATTTAACTTTGATTGTCCAGGACCAAACTCAGAGATATTGTTTTATATTGTTGCATGTCTAAAAATATCTAAGTTTATAGATATACATACACACAGAGATAGATACAGAAGGAACATAGAAACCGGACATTGTCATCTTGCAGTAACAAGAATACCCAAATACCAGGAATTGACCAGCCCATACCAGACAACATTCCCATTCCAGAAGGAGTGGACCCCATCATGGTTCCCCTCTACACACATATATTCCAGAAGGTGAAGAGCTCCCACTGCCCTTTCCAAAGCTTCCAGATGGAGAGTGGTTTCCTGCAGCCCTCTTTTCACACAGAATATGGTCCCAACGACACTCTCTCCTTGTACCAAGAAGAGTAGAACTTTTAGTGGCCTCTTCTGGAACTGGAGTGTCCTCCAGATTCCCTCTACCAGACTGGAAACTCTTCAAGTTTCCCAGACCTTGGGAGCAAACCAAAACTGAAGCTGGTAGACAAAAACCAAATAATAATAATAATAATAATAATAATAATAATAATAATAATACAGACAAAGACAGAAAACAACCATGGTATCTGCTTTTTAAACATTTATATATATATATATATATATATATATATGTTTTAAAAAACTGTTTTTGTAAATTAAAACAAAACATCTTCTTTAGGAGTGAAATCATACAGCACTCTTATAATTTCAAAACTCAAAACCAGAATTTAAAATTTTACAGTGCGAACAATACATTATTATTGTAATTATTATTATTATTTTGTAATTTTAATTTCTCTAATTCTCTTAATAACTGAACTTATACATTTTCTAATTGGACTTTCTCTCGGAGAACAGTAATATCCTCCTGCAGTGGTCCCATATCTTTTGCACATGTTCCAGGGAAAGCCACTGGGGTGGAGGGTGCAGAAGGCCAGTCTAAAATATGAGACTTAGCATTTTCTTCCTCTGAGTCAGTTTCATCCTCACTATCTAGCTCCTAAATTATTTTCTGCTCACAAATTATACAAATCTGTTTAAGCTCCCTTATGAACATTTGAAATAACCTTAGAAATACTTTTTTTTCTGCCTGATTGGCTGCTCTAATTTTCCCGAGGAACTCTTTAGCTTGTGAGATTGCTTTTTCCAAGTTTTCAGATTGAAAACTGGGAACCAGAGCAAACTTAATTTACAAACTAAAGGGGATAAGAGCATTTCTCTCAACTCCTCCCTTTTTTTCACATTGACTTTAAAGTCTTCATTAACATCTCCCTGCTATTTCTCCACTCATGATTTCCTTGCCTCCCTACCTTGTCTTCCTCTCAGTAACAGGGAGGCATCACAAAGCACATTTTTTGTAGGCATCCAAAGCTCCAATGGACCTTGTTTTCAGGGTCCATTGTTTGGGCACCAACTGACCCATCCTTTGGGGTTGTCAAAAGTTTTGTATATGATATTACTATTTACTAATAATTATCTTTAGTAAAGCTTGCTGTTAATCCTAAACAGCTCTATAACCAAATCAACACACAGAGACTGAGTTTATTTAGTTAACCTAGAACACAATGCTGGGCAATAATTACTCCCTCCTAAACTCTCCTAAGCCCTCACATTTTCCTAACATTCAGATTTTGCCACATTATACTTTCTTTTTTGAAATGTTATGTCCATTTCATCTACACATAGTTCGAAGATCTGTCCTCCAACTCTCTCCACAAACTCTTTTCAACCTTTTCTCTCACTCATTTCCAACATTCTGGCTCCTTTCCTCCTTACTGTCTTCTGGGTACTCCCTTTGCACAACATTGAGGCTAGTTGTTTTATTTTGGCCTGTTTATCACAATGCAATATTCATATTGAAACCAGAGACTGGGAGCAGAGTGGAGAAATCAGCATTTGAATGAACAAGGGTAAGGTGTATACATTGCAAAAGAATATTATACCAACATTTCCCTCTTTAAGTCCAAGAAAAGGCTCCTTTTCTTTAATACAAAAATAATTATGAAATTATGAAAACTGTTAGGTATAATCTACATGTGCAATGTGCAACCCATGTGTATTTAGCAACTTGGGAGAAAGTTATCTAATTATCCTATCTTGACAAGTTAAAAGTTCTATACCTAAATTAACTTTTATCCTTATGGATATTACCTATATGAAAGAATTTCTTAACTTCTAAATAATTCAAGCTTATTTGGGACATTATAACTATTTGGTCTACAATCCCACCAGAGACTTGAGAAGGAAATAAAATTAATTATTAGAGTAAATAGGATGTGCATGTTAGCAGCTTCCAAAAAATAAAAATTGACCAAGATGGTTTGCTGCCTGAACAGTCACCCATAAATCTTTATAACATTGGAGTATTAACTTCAGCCTTCAGGATGAGAATATTTGACAGACTTATATGTGAAGCAGAAACTATTTAGGACTTGCTTACCCTGTCTTGGCAGGGTTCAACAGTTGACTTTTTCTGCATTTAAGCTTGCCCATTTTTAGCAGAATGTGTCTGCTGTAAAGCAAGGGTAATTTCTTTACCTGAGTGGCTTGTTTGCCACATTTGTAGCCATCTCTATAAGGAGGTTCTTCCATCCTCATAGCAAACAAGCAAAAACATATGCAACCCCCTAGAAAGAAAAAATTTGATGCCATTCTCATGGATTTCTTCTAGCTGACATTTTGGACATGTAGAAATCCTGTAGGGGGCCCATGTAAAATTTGGAAAAATGGTTAATTAAACAAGCAAAAATATTTGTGGTCTAGTCATTGAATGTTGAGCAATTTTAGGCTTAATAAAATTCCTGTTTGGAACAGTCTACAATCCTGGACCAATTAAAATTACTAGCTTTCTTCAAAGTTCTTTTGGGAGCAGGTTTTGATGAGAAGCAGCAATTGAAGCAGTTGAGGCAGGAACAAGCAGAATGCTGCAATATGCAAGATGCTGGAACAGATGTGTCAATGTCTCAGAATGGTGAAGAATGATTCTTTCAGGTTTGATACAGCATCTCTGGTGTCCAGTTCTTTTGTTCTGAAAACACATAATTTCTCACAAGCATTATAGAGTTCTAAAATTATGAATTTAAGAGATGTACAGGATGAAAAATAAACTGTAAGCCAGTTTAATCTATATCAATTAAAAGGTTAGCATAATATATTTTCAGGATATTATAGCCAAGGATTTACAGGTCAAGTATTGTTGAAGTTTTGGCTGGAGACACATTTTTTATGTCACAGTCAGTTTTAGAGTTGTTCCCATGTAAAGGGTTAGCAATATAAGTTAACATTTTTATTGAACATACAATCATTAACATTTTGAAATCAAACCAAGTTTGGATAGATTAAAATATATTTTGGGGCTCTTGAATGCCTGTTGTATTAGGCCAAGTTGCTACCTATTTTCCTAGAGAAACCTCCCATTAGATAGACAAACGGATGCCTCAAGCAATAGAAAATGCAAGTTTTAAGTAAACTTTATATAAACTCCTTTTTAAATTTAGAATATAAGAATACCATAGGTATGCTGTACCTGTTTTGAGGTTTAGTCCTATATTTTTATATATTTGTAGTTATTTTTTCTATCCTTTTTTATATAGAATGGGCAGTTATGCCTTTAGAGCCAAACTTTATTTAAACTCCCTCTTACCTTTAGCATTTAAGCATACAGTAGGCATCTTGTATCTGGGCTTTACACTGATAGTGACTATTTTTTGGCTTACCCCTTTTTTATACAGATTAGAGAGTTATGCCTTTTTACAAGCTTTCTTAGTATTCACATATAAATTCTCTTACCCTTAGCTTTAAGTATATTCTAGCATCTTATACCTAGATTTTTACATTGGTTTTGGCTACTCTTTGGCTTACCCTTTTTGTTTTTATATGGGATGGACAGTTTTGTTTTTCCATACATATGAATATAATTTTTGAGTTTTTAAGACTAAACTAGGTTAGCATGTAATTTGCCATCTTTAAGCCTCTTGTTTCTTATTTACATATTTATCAGCATTTTTCCCCATGAAAATATCTCATGCTTAAAAGGATAAGGCAGTTTCCAGAGCAGTGTGAATTTTTCTCTCTTTATATAAACCTAAAAATGATGTGAATCCCACCTATACATCAGTAAGATCTATATTAAGAAAAAATAGTTTACTTGGTAACCTTGAGAAAATTTTGTCAATTTGAATCTTAGAGTATCTCTGCAAATGGCTAAACAGCAGGAGTTGCCATCCTGGCTTTAATTATGTAAATAAGCTTAATCATGAACTCAGAGATCTGCCTCTTTCTTTTTTAATTTGTGTTGGCAATAAACATGTGACTTCACCAACTTGTTCATATATATATTTAATCAGTATCACTATGACTCAAAGACTTTAAATGAATATCAAACAAAGTCACAAAAAATTTTAAGTTTGTGGTCAGTTGTGCCACTGCCTTAACACATAAAGACCAGGTGGTTATTTTGATTGATGTTTTAGTGAATTGGTGAACCCCTACCAAAAAGAGCTGACAAGTATCTTATAGCCAGAGAGCTTTGAATTTTAGCCATTTTAAATCTAATTATTAGGAAGAGCTCCCTTTTTCTTGACCATAAGTTAGATTGCCATTGCTTATTTTTCACCCATTTTCTTCTTCAACTTTCTTGGAGAAGAACCAACACCATTAAACATATTACAATCAGGTCCATTACTATGCCAGCCAAAATGAGGCCAAAATTGATTAAAACTCCCTCTGCCATGGCAAATTTATTCTTTTACATTCAGTTTAGGTCAAATACTGTCTAGAGGTTTGTAGGCCTCCAGTTTTTTTCTGTCCTGCCTTGGCTCTGGTGCTGAGCCAGTTGAGACAGTATAAAGGAGTGATGCTTGTTTACCCCTTAGATAAACCGCAGCAAAAACAGCCAGTTTTGTTAAGTCTCGGGACTGCTCACAGAAGGCTGTTTTTTGCTCCTCGGAAGGATTAAGAGTCTCTCATAAAGAGAAAGTAATTTTCCTGGGAGTTTTTAGGTTTTAAGGTAGGTTTTTTTTTTCCACTGGGAGATTATTAACCTCACCAAATTATGATAAAGTATGATTTAAGGGGTGTGGCTACTTAGATTAGTTGGTCACCATTTGTTGTAAGTGACTATTAATATTTACTAATCTTCTGGTAAAGCTGCTGTTAATCCTAAACAGCTGTATAACCAAATCACCACACAGAGACTGGGTTTATTTAGTTAACCTAAAACACAATGTGGGCAATAGTTACTTCCTCCTAGATCTATAACCCTCATAGCTCTCTAACATTTAGATTTTAGCCATTATACTTCCTTTTTGTGAATATTATGTACAGTTCATCTCCACGTAGTTCCATGATCTATCCTCCAGCTCTCTCTCCAAGCTCTCTCATCCTTTTCTCCCACTCATTTCTGGCCTTCTGGTTCCTCCCCTCTTTCCTGTCCTCTGGCTCATCCCTTTGAACAACATTGTGGATAGTTATTTTATTTTGGCCTGATTATCACAAAGCAATATCCAGACTGAAATCAAAGACTAGGGGGAGGGTGGAACTACATTTGAATGAACAAGGGTAAGGTGTATACATTTCAAAAAAACATTATACCAACAGAAAAGGGTCCACTTGAAAAAGTGAGTGTAAATGGGAAGACAGAGACTCAAAGAATAGAGAAAAGACAGATTCCTGATCAAGTCTCATTTTACTGAACAAGCAAACAAGACTTATAAAGGTACAGCAATTTTTTTTTCATAATAACAACACATCTGTGCCACCTGTCAAGTCATCCAAGAATTTACTCAAGGTTACACAAAATCTGCAGTCTTGTTCTCAAGGTTGCAGCGAGCTTGCTACCTTCTTCTCAAACTTAGAACATCCCGCTTGCAAAGACCAACAAGAAAGTCTCTGAGATATAGAACTTAGATAAGACCCACAACTGCCAAGACCAGGAGGCAGAATTCCAATTACCATACTACTTCGGAAACCAGACAATTTCTGAGACTGGATTGGCTGAAAAAGAGAAAATCTGTGAGAGTAAAAGGAGAAAAGAGGGGAAATAAACTATTTGACAGCTAGTTCTTTCTGACACTAGTGTTGCCAAACCTCTATGAGCAGGGTTGCCTTGGCTAACCTGGCTGGATAGCCAGCTCTGTCCTACTCAGTGGTCAGCAAGGAACCCTCCTGGTCCTGGTGTTTACATTTAAAATTGTGCTCTCAGGACAGTGAAATGGGTCTGTATTATAAGCCTAGGAAACAAAAGCAGCTGTGTTTCCTGCTGTGGTCTTTCAGAAAAACCCTTTAAACCTAGTGTTAGTGCCATAACTACTGTTCAAAGATGCCACCTGATCTAATAGGTTCTGAGTTAGTTATGTACCTCAAAGTTCATGGCTGGGATTCTCTGCTATATAATGAGTTCCTAGAAAGTATGCCTTATAAAGACAAATTCTGCCCCCTTTTAGTGGACTCTTTTCTCCATGTTAAAATCATTGTAAAAGTTGTCAACATATCATTTTTATTGCTTAATGTGGGAATTTGATATAATATTCAATACACTCCTTTTTCATTGCTCCCAGGTTCAAATTCCTACCCACCTGGCACTCTAAATATTTCTTCTGTAAAATATATCAATTTGATGTATGTGTTGGTCATCAGAAAATTGGCACATGATTAGAGTCTCAGTGCCAAGTCTCTTAGAGAAAACTAAGCTCATCTTTGCACAACCCTGGCACCACCCCGAAGAAGACATCAATCCTGATGAGCTCTATACTTCATCACCATGATTATTTTTTCTTATGTATTTATTTATTATAATATGTTCACTTTGTATTTCCTCTGCTACTCCTTCACTCTCCTCCTTCCAGTCCCATCCACCCTCCTTCTACCAACCCTATGCCCTTTCTCTACTTCTTTGATAGGAGAGGTCCTCCTCACACTTCTATCTGAACCTAGCTTATCAGGTCTTATTAAGGCTGTCTGCATCATCTTCCTATGCAGTCTGACTCTCAGGGCATTGTTCTCCTTGTGTCCTCAATTCCTTTTACTTAGGACAATCTTCGTGTCTCTTCTACTGAAAGTTTCTCAGAGCTCTGAAGGGAGGAAGAAGTCCATAGGGAAATCCCATTTAAAGCTAGGCATTTTAAGGGATTTTTCTACATGTTATATGATTCTGTATGCAATCAGATTTGATGCAGAAGGAAGTATCTCTGTGGATATAAGGACATGGCACTGATCTAGCAGATGAGGGCAGAGAGTAAAGTATTTTAATAACAACAATCTGGGTTGCTTGAAAATTTCTTTAGGATGACCTGGCCCTTACTCAATTAACAGTTTACTGTCAAAGTGGGTTACATAATAATGAGAAGAGAAACTGCTTCTGACATAATCTAAATGGCCTACTCCTTTATCACCTCCCCCTGTTGGGGGAAGCAGCCTTACCAGGCCACAGAAGATGAGAATGCAGCCACTCCTGATGAGATCCAATAGACTAAGATCTGATAGAAGGAAAGGAGGACCTCCACTATCAGTGGACTTGGGGAGGAGCATTCATGAAGAAGGGGGTAAGAGAGTGGGATCGGCAGGGGTGGATGGAGGGACTTATGGGAGGAGACAAAGTGAATAAAGTGTAATTAATAAAAATAAAAATAAAATAAAATTTAAAAAAATGAATAGAAAAATAATCAAGAAGAGGACTCTGGTTGAAATGCTCAATTCCCATCCAGAAAGGCAAAGGGGAGGGATATAAGAAAAAGGAGAAAACAAGGAACAAGTTAGGAGCCTGCAACAGAGGGCTTCTGAAAGGCTCTGCCCTGTAGACTATCAAAGCAGATGTTGAGATTTATGGCTAACTGATATGCAGAGTGCATGGAATCTAATGAAAGAAGTGGGGAAACAGGAAGATCTGGAGAGGACAGGAGTTCCACAAGGACAGCAACAGATCCAAAAAGTCTAAGCAAAGGTTTCTTTCCTGAGACTCATACTCCAACCAAGTACTATGCATGGAGATAATCTAGAACCCCTGCACAGATGTAGCCCATGACAGTTCAGTGTCCAAGGGAGTTCCATAGTAATGAGAACAGGGACTGCCTCTCACATGAACTGATGGACCTGCTCTTTGAACACCACACCCTGTTGGGGAAGCAGCCTTAACAGGCTATAGAGGCAGGCATTGCAGCCACTCCTGATGAGATCTGATAGACCAGGATCAGGAGGAAGGAGTGGATGACCTCCCCTTTCAGTGGACTAGGGGAAGGGAATGCATGGACAAGGGGGAGGGATGGTGGGATTAAGAGGTAAGGGCAGAGTTGTTTATGGGAATACCAAGTGAATAAAGTGTAAATAATGAAAATTAAAATAAAAATATTAAAAAATATAATTCCCTTTGGTGTTATATTACAGTAGAGTTTGCTTAGAGGTTGATATGCCAATAAAGTGACCAGAGAGAATGCATTCTCTATCTCTCCATCTCTGTCAATTTATATCTCTGTTTATGTCAGTCTCAGTCTTAATATTTCTGATTTTGTTTCTCTAGCACTTTCTCTCTTGCTCTCTTTGTCACCCTCTCTCTGCCTGCCACTAGTGGTTCAGTATAAAAAGGACTACAAGATGAATGCTTGCCGATGTGACATCCTGGATGGTCTCTGCAACTAAATAAGCAAGGTCCCATTTAAACGTTTTTTGTCCAAAGATTTGCCTTGGTCAGAAACATTTTCATGGTAAGTAATTTACTGGCTGAGGACATATCTGTGCATTTAATAAATAATAATAGAATCTGTCATAATATGAAACTCACATGTCAAGGACTAGTGACTTTATTAATGAACACTTGAAAGAAATATGTGACACTTTTCCTGAACTAAGAGACTTAGACACAGAAACTTTCATCTTTGGGTTGTGTGCTTTTAGCTGCACAGATTGAAGCATGAAGGGCTGCTCAGCCTTTCTCACAAGCTTGTTGTCCACATGGCCCTTTTAATAACTGCCTCCGGAAACACTTACTGGCTCTCACCTGTTTCATGACATCATTCTCCCTCTCAGCCAATCAACCCCTGAGAGAATCTTGAGGTTTCCATGGAGATGAGTAAACAAATTTTCCTCAGTGTCCATTATCTCTAATCCTGTGCACAAGTTACTTTTTCTTGTGAAACCCAAATGGACTTTAACTCATCCCTTTATCCAGATCCCATACCTTTACTCCTGATTACCTCTGTGACAATGTCAGGTAGGAAATGAAACTTTACTGTTTATTGATTTGGACAGCTTCCTAAGTCGGGAAGCTTCAAAGTGGTGTTGAATTAAGAGGAATGTACCCATTGATAACATGCTCTCATACTGTGGTCTCGGATCTGAAATTTCCTAGGTTGTGTCTTTGACCTGAGAATTTACTGGCATACTCACAAAATGTACCTTCACATTCTTATTCATATACTAGGCAAGCAGGATCTACGGTTCCCTGGGGCATTGAGTCTTTAATAGCAAGGAAAAGAGAAGGAAACAAGTCAATTCCTGGGACTGGTTTGGCTGAAACAGAGAAAGATCTGTGAATGTAAGTGCAGAACTGAGGTGCAAAAAACTATTTACAGCTTATAATATTCCACACTAGTTTTGGCAACCCTATATGATTGTCTGACCTGATTGAATTGGCAACTTTGTTGTACTCAGTGGTCAATGAGCAATTCTCTTGTTCCTGGGATTTAATTTTAAAACCTGACCTTTAGAACAGAGACATGGGTCTGTATTATATGCCTAGGACATAACAACAACAGTGTTTCCTGTTGTGGACCTCCAAACAACCACTCTAAATGTAGTATTAGTGTCAGGACTTCTTGTTAAGAGGTACCACCTGAGCTCATGAAATCCGCAGTAGCTGGATAACCACTAGCTCATGGCTAGGATTCTCTGCTATATAATGAGTTCCTGGAAAGCATGCCTTACAAAGCCATACTCTGCCCTCCTTTAGCAGAATCTTTTTTCCATATTAAAACTCATTGTAAAAGTTGTCAACATATTATTTTCATTGCTTATGTGGGAATTTCTTATAATATACCTTACATAACTTTTCCATTGCTCCCAGCTTCAAATTCCAACCCATGTGCCACACTATTTTTTTTCTTTAAAATACTTCAAGTATGTATTGTTCCTATAATCATTGTAGCATGATCACAATCTCAGTGCCAAATGCCTTAAAAAAAACTAAGTTCATTCTTGCTGGACACTGTAACCACCACAAAGAAGCAGCCATCTGCCCTGAAGAGTTTTATAATTCATCACATTGATCATAGTTTTCCTTATGTATTTATTTATGACGATTTGTTTACTTTGTATCCCTTCTACTGCCTCCTCCTTCTTCTTGCAGTCCCACCCAACCTCCTTCTTCTACCCCTATGTTCATTCTATAGTTCCCTGATTGGGGAGGTCCTCCTCCCCCTTCTATCTGACCATAGCTTACCAGATCTCATCAAGGCTGGCTGCATCATTTTCCATTGTGGCCTGATTCTCAGGGCATTGTTCTCCTCTTGTCCTCAAATCCCTCTACTTATGACACTCTTCCTGCCTCCCCTCCTGGAGGCTTCCCAGAGCTGTGTGGAGAGGGAGAATTTTATAGGGAAATCCCATTCAGTGCTGTGTCTTTTATGCAGTTCTCCTCTGCATAATATCAGACTGTGGATCTCTGTATACAATCCCATTTGATGCAGAAGGAATCATCTCTGTGGTTAGAAAAACATGGCAATGTTCTATCAGTTGAGGGCAGAGAACAACATATTTTAATAAAAACCTTCTGGTTCAACAACTCAATTAAGTGCCATCCAATCTCCCTAGTAGAAGTCTGGTTTGGTCCAATAAATGGCATTTTATAACTTTATCCCCAACTATTAGGAGACATCCTAATAAGTGAATATATACCATATTTGTCTTTCTGCATTTTAGTTACTTCACCCAGGATCATTTTTTTCCTGTTTCCATCCATTGCCTGAAAATATCATGTCATTTTCTTAGCTGGATGATACCCCATTATGGAAATACTCCATATTTTCCCCAACAGAGGTTTTAAACTTACTCTTTAGTCCTTGGAAGTTGCTGGGAATTTAATCATTGTATTGAATGACAAACTATGAGAATAACTATGTTCTTTTAGACTAGAAGTCTCTCCATCTTCTTTTACTTCCTGGTGACTTGAATTGCAATGTCCCCTTGAAGCTCATCTATTTACATCTATTTTCCCAAGAGAGAAAATGTCAAGGAAGTGTTAGGCAGGATGGCCTGGTTAGATAATATAATTCTTATTATATTTTCTTAGTTGAATAATACTCCATTATGGAAATATTTCACATTTTCCTCAAAAGAGATTCTCAGTCCTATTATTTAGTACTGCACAGTTTCAGGGATTTTAATCATTATATTGAATAAAAAACTATCATAACTATGTTCTTTTAGCCTAGAAGTCCCTCCATCTTCTTCCATTTCATGGTGATTTGAACTGAAATGTTCCCTTGAAGGTATTCTATTTAAATGTGGAGTCCTTCCTGAGGACTGGGAAGAATTATGATGCATGGCCTTGTTAGATAATGTAATTCCTTTTTTCCCCCAATTTCTTTCTCAGGCCTTTTATCTTTTGTATACAGTAGGGCTACTGATTTTTTTGAGTTAATATTGTACCTCGCCACTTCGCTGAAGGAGTTTATCATCTGTATGAGTTTCCTCATTGATTTTTTGGGGTAACTCTGGTATATCATCATATAATCTGCAAACAGTGACTTCGACTTCTTCCTTTCTGATTTCTATCCCCTTATATCCTTCAATTGTCTTATTGCTCTAAGAAGGAATTCCAGAACCCTTTTGAAAAGTTATAGAGAAGGAGGGCATCCTTGCCTTGTTCCAGATTTCAATGGGATTGAAATTTCTCTCCATTTAGTTTGATGTTGGCTATAGGCTTGCTGTATATTGCCTTACTATATTTAGGTATGTGCCTTGTATCCCTGATCTCACCATTGCTTTAACATGAAAGGATGTTGGATTTTCTCAAATGTTTTTTTAGCATCTAAGGAGAATATCATGTGCTATTTTTCTTTCAGTATGTTTACATGGTGAAACACATTGATGGATTTCCGTATATTGAACCACCCCTGCATAACTGGGATGAAGCCTACTTGGTCATAATGGATCATATCTTTGATGTGTTCTTATATTTGGTCGAAGAAATAAAGTACCTTGGTGTGACCCTAACCAAGCAATTCAAAGACTTGTATGAAAATAATTTGAAGATTCTGAAGAAAGAATTAGAAGAAGATATCAGAAGATGGAAATATCTCCCATGCTCATGGCTTGGCAGGATTAACATAATAAATATGCCCATCTCACCAAAAGCAACCTACATGTTCAATGCAATTCTCATAAAAATATCACACAATTCTTTACAGACCTTCAAAGGAAAAATTTCAACTTCATATACAAAAACAAGAAACCCAGATTTGCTAAAGCGATCCTGTACAATAAAAGATCTGGAGGTATCTCCATCCCTAATCTCAGGCTGTATTACTGAGCAACAGCAGTAAAAATTTCATGGTGCTGGCATAGAAACAGAATCGTGGATCAATGGAACCGAAGAGAAGACCCAGAAATAAACCCACACACCATGGATACCTGACTTTTGACAAAGATGCCAAAACCACAAGGGAATAAAGATAGCATCTTCAACAAATGGTGCTGGACTAACTGTATGTCTACATGTAGAAAAATGCAAATAGATCCATACTTGTCTCCTTGCACAAAACTAAAGTCCAAGTGGATCAAAGACTTCAATATAAAACCAGACACATTAAATCAGTTAGAATAGAAATTGGGAAAGAGCCTTGAACTCATTGGCATGGCACAGGAGACAACTTCCTGAACACCAACAGCATAGGCTCTAAGAGCAAAAAATCAATAAATGGGATCTTGTGAAACTGAAAAGCTTCTGTAATGCAAAGGACACTGTCATCCAGATGAAGAAACTGAGGGTGGCAGGGGTGATTCCATTTTGTTTCTCAGACTCTGTCTTAAGTTGACTGACCTTGGAGTGACTTGACCCCCACCTTTGGGTTCCGAGAAGGGCCACATAGCACTTCACCCTGCCACAAAATATGTTAATGATGGGTCCTTGGTGTCAGGTGTCATAAATGCCACAGAATGTTATAATGGGTCCTATACTTCACCCAGGTTGGCCAGGTGGCTTGGAAAAAATTGCCAAAAGGAACCCCTCATCCAAAACTTTCCAATCCCTGTAACTGCAAGGCTTGGTATTTTCTGCTCAGGGTTCTTGCCTATAAAAACTTTGCCTCCTTGAGATTTGGGGCCTCACTTTCTAACCTGCTGCCTTAGGGAAAATTTGTGGCGTGAGTTTCAGCTTGAATAAAGATCCTCCTGTGATTTACAACTGACTGGACTCTTAGTGGTCTTTTGGGGTCTCTCGTATTAGGCACAACAAAAACAAAACAAATGCCTACAGATTGGGAAATAATCTTCACCAAGCCTCTATGTGACAGAAGGCAGATATATTCAGTACATCTTTATATACATTTTAGTATATAAAGAACTAAAAAGCTGAAAAGCAAGAAATCAAGTAATCCAATTAAAAAATGGGGAAGAGGGCTAAACAGAGAATTCTTGATAGAGGAGTATCAAGTGAGAGTGAAACACTGAAAGAAATACTCAATGTCACTAGCCATCAGGGAAATGCAAATCAAAATGACCCTGAGATTTCACCTTAAATGCAACAAAATGGAAAGGATTAAATACTCAGGTAACAACACATTCTGGAGAGGTTGTGAAGAAGGGGAACCCTCCTCCATTGCTGGTGGAAATGTAAACTTGTACCATTGCTGGTGGGAATGTAATCTTCTACAACCACTCTGGAAATCAATCTGGCTCTTTCTCAGACAACTAGGAATAGCTCTTCTTCAAGATCCAGTTATACCACTACAAGGCAAATATCCAAAAGAAGCTCAAGTACACAATAAGGACATGTGCTCAACATTGTTTGTAGCAGCATTACTTGTAATAGCCAGAATCTGGAAACAGCCCAGATTCCCTCCAACTGAAGAATGGATACAAATAATGTGTAACACCTATACAATGGAATATTACTCAGCAATAAAAAAATAGGAAATCATGAAATGTGCAGGCAAATGGTGGGAACTGAAAGTGAGAAATTCCAGAAGCAGAAAGACACATGTGGCAAATACTCACTCATATAGACTTATAATATAGGATAACAATAATAAAATCTATACACCTAAAGAAACTAATTAAGAGGGAGTATTGTGGCTAAAATGCTCAATCTCCATCCCAAAAGGCAAAGAGGATGGACATCAGAAAAAGGAGAAAACAGAGAACATGTTAAGGAGCTGTGACAGAAGTCCTCTGGCAGGCTCTGCCCTGCAGACTATCAAAGCAGATGCTGAGACTTACTGCCAACTGTTGGGTGGATTGCATGGAATCTAATGAAAGAAGTAGGGAAGCTTCACAGAGATGTGGAATTAAGGGGAATGTACTAAATGACAAGGTGTCCTCCTACTGTGGTCTTGGATATGAAATTTCCTAGGTTATGACTTTTTACTGAGCAGTTACTGGTATTCTCATTAAATGTACCTTCACATTCTTATTGATATAATAGGCAGGATGAGCCTGGGTTTCCCTGGGGTATTGAGTCTTTAGGCCAGGGAACAGAGAAGGACACCAGATAATTCCGGGGACTGGTATGGCTCAAACAGAGAAAATTCTGTGAGTTTAAATGGAGAACTGAGGGCCAATAAAGGATTTGACAGCTTGTGCTTTTCCACACTATGTTGCCAACCCTCTATGAGCAGAGTTCCCTTGGCTGATCTGGCTGGACTGGCAACTGTGTCCTACTCAGTGGTCAGTGAGCAATTCTACTTGTCTTAGTTTACAGTCCAAATTACTCCTTAAGGACAGAGAAATATGTCCATGTTATGAAGAGCAGCTGTGTTTCCTGAATTGGTCCTTCAGGCAAAACCTCCGAACATAGTGGTAGTGGCAGGACTGCTTGTTCAGACCTGCCACTTGAGCTCATGAGGTCTGAGGTAGCTGGGTAAACACTACCCAGCTCATGGTTAGAATTCTCTGATACATAATGAGTTCCTGGAAAGCATGCCTAACAAAATCAAACTCTGCCCTACTTTAGTGGAATCTCTTCTCCAGGTTAAAATACATTGTAAAAGTTATCAGCATATCACTGTTATTGATTATCTGGAAAATTATTATGCTATACATTACACTGTTATTCCATTGCTTCCAGGTTCAAATTTTTACCCATTTTTCATACTAAAATTTTTGTCTTTAAAATACATCAATTGAAGGATGTGTTGTTCATATATTCTTTGGAACATGAACAGATTTTCAGTGCCATATTTTTTAAAGAAAACTGAGTTCATCCTTGCTGCACACTGGTACTACCCCCATGAAAAAGCTATCAGTCCTGAAGAAGTCTATAATGCATCACCTTGATCACAGTTTTTCTTATATACTTTTATTACATATTGTTCAATTTGTATCCCCTCTCCTGCCGTCTCTGCTTCTCCTTGCATTCCCACCCAACCTGCTTCTTCTACCCCTATGACCATTCTTTAGTTCCGTGACAAGAGAGGTAGCTTATCAGGTCTCATCAAGCTGGCAGCATCAGCTTCCTCTGTGGTCTGATTTTCAGGGCATTGTTCTTGTATCCTCAATTCCCTCTACTTATGACACTATTCCTGCAGGCTTCCCAGAGTTCTGAAGGGAGGAAGAATTTCATAGGTAAATACCATTTAGAGCTGTGTGTTTTAAGTTCCCTCTCTGCATAATATTGAACTGTGGGTCTCTGATTGCAATTCCATCTGATGTAGAAGGAAACATCCATGTGGATGCAATGACATGGCAATGATCAATCAGTTGAGGGCAGAGAGCAGTATATTTCAATAACAATAGCCTGGGTTACTTGAAAATTTCCATATGATGCCTTGGTCCAACAGCTCAATTCACTGCCACTAAATATGCCTAAAAGAAGACTGGTATGGTCACAATTAGATGGCCTATTGGAACTTTATCCCCCACTATTAGGAGAACTCCTAATAAGTGAAAACATACCATCTTTTTCTTTCTGCATTTTAGTTACTTCACCCAGGATGATTTTTCCTTGTTCCTTCTATTTCCCTGAAAATATCATGCTGTCATTTTCTTAGCTGAATAATATCCCATTATGGAAATAGTACTCATTTTCCCCAAAGGAGATTATCAGTCATGTTCTTTAGAGCTTGTAATTTGTTGGGACTGTAATCATTGTATTGAATGACAAACTATCAGGATTGCTATATTCTTTTAGCCTAGAATTCCCTCCATCTTCTTCCACTTCCTGGTGATTTGAATTTCAGTGTCCTCTTGAAGCTCATTTTTTACATGTTGAGTTCCCAGTGAGTAAATGTCTGGGAAGCATTCAGAGGTATAGCCTTTTTAAGATATATATTTCTGATTGGAGTCATATTTTAGGAGTTTGTGCTTTGAGGTTGATATGCCAATGAAAGTGACTAGACAGAAGGGAGTCTTTGTCTGTAAGTCTCTGTCACTTTATATCTTTGTTTCTATCAGTCTTGGTCTCTTTATTTCTGAATCTGTCTCTCTAGCTCTTTCTCTCACTCAGTCTCCTTCTTTATGCCTGCTGCTTGTGGTTCAGTATGAAAACTCTCAGTTCTCCTGAAGGACTACAACAATTTGCTTCCAGAAGTGACATCATGTATAGTCTCTGTAAAAATTCAAGCAAGGTCCCAATCAAAACTTTTGTTCAAAAAGTTGCCTTGTTCAGGGAGAATTTCCAAGTAACTAATTCATTAACTGAGGACATATCTGGGCATTTAATAAATAATATTGGAATCTCTGATAATATGAAAGTCAAATATCAAGTACACAGTACTTTACCAATGACCACTTGAAAGAAATATGTGACAGATAAACTGAACTAATAGTCTTGGACACAGGAACTTGTGTGAAAATAGTGAAGTCAAAATAGCATTGCAATTTCATAAAACCATTAAGATCTCATAATAGCATTTGGGTGTTATATCACGGTGATGTCCTGATTTCACTGATATGTCATATGACCATTGTAAAGTTTTAATACCTTCCTATTGTCATAATAGCATTGTGATGTCATAATAATATTGTGAAGTCATAACACCAGTGTGATGTTACAATACCATTGTGATGTCATATCTTTGTGAGGATATAGCATAAGGATGTCTTACGATTTTTCTGTAATAATTCCATTAAATGTCATAATAGCACTGTGATATCATAATGCCATTAAGATATTATAATAGCATTGGAATGTCATAATAGAATTGTGATGTCATAATACCATTGGGATTTCACGACACCGATTTTATTTCATAACACCATTTTATTTATTTTTTTAAGAATATCATATTTTATAAATAAGAAAATCATATTTTAATATTTATTTTTTTATTTTATTTTTTTCTTATCAGTTACATTTTATTAACTCTGTATCCCAGCCATGTCCTGATCCCTCATTCCCTCCCAGTCCCTCCCTCACTCTCTCATCTCCACCGTGCCCCTTTCCAAGTCCACTGATGGGGGGGACCCCCTCCCCATTCATCTGATCCTGTTTTATCAGGTATCTTCAGGACTGGCTACAAAACCCTCCTCTGTGGCCTAACAGGACTCCTCCTCCCTTGGGGGGTGGGGAGGCCAATGGGCCAGTTATTGAGTTCCTGTTAGAAATAGTCCTTGATCCCCTAACTCAGGGAAACCAATCAGTTAGTGAGCTACCACAGGCTACATCTTAGCAGAGGTTCTAGGTTATATCCATACATGATCCTTAGTTGAATGTCAGTCTCAGAAAAGACCCTGTGTCCATATATATTTGGTCCTTGTGGAGCTCCTATCCTTTCCGTATCAGACAAGTCCCCTTCTTTCTTATGATTCCCTGTACTCTGCCACAGATTTGGTCATGAGTCTTGGCTTTGAAAACACTGCTAGTTAGAGTCTTTCAGATGCACTCAGTAGACTCCTGTCATACATTCAATGCACCTCCCATCTTTCTTTCTAAACGAGGATTGATCATCTTACCCCATGTCTGCTCTCTTGATTATCTTTTTTAGGTGTATAGATTTCATTATGTTTATCATATCTTATAGGTCTATATAAGTGAGTATATACCGTGTTTGTCTTTCTCCTTCTGGGATATTTCACTCAGAATGATCTTTTCTAGACACAACCATTTGCCTGCAAATTTCATGATTTCCTCCTTTTTGATTGCTGAGTAGTATTCCATTGTGTAGAAATACCACAATTTCTGTACCCATTCTTCCCTTGATGGACATCTGGATTGTTTCCAGGTTCTGGCTACTACAAATAAACCTGCTATAAACATGGTTCAGCAAGTATCCCTTTTGTGTACTTGAGCAAACTTTGGGTATATACCTAGCAGTGGTATAGCTGGGTCTTGAGAAAGCACTATTCGTAATTGTCTTAGAAAGCACCAGATAGCTTTCCAGAGTGGTTGTACCAGTTTACATTCCCAGCAGCAGTGGAAGAGGGTTCCCCTTTCTCCACAACCACTCCAACATGTGTTGTTGCTTGAGTTTTCATCTTGGCCATTCTGATGGGTGTAAGGTGATATCTCAGAGTCGTTTTGATTTGTGCATTTCTTTAAGTGCTTCTCTCTCATTCCATATTCCTCTACAGAGAATTCTCTGTTTAGCTCTGTTTCCCATTTTTTAATTGGATTACTTGGTTTGCTGCTTTTCAGCTTCTTTAGTTCTTTGTATATACTGGATATTAGTCCTCTGTCAGATAAAGGGTTAGGGAAGATCCTTTCCCAATCTGTAGGCAGTTGTTTCGTTTTGATGACAGTGTCCTTGGGTTTACAGAAGCTTTTCAGTTTCATGAGGTCCCATTTATTGATTGTTGCTCTTAGAGCCTGTGTGTGCTGTTGGTTTTCTGTTCAGGAAGTTGTCTCCTGTGCCAATGAGCTCTAGGCTGTTCCCCAATTTTTCTTCTAATAGATTTAATTATCTGGTTTTATGTTGAGGTCTTTGATCCACTTGGACTTTGTTTTGTGCAGGGTGATAAATATGGATCTATTTTCATTTTTCTGCATGTAGACATCCAGTTGGTCCAGCACCATTTGTTGAAGATTCTGTCTTTTTTCCACTGAATGGATTTGGCTTCTTTGTCAAATATCAAGTATTCATAGATGTGTGGGTTTATTTCTGGGACTTCTGTGCATTTCTCTTGATCCTTCTTTCTGTTTCTATGCCAATACCATGCAGGTTTTATTACTGTTGCCCTGTAGTACAACTTGAGATCAGGGATGGAGATACCTTCAGATGATCAGTTGTAGTACAGGATCATTTTGGAGATTCTGGGTTTTTTGTTTCTCCATATGAAGTTGAGAATCTGTTTTTCAAAGTCTGTAAAGAATGGAGTTGGTATTTTGATGGGAATTGCATTGAATCTGTAGATTGCTTTTGGCAGGATGGCCATTTTCACAATGTTAATCCTACAAATCCATGAGCATTGAGATCTTTCCATCTTCTGATAGCTTCTTTGATTTCTTTCTTCAGAGACATGAAGTTTTTCTCAAACAGGTCTTTCACTTGCTTGGTTAGAGTCACACCAAGGTACTTTATGTTATTAGTGGCTATTGTGAAGGGTGTTGTTTCCCTCATTTCTTTCTCAGCCTTTTTGTCTTTGGTATACAGGAGGGCTTCTGATTTTTTTATTTTTTTTTTTTTGAGTTGATTTTGTATCCTGCCACTTTGCTGAAGGTGTTTATCAGCTCAAGGAGTTCTCTGGGTGAATTTTTGGGGTCGCTCATGTATACTATCATATCATTTGCCAATAGTGACACTTTGACCTCTTCCTTTCCAATTTGTATCTCCTTGATCTCCTTGTCTTATTGCTCTGGCTAGGATTTCGAGTGCTATGTTGAAGAGACATGGAGACAATGGGCAGCCTTGTCCCTGATTTCAGTGGGATTGATTTAAGTTTCTCTCCACTGAGTTTGATGTTAGCTATAGACTTGCTGTATATTGCCTTTATTATCTTTAGGTATGTGCCTTGTATCCCTGATCTCTCCAAGATTTTAATCATGAATGGGTGTTGGACTTTGTCAAATGCTTTTTCAGCATCTAAGGAGATGATCATGTGGTTTTTATCCTTCAGTTTGTTTATGTGGTGGATTACGTTGATGGATTTCCATATGTTGAACCACCCTTGCATGCCTGTGATGAAGCCTACTTGGTCATGGTGGATGATATCTTTGATATGTTCTTGGATTCCGTTTGCAAGTATTTTATTGAGTATTTTTGCGTCAATGTTCATAAGAGAGATAGGTCTGAAGTTTTCTTTTTTTATTGGGTCTTTGTGTGGTTTAGGTATCAAGGTGACTGTGGCTTCATAGAATGTCTTTGGTAGTGTTCCTTCTGTTTCTATTTTGTGGAATATCTTGAGGAGAATTGGAGTTAGCACTTCTTTGAAGGTCTTGTAGAATTCTGAGCTGAAGCCATCTGGTCCAGGGCTTTTTTTGGAGAGGAGATTGTAAATGACTCTTTCAATTTCCTTGAGAGAATTAGGGCTATTCAGTCTTTCTACCTGATCTTTACTTAGTTTTGGTAGATGGAATCTTTCAAGAAAATTCCTACCCATGTGTCACACTAAAATATTTGTTTTTTCTTTAAAATACATCCACTGAAGTACATGTTGTTCATATACTCATTGGAACATGATCAGAGTCTCAGTGACAAGCCCATTAAAGAAACCTGAGTCTATCCTTGCCACACCCTGGCACCAACCCCAGGAAGAAGCCATCAGTCCTGAAGAACTTTATACTTCATCACTTAGATGAGTTTTTCTTGTGTATTCATTTATTATGATTTCTTTACTTTGTTTCCCCTCTGCTGCCCCATTTATCTTCTTCTTCCAGTCCTACCCACCCTCTTTCTTCTACCCTTATGCCTTTCTCTAATTACCCCTTTTTATCTGACCCTAGCTTATCAGGTCTCACCAAAGCTGGCTGCATTATCATTCTCTGCAGCCTTATTCTCAGAGCATTGTTCTACTTGTGTCCTCAATTCTCTCTACTTATGACACTCTCCCTGACTCCTCTCCTGCAGGCTTCCCAGAGCTCTGAGGTGAGGGAGAATTTCATAGGAAAATCACATTTAGAGCTTGGTGTTTTAAAGTCTCTCTCTCTCTGCATAATATTGGTCTGTGGATCTCTGTACACAATTCCATTTAATGCAGAAGGAACCATGTCTGTGGATACAAAAACATGGCACTAATTAATAAGTTGAAGGCAGAAAAAAAAAACATGTTTTAATAACAACAGCCTTGCTTGCTTGAAAATGTCTTTAGGATGCCCTGGCATCACATCTCAATGGACTGTCACCCAATCCTCTTAGTTTAAGACTGTTCCAAAGAATTCTTTTTGAACTTTATCTCCCACTATTAGGAAACCTCCTAATACATGAATACATACCATATTTTCTTTCTGCATATTAGTTACTTCACCCAGCATGATTTTTCCTGGTTCCATCCTTTGCCTGAAAATATCATGATGCCATTTTCTTAGCAGAATAATACTCCATTATGAAAATATTCCACATTCTCCTTTTGCAAGGAGATTGTTGGTCCTGTTTTTTTGAACTTGGAAGTTGCTGGGACTTTGAATATTGTATTGAATGAGAAACTGTAACTATAACTATGTTCTTTTAGCCCAGAAGTCCATTTTCTTGCACTTCCTGGTGATTTCAAGTCCCCTTGAAGCTTATTTATTTATATGTTTCTTACCCAGTGAGGAAATGTCTGGAAAGTGTTAGGCTTGTTAGGTAATATAATTCCTATTGGGTTATAATATGTGAGGTTGTGATATGAGGTTGATATGCCAATGAGTGGCCAGACATTCGCACCTTTTGGTCTTGGTCTCTCTATTTCTGAATCTGTCTCACTACCTCTTTCTATCTCCTGTCTATATTTCTCTGCCTGCCATTGTGGTATGAAAAACTCTCAGTTCTGCTAAAGGACTACAACAAGATGACAGGTTGCTGATGTGATATCTGCTATGTCTCTATAAAAATATAAGCAAGGTTCAAATTAAAAGCTTTTTGTTGAAAGGTTCTCCTTTGCTCAGGGAGCATTTTCCCAGTAAATAATTCACTGACAGAGGATATTTAAAGAATAATAATGGAATCTGTGATAATGTGAATGTCACATGTCAAGGACACATGATTTTGTTAATGACCATTTGAAAGAAATATGTGACACTTTTCCTGGACTAAGACTCCTGAACTCAGGAACTGATGTTTCTGGGATGTGTGCTTTCAGCTGCCCAAATTTAGGAATGTAAAGCTGATCAGCATTGCTCTCATGCAGGATTTCCACTTGGCCCTTAATAACTGGCTCATGAAATTCTTACTGGCTTTTGCCTATTTCATGACAGCATTCTTATTCTTAACAAATCAACACCTGAGAGATTCTTGAGGTTTCCATGGAGATGAGTGAACAAATGTTCCTCAGAGTCCAGTATTGCTTATCCTGTGTAAAAGTGACATTTTTTTTAATGAATCCCAACAAGCCTTTATATCATCCCTTTATCAGTCTCACACACCTTTACTCCTAATTACCTCTGTGACAGTATCAGGTAGGATATGGCACTTCAATGTTTATTTAATTGGACAGCTTCCTAAATAGGAAAGCTTCAAAGTGATGTGGGATTAAAAAGCTGTGCAGAATGACAATATAGTCTCCTACTGTTGTCTTGGATCTGAAAATTCTTAGGTTGTGATTTTGAACTGAGCACTTTCTGTGGGACTCACTAAATTTACCTTCACATTCTTATTGATATAAGAGGCTAGCAGGGTCTAGGGTCCCCTGTGGTATTGTGTCTTTAAGAGCAGGTAAAAGAGAAGGAAACCAGACAATTCCTGAGCCTATTTGGCTGAAACAGAGAAAGATCCATGTATGAAAAAGGAGAACAGAAGGGCAATAAAGCATCTGATAGCTAGTGCTGTTCCACAATAGTGTTGCCAACCCTCTATTGGCATGGTTTCTTTTAATGACCAGGCTTGATGCCCACCTGTTTCCTACTCAGTGGTCAGTGAGGAAACCTCCTTGTCCTGGGGTATACAGCTAAAACTGTGCCTTCAGGACAGAGAAAGGAAGCATCTCTAGGGATCCATGAATATTGTACTGGTCTATCAGTTGAGGGCAGAGAGCAACATATTTTAATAATAACAGCCTGGGTACTTGAATATTTCTGTAGATGCCCTAGCCCAACAACTGACATAACTGCCACCCAATTCCCTTAGTGGAAGACTGGTTTTTGTCACAGTAGATGGCCTATTGGAACTTTATCCCACAATATAAGGAGACCTCCTAATAAGTGAATAGATACCATATTTGTCTTTCTACATTTTAGTTACTTTACACAGGATTATTTTTCTTGGGTTCATACAGTTACTTGGAAAATATTGTGATGTCATTTTCTTAGCTGAAATACTCTGTTATGGAAATATTTCATATTTTCTCCAAAGGAGATTGTCAGTCCTGTTCTTTAGAACTTGGAGGTTGCTGGGACTTTAATCACTGATTTGAACGCCTGACTATGAGAATAACTATGTTCTTTTAGCCTAGAATTCGCTCCATCTTCTTCAACTTCCTGGTGATTTGAATTGAAATATCCACTTGAAGGTCATCTATTTAGAGGTTGACTCCCCAGTGGTGAAATGTCTGGTATGTGTTAGAAGGTATGGCCTTGTTAGATAATAAAATTCCTATAGGAGTTATATTATACAAGGGTGGGCGTTGAGGTTGATATGTCAAAGTGAACATGCACAATGGAGTCTATGTCTCTTGGTCTATGTCCCTTTATATATTTGTTTCTGTAGGTTTCAATCTCTGTATTTCTGAATCTGTCTCTCTAGCTCTTAGATCTCTCTTTCTCTATCAGTCTCCTTTTGGCCTGCTGCTTGTGGTTTAGTATGAAAAGTTCTCAGCTCTGCTGAAGGATTACAACAAACTGACTGCTTGCTGACATGACATCATGGATGGTCTCTGTAAATACATAAACATGGTCTCAAATAAACGTTTTTTTGTTCAAAGAATTGCCTTGGTGAGGGAGCATTTTTACAGTAAGTAATACACTGACTGATGATGTATCTGTGCATTTAACAAATAGGATAAAATCTGTGATAATATCTAAGTCACATGTCAAGGACATGTGACTGTTATTAATGACAACTTGTAGAGAAATTTGTGACACTTTTGCTGAACATCTTGGATATCTCTGGGGTTTTTGCTTTCAGCTGCCAAGATTGTAGCATGTAGGGCTGCTCAGCCTTTCTCTCAAGCAAGCTGTCCACTTGGCCCTTTTATAATTGGCTCCTGAAACTCTTACTGGCTTTCACCTTTTGAATGGTATTATTTCCCTCTCACGAAATTAGCAGTGGAGATAATCCTGACGTTTCCATGGAGATGAGTAAACAAACTTTCCTCAGTGTCCAGTATCTCTGATCCTGTGTACAGATGACATTTTATTGTGAAATCCAACAAGTCTTTATCGTGTTTCTTTATCCAGATCCCACACATTTACACTTGTTTACCTCTATGACAAAGTCAGGTAGAAAATGAAACTTTAATATTTATTTAATTGGACAGCTTCCTAAATAGGGAAACTTAAAGTGATGTGGGATTAAGGGTAATGCACCGAATGACATGGTGGTCTCCTACTGTAGTCTTGGATCTGAAATTTCCTAGGTTGTGACTTTAAACTGAGCAGTTAGTGGCTTACTGACCAAATGCACCTTCCCATTCTTTTTTGATATAATAGGCAGACATGGACCAGGGTTCCCTGAGGTATTGAGTCTTTAAGAGGAGGGAAAAGAGAAGTAACCTGACCGTCCTGTGGGCCAGTTGAACAGTGTCCACCTGAAATAGGGAGTGGAAATGTAGGGATAGAGACACAAAGAATGGAGACAAGACAGATTTCTGTTGAAGTTTCAGTTTACTGAATGTGCAAACAACAGTTATAAAGCAAAGGGCACAAGCAAAGTTTTTTTTTGTTTTTTTTTGTTTTTTTTGTTTTTTTTTTTTCACAGTAGGAACACATCTGTGACACCTGGCAAGGTATCCAGGAATTCAGTCCAGGTTACACAAAGTTTGCTGTCTGGATCAGAAGGTTGCAGAGAGTTTGCTATCTACTTCTCAGGCTCAGAACACCCCACTTGCAGAGAAGGCCAAGTATAGTCTTTGAGACATGGAACTAAGATAACGCCAACATCTGGGAAGCCAGGAAGCAGAATTCCCATTACCAGACTCCTTCTTTGCTTAATAGAGAGCCTATCTGAGGTTGGCAAAATGTGCATATTTTTCTTACTAGTCATCAAGGTCTGAGATGCAATTTTTAGGAGCCTCTGTCTTAGGTTGAAAAAAAAAAAAACAAAATTTTGCTCTGGCACATCATTGACTTATCAACATATCAAATGTGGTTTTTAGAGATCTTTAATTTAAATTCATTCAACTTCACTTGCATGTGTGCATATGATGAAGAAGGAACTGTAACTCACAAGGAACATAGGCACAGGCCAACCAACCCATACCTGCCATGCCCGCAAGTGTCATTCCTTACTTAAGCATAGAGAAAAAGGATGGAAAGTACCTCCTAATGCTAGTTAATATAACCCAGGCTATATTGGCCAATTCTTACCTAGTTTTCTTGGCAGGTTTTATATCATGGATCTTATTTCTTAATGTTAACATGTTCAATGAATGGTTTTTGCTAGACCAAATACCAGCCAGGTGATTCTGAACCTGAGTCCAATTAAATTCTGTTTCTGCATACCAAGAATCAGAAATCCTAACAGGAATCATAACAAAAGCAGGTTGCTTAACAACTAATACTGAAAGAGCAATATTATCAGCACTAACATAATTAGTAACATTATAGTATACACATTCAATTGAATATGTATCATTGTTCCTAAAATGTCTTACTATATGCAGTAAATAAGGAGGATTAACATGTGTCAAAATAGAAGCATACTTGATTATTTTAGCAAAGCGACTTGCTTTCCCAGAAAGAATTCCTATATATCCCAACACAGCCTTCAATTTACGTACAAAGTTTTGCCAATTTTTTGAAGTCTTCCAAAGACCAGCACTAACAGCTTTTTCTAAAACAAAGGAATTTTACTGCCTTTATCAGAAGCCAAGTTCTTTATACTCTTATAATGATAGACCAGTCCAGTCCACAAGTGTAAATACCAGGTCACTGTCTTAGAACTAGATGGTGCACATTTTTCTAATCCCTCTTGTCCAAAGAAGCATTACTCAAGGAAAAGAGCATTGATCCCCTTTGTCACAAAGTTGGTAACACATTGGAGATGTAAGACTGTCATTCTTAACTCATGAAGGAAGGGACAGTAATATTCTTCCAATGTTCCACTTTGCCTAGTTGCAAAGGGAGACTTGAGCTGTGACCCCAACTTTAGAGTAGTAGGCATTCTGACCTATGACCTGGAAAGTGGAGACTGGTAAGCAGTCCTGATGAATACTCTCTCTGGTTAAGCATATAGGATGACCTCTTCTTATTCCTGAAAAGTTAAGAGTCTGTTTTACTTGTGTTCCATCAAAAGGAGGAAAACCCAGCAGCCAAGTGTTGTGGACATTAACAGGGACTTCTGGATCATCCCAGGAAACTGGATGTAGTAGAGGTGGATTAGGAACATACACCCAATAAACAGTCATCTTGACCAGAGGGGTGTTCATTGACATCATTATCATTATCAGAAGAAAACTCCTTATCCACCTGTCACACCAGATGTTCCAGTGGTCAATGAGCTGCATCATTTTCCTGTGAAAAAAAAAACAGACAGATCCTCATCCCCATATGAGTCCAGGGTTGGGTCCATGCCATCGATTTGTTAAAGGATCCCTCCAACTTATTTTAACAAACGTTTTCTTGGTTTCTCTATGTCAAAAATCTATCTGCTGCAGATTTACTATGTTTAAGCAAATTAAAAAAAATTCTGAATGCAAAGAACACAATTAAGATGATGATTCTTGGGTATCCAGGGGAGTAGCTTCACTTTCTTTGTTTTTGCAAATAAATCTTAATTGTTCATTGGGTATGCTCTGCCATGCCTTGTCCTTGAGGATTGTAAGGTATTTTAGGTATAAGAGAAACTTGAAACTGTTGACAAAATCTTTTAAATATTTGCTAGTATATCCTGTTCCATTGTCAGTTTTAAATTGCTTAGGAACTCCTAAAACATTAAAAGCCTATAGACAAGGAGAAATAACATTCTTTGCAAATTGTCCTAGTTGAAGAGTGGAAAGTATTAGTCTAGAATAGGTATCTATGCAAACATGTACATATTTTAATTGTTTAAATTCAGAAATATGAGTAATATCCATTTGCCACATCGGATTTGGAGCCATTCCTTTAGCATTGACTTCCAAATGAGGAATAGGCTGAAACTGAGGAGAAGGACTGCAAGCCTTGATTATGCTGTGGGCCTATTCCTTAGTCAATCCATATTAAGTTCTCAAGGTTTAATTATTAAGATGATGTATATTATGGACATCCTGGGCTCTCTTTATCCATGAACAATAAACTTTGGTGACTTTATCTGACAATCCATTTCCTTTAGACAGGGGTCCTGGCAAATTAAAATGAGACCTCAAATATCTTGGAAAAAATAAATGTTTTTGGCTATTACAAATAAAGCTGCTACAAACATGGTTGAACAAATATTCTTTTTGTGTACTTGAGCCTCTTTTGGATATATGCCTAGGAGTAGTATGGATCTTGAGGAAGAGCTATTCCTAGTTGTCTGAGAAAGCATCAGATTGATTTCCAGAGTGGTTGTACAAGTTTACATTCCCACTATCAGCGGAGAAGGGTTCCCCTTTCTCCATAACCTCTCCATCATGTGTTGTCACTTGATCTTGTCACTTTTGATCTTGGCCATTCTGATGGGTGTAAGGTAAAATCAGGGTTGTTTCAATTTGCATTTCCCTAGTGGCTAATGAGGTTGAGCATTTCTTTAAGTGCTTCTCTGACATTCAATATTCCTCTATTGAGAATTCTCTGTTTAGCTTTGTTCCCCAGTTTTTAAGTGGATTACTTGGTTTGCTGCTTTTCAGCATTTTTAGTTCTTTATAAATACTGGATATGAGTCCTCTGTCAGATAAAGGGTTGGTGAAGATTCTTTCCCAATCCGTAGGCAGTCCCTTTGTTTTAATGATGGTGTCCTTTGCTTTACAGAAGCTTTTCAGTTTCATGAGGTCCTATTTATTAATTGTTGCTCTTAGAGCCTGTGCTGTTGGTGTTCTGTTCAGGAAGTTCTCTCCTGCATCAATGAGTTCTAGGGTATTCCCCACTTTTTTTTCTAGCCGATTTAATGTGTCTGGTTTTATTTTGAGGTCTTTGATCCACTTGGACTTCAGTTTTGTGCAGGGTGATAAGTATGGATCTATTTTCATTTTTCTACATGTAGACATCCAGTTGGACCAGCACAATTTGTTGAAGATGCTATCTTTTTTCCATTGTATGGTTTTGGTGTCTTTGTCAAAGGTCAGGTGTCCATATGTGGGTGGGTTTATTTCTGGGTCCTCTGTTTGGTTCCATTGATATACCATTCTGTTTCTATGCCAGCACCATAGCCAGAAGCTGGAAACAACCCAGATGCCCCTCAACTGAATAATGGATGCAGAAATTGTGGTACATCTATACAATGGAATATTACTCAGCAATGAAAAATAAAGAAATCATGAAATTTGCAGGTAAATGGTGGGACCTAGAAAGGATCATCCTGAGTGAATTGTCCCCAAAGCAAAAAGACACACAGGGTATATACTTACTCATATAGACATACAACATAGGACAAACCCACTAAAATCTGTGCATCTAAAGAAACTAAGCAACAGAGAGGACCCTGACTAAAATGCTCAATCCCCAACCTGAAAGGCAAAGAGAATGGACATCAGAAGAAGAAGAAAACAGGAAACAAACTAAGAAACTACCACAGAGGGCCTCTGAAAGCTCTGCCCTGCAGACTATCAAAGCAGATGCTGAGCCTGATGGCCAACTGTAGGGCAGAGTGAATGGAATTTTATGTAAGAAGTGGGAAATATTAAGAGCGGGAGAGGACAGGGACTCCACAAGGAGAGTGACAAAACAAGAAAATTTGAACACAGGTAACTTCCCAGAGACTCATACTCCAACCAAAGACTATTCATGGAGATAACCTAGAACCCCTGCGAAGATGCAGCCCATGGCAGTTCAGTGTCCAAGTGGGTTACATAGTAATGGGAAGAGGGACTGCCTCTGACATAATCTGATTGGCCTGCTCTTTGATCACCTCCCCCTGAGGGGGGAGCAGCCTTGCCAGGCCACAGAAGAGGACAATGCAGCCACTTTTGATGAGAACTAATAGACTAAGATCAGAAAGGAGAGGAGAACCTCCCCTGTCAGTCAACTTGGGGAGGCGCATGCATGCAGAAAGGGGCGGGAGGGTGGGATTGGGGGGGGAGGGGGGGAGGGACTTATGGGGGCATACAAAATGAATAAAGTGTAATTAATAAAAAAAATAGAAAACCGACAGAAGTTGAATATGGAAAGTATTAAAAACAGTAAGAAAAGTAAAAAAAAAAAATGCTTTTTTTGTATCAAGTTTTGAATTTTTAAAAATAAAACTATAGCAGGAAATGTCTGAATTTTTTCTGCAGTCTCTAACCTAGCAAAAACTGAGCTTCATAAACACTATCAGTAAATATTCAGAGACTGCTTAATAAAACTTTGAACACAGAAAATAATGTGTTAGACACTTGAAAAGATTTGTTTTTCTTTTATAAGCATAGCCAGCAACACCAGGTAATGAATCATCAGTAAATACTGTTAAAGTATCAACAATTGGTCTAACATTTGTTTTAAATGGAAAAACTATAGGTTGCAATTATAAACACTGAATATTTTTTTGTGCCTCAGCAGGTTGTACTCTGTCATAATAAGCTTACAAATGTTAAAATGCCACATTTATCAGATCTCTAACAAGTCTTAGGGCCAGCATACTTGAATTACTGTTTGTCTACCTTCATCATCTATTCTAATCTTCATCCTATAAAACAGGATGTTATAATCTCAATTTTGGCATATTTTTAAATGTATGTTTTAGAACTAAATTTTATGTGGATCTTCATAGGCAAACTTTATGTGACAATTTTTAGATTTAACCTTAAAACAAAACAAAACAAACAAAAACAAAACAACAACCTATACAAAGAGCCTTGGTAAAACTCAGTCTTGTACTCCACTAAAATCTTTAGCAGAACGTTAAATCTGATCTTTTTGAGCTGAGATCAAAACAAAATTTTAATTAAAATAATTTACAATGGGGCTATCAAATCGTATTAATCCTACCATATTGTATTAAAACTTAACAGCAAAAAATTAAAGGATAAAAGTTTTATTTAACATTAAACATAGAACTAAACTTACATTCTGACAGTACCAAATCTCTGGGCATGAAAGAAATAGTATTACATCATTTATTTAGGTAATAGCAGCCAGGCATATATTTTATATAATGGTTAACAATGATCTGAATACAAAAATGTATATATAACCCTGGGCTAACATGGAACTGTAGTCCTATTTTTATGGTAAAAAAACATAAGCAAACATTTTGCATTTAAGCATCTCCAGCCTTTCTAAGCTAAGAACAACATATTTCATAGATTTTATTTACATGTATATATTGTAATAACTGCAATTTTTTTTATTTGGCTTAAACAGCATGGCTTTAAGTTTACTTTGTAAACTTAAATCCCAAGTTTGTTTGTTTGTTTGTTGTTTGTTTGTTTTTTATTTCTTCCAAAGGGTAGAGAAACTGTTTTTTTTTTTTTTTTTGTTACACTGCCCAAGGTTTACTATTTTAAAATACATGATATATTTTAAAATGTTTTATATACTTTAACTCCAATGGTACAGGACCAAACTCAGAGCTGTGGATTCAAATTGTCTCATGCCTAAAAATATCCACGTCTACAGATAAACACACGCACACAGAGACATAAGGAACATAGAAATCTGACACTGTCTCCTTAGAGTAACCAGAATTCCCAAATACCAGGATGTGAACAGCCCCTACTGGACACAAGACCCATAGACTCCAGAAGAACTGGATCCCCTCAAGGGTCTCCTCCACACACAGATTCCTGAAGGAGCAGAGTCCCCATGGCCCTTTCCACAACTTCCAGGAGAGTGGGCTGCAGCAGCCCTCTTATCACACAGACTAGCGTCCCAGCGACCTTCTCTCCTGGTCCCAAAAGGAGTAGGAGTAGACCCTTTACGGGCCTATTCCCCAGGAATTGGGGCATTCTCCAGATTCCCTGGACCAGACTGGAAACTCTCCAATTTTCCCAGACTTTGCAAGCAATCCAAAACCAGAACCAAAAAAGAAACCTGCAGACAAAAAAAAAAAAAAAGAACAACCACAGTACCTGCTTTTTAGACTTTTATGTATTTTTATTACACTCTATTCACTTTGTATACCCAAATAGAACCCTCCTTCCTCCCTTCCTAATCCTACCTTCCTACCCCCATCTTCACATATGTCCCTACCCAAGTCAACTGATAGGTTAGGTCCCCCTCTCCTTCCTTCTGATCTTTGTCTATCAGATCTCATCAGGAGTGGCTGCATTGTCATCTTCTGTCGACTGGTAAGGCTGCTCCTCCCTCAGAGGGAAGTGATCAAAGAGCAGGCCAATCAGTTTATGTCAGAGGCAGTCCCTCTTCCCTTTACTATGGAACTGACTTGGACACTGACTCCAAAGGATCATCAGGTCCAACTCTCAGGACACTCAGCTCCAAAGGACTTTCTGGCGTCACACAGACTCTAGGCTCTAGCCTTCTACTGCAGGCATGAGCACTGTGCTCACCCACCATTATTGAGCACCACTAGCTCACACAGCTGCTTCCTCAGATCTACAAAAGCCAAAGAGCCATTACAGCAGCCCTCAGATACTGCTTCAAGGATCAACCAGTAATCCCTCGTTAAATTTACAAAACTGTGGGAATCCCTGGTTCTTCAAGAAGACTGCACCCAACATTCACACCTTAAGAACAACAGTTACTGTTCACTAAATTCAGAACAAGAAACCCAGTAGCAGGGCAGCCATCAACAGGACCTCTCCTGATGAGAGGAGAGGTTCCTGAACACCACAGTTACCACACAGTTCCATACACCTGAAGTGAACTGTGACAATTCCTGAGAAGCACCACCATTCAGTTGACCATGCCCAAAAATCATAGAACTTCAGAACCCTGCCAAGTGGATTCTCCACACCCCAGTACACAGCAAGCACCAGAAATCAACGGACAACACCTGAGACAAAGAGATGAGTAAAGGCCAGCGAAAACCCATAACCAACAAAAGGTAAAGCAATACGGCATCCCCAGAACCCAGTTATCCAAGGGCAAGTAGCCCTGGATACCCAAACTTAAGTGAAATTCAAGAAGATGACCTTACATCTATGCCCATGAAGAGGTTAATGGAGGAAGAAAATAAAATGTGTAAAGAATTAGGGGAATATATAGTAAAACAGATTATGGTCATCTGTAAAGAAATAGAGGAAGATGCAGCCAAGCAGTTTGTGGCATTCAGAGAGGAAATGATTAAATCACTGAAAAATAAAAGAAACAGAGAAATGTTCAAAGAGCTAAAGGAATTGAAGGAAAAACAGGAAAATACAGTCAGACAGGTGAAGGAAATTAACAAAACGGTTCAAGATCTAAAGATAGAATTGGAAGAATTAAAGAAAACAAATGGAGGATCATGGAGAGGGAGAACCTAGGAAAGAAAACAGGAATTACACAAAAATTTTGTGATGTCATATCAATGTGTTTTAATAATAGCGTTGAGATGTCTAAGCATTGTGATGTCATAATAGCATTGTGATGTCATCATTGTCATGTCTTAATACAGTTGTGATGTTATAACAGCATTCTGTTGTCTTAAGAGCATTGTGATGTCATATCATTGTGAAGTCATAACACCATAGTGTGTTGTTATATTAGCATTGTGCTGTCATAAAAGCATTGAGCTGTCATATGATTTCCAGATCTTAATATCATTGTGATGTCATATGAGCATTATAATGTCATGATAAAACTGTGATGTTATGATAGCACTGGGATGTCATAATACCATTGTGATGATATAACACTTTTGTAATGTCATAATAGCTTTGTGAATTCATCATAGACTTGTGATGTCATAATACCATTTTGATATCATAATTCCACTGTGATATCATATCACAATCATGTCATTATACCAGTTTGATGTCATAATAGCATTGTGATTTCATCTTAGAATTGTTATGTCATAATAACATTGTAATATCATTTTGCCATTTTGATGTCATAATACTATTTTGAAGTCCTAATAACACTGTGTATAATAGCATTGTGATGTCATTATAGCATGGTGATGTAAAATTAGAACTTATTGTTCATAATTCCATTTTATTGTCATCATAGCATTCTGAATTCATAATACCATTGGGATTTCATAATAGCATTATGTCATAATAGCATTGTCATGTCATAATAGCATTGAGATGTCATACCATTGTGATGGCATAATTGCATTGTTGTGTCATAATAGCATTGTGATTTCATAATTTCCTTGTGATGTCATAAAATTATCTTATCATAATAATATTGTGATATTGTTATAGAATTGTGAAGCCAAAATTACATTTTAATGTCATACCAAAATCTTGTCATAATAGCATTGAGGTATCATACATTTGTGATATTGTAATAGCATTGTGACGTCACAATATCATTGTGATTTTAAAATCCATTGTGATGTCATGCCACAATCATGTTGCAATACTATTGTGCTGTCATAATAACATGCTAATATCATAATACCATTGTGAATTTATACCATTGTGATGTCATAAAAGAATTGTAATGTCATAATAGCGCTGTGAAGTCATAACACCATTGAGATATCATAAGAGCATTATGAAGTCATAATAGCATTGAGATGCCCTAATATCACTACAAATCCATAACATTGCAAAGTTGTATCATTGTGATATCATAATACCATTTAGATGTCATACGATTGTGATTTTTTAATACTTTTTTAAGTTATACTACCGTTGTGGCATCATGATAGCATTTTGATGTCATAAAGTTATGATGTCATAGTAGCATTGTGATGTCATATAGCATTATGCTGTCATAATAATATTGTGTTGTCATAATAGCATTGTGATGTCAAAATTCTATTGTGATGTTATATCACAATTATGTCATTATACCATAGTGATGTCATAATTGTATGTTGATGTCATAATAGCTTTGTGATGTCATATGGCAGTATGTAGTCATAACAGCATTATGATTTAATATCATTGTGATGTCCGAATACCATTGTGAACTCATATCATTATGAATTCATATTAGCATTGTGAAGTCTTAATATCATTCTGATGTCAAAATACTATTGTGATGTCTTAATAGCATTTTCAGTTCATAATGCCATTGATATGTCTAAATCCCGTTGTGGTGTTATACCACAATCATGTTGTAATAGTATTGTGATATCATAGTAGCATTGTAATACCATTGTGATGTTATAATAGCATTGTGATGTCATATCATTGTGACATAATTATACCATTGTGATGTCATAGTACAATTGTGATGTCACAATGGCATTGGAATGTTCTATCATTGTGAAGTCAAAAATTCATTGGGATATCATAACATTGTGATGTCTTAATAACATTGAGTTGACATACAAATGTGATGTCAATATAGCATTTTGATGGCATACTACCACTGTGATGTGGTCATAACATTTTTATGTCCACATAAAAATGTTTTATGTCAAAACAGCATTGTGATGTCATAATACCATTGTGATATGATAATACTCATGTGATGTCAGTATGTCATTGTGATGTCATAACTGCATTGTTATGTTATATTATTATTGTGATGTTAAAATTCTATTATGATATCATAAAATATGATGACATAATAGCAGATGTCCTAATAGTATTGTGAAGGCATAATAGCACTGAAATGTCTTGATTCCATTGAGATGACATTACACCTTTGAGATCTCATAAAAATTTGTGATGTCATAATAAAATTATGCTATCATAATATAATTGAGATGTCACAAAAGTATAATGTCATATCATTGTGCTGTCATGATACTATTGATATCTCATACCTTTGTGATGTCAAAATACAATTGTGATGTCATAATAGGATTTTAAAATCTTAATACCATTGGGATGTCATACCATTGTGAAGATATAGTACCATTGTGATATAATACCATTGTGGTATGTCATCCCACAATCATGTTGTAATAGCATTGTGATGTCATAATACCATTGTGATGTTGTAATAGCATTTTGAGGTCATAATGCCTTTGTGCTATCTTACCACAATCATGATTTACCTGCATTTCAATTTCATACTATTGTGATATCATAATAGCATTGTTATGTCATAATAACATTGTGATGCCGTGATAGCATTGTGAAGTCATAATACCATTGTGATGTCATAGAAGCACTGTCATACAATTGTCATATCATAATAGCATTGTGATGCCATATGAGCAATGTAATGCCATAATAGCCTTTTGAGGTCATAATGAAATTGTGATGTCAAAATTCCACTGTGAAGTCATAATGACAATGTGAGGTCATAATAGAATTGTGATATCATACCATTGGGATATCATGACACCATTGTTATGTCATAATACCATTGTGATGTCATAATGCACTGAGATTTGACACCACTGTGATGAAATGATACCATTGAGATATGATAAAGTTGTGATGTCCTAATACAATTGTGATATCATAATATATTTTAGATGTCATAATACCATGGTGATGTCATAATAGCACTGAGATGACATAACACATTTGTGATGAAATGATAAAATTGAGATGTCATAAAAGCATATTGAGGTTATAACCCCATTGGGATGTCATAATAGCATATTGAGGCCATAACACTATTTTCATTGTGATATCATCTTAGCATTGTAATGTTGTCATACTATTGTTGGTATAATGTTTGTTTGAAATGTATACACATTACCCTTGTTCATTCAAATGCTTATTTCTACTCCCCACTCTGTTTCAATCCAGATATTGCATTGTGATACTTATTCTACTCATCCTGTCTCAACTTTGTGTAAACAAGCCAAATAAACCAACTAGCCACAATGTCGAGTGAGGGGAGGAGCCAGAGGGCAGGAAATGACTGGGAGGAGATAGGGTGAGGAAGCAGAGATTGGAGAGCAGAGCTAGAGGAGAGATCTTGAAACAGTGTGGATAGAGAATGATCCAGACTTAAGCCTTCAGAAAAAGCAAGCAAAATGGCTAAAATCTAAATGTTAGGAAAGTATGAGGGCTTGAAAGTTTAGGAGGAAGTAATTATTGATGAGGATTGTGTTCTAAGTTAAATAAATAAACCCAATCTGTGTGTGGTGAATTAGTTATACAGCTGTTTAGAATTAACAGCAAGCATTAATAAAAGATGAACCAATAGTAAATATTAATCATCATCTACAATAATCATCACCTACATCATATCATTGTGAAGCCTTTATATCATTGTGAAGATATAATAGTATTGTAATGTCATAATAGCATAGTTTATTTATTTATTTATTTATTTATTTTAACTTTTATTAATTACACTTTATTCACTTTGTATCCCCATAAACCCCTCTCTACTCCCCTCCTAATTCCACTTTCCCTACACTTTCTTCCCACATATCCCTCCCCAAGGCTACCCTTTGTGGCCTAGTAAGGCTGCACCCCCTTTATGGGAGCTGGTCAAAGAGCAGGCCAATCAGTTTATGTCAGAGGCAGTCCCTCTTCCCATTACTATGGAACCCACTTGGACACTGAACTGCCACAGGCTGCATTTCTGCAGGGGTTCTAAGTTATCTCCATGCACGGTACTTGGTTGCAATATGAGTCTCTGGAAAAACCCCTCTGTTTCCAAATTTTCTGGTTCTGGTGCTCCCATTATAGAGTTCCTGTCCTCTCCTTATCTTAGTAGTTCCCACTTCTTTCATAAGATTCTGTGCATTCTGCCCAACAGTTGGCCATAAGTCCCACCATCTGCTTTGATAGTCTGCAGGACAGAGCCTTTCAGAGGCCCTCTGTGGCAAGTTCCTAATGTGTTTCCTATTTTCTCCTACTTCTGATTTCTATTCTCTTTGCCTTTCAGGATGGGGATTCGGCATTTTAGTCAGATTCCTCCCTCTTGATTAGTTTCTTTAAGTATACAGATTTCAGTAGGTTTATCCAATATTATATGTCTATATGAGTGAGCCAAGATAGCATTGTGATGTACTAGCACTGGGATGTCATAATACCATTGGGATATCATGACAACATTGTCATGTCATCATACCATGGTGATGTCATAATGCCATTGAGAGCTCATATCATTGTGATGTCATACTATTGTGATGTAATAATGTCATTGTGATATCATGATATCATTGTGATATCGTAAAAGCATTGTGATGATATAACCGTATTTTGAGGTCATAATTCTACTGTGAAATAAAAATTCCATTGTGATGTTATACCACAATTATATCATAATAGCAATGTGATGTCATAATACAATTGTGATATTATAACAGTAATGTGATGTCATAATAGCATTGTGATGTCAAAATTGAATTTCATGTTATATTATTAGTATGATGTTATAATTCCATTATGATATCATACCCTATGTGGTCATAATAATATTGTGAAGTCATATAGCATTGTGTTATCATAATTCCTTTTGTGATGTCATAATGTCAATGTGATATCATACTAGCATATTGAGGTCATAGCCCCATTGAGATGTCATAATAGCTTTGTGATGTCATCATAGCATTGTGATGTCACAATATAATTGTGATGTCAAAATTCCATTCTGCTGTCATACCAGATGATTTTATTAGTAACCTCTTGAAAGAAATATGTGATGCTATTCCTCAACTAAGTGTCTTGGGTAAGAACTGCAATTTCTGGGTTTTGTGATTTCAGCTGCCCATACTGAGACATGTATGGCAAGCAAGCTCTGTCCTACACAGTGGTCAGTGAGGAACCCTTCCTTGTCCTGGAGCTTACAGTTATATCTGGGCCTGCAGGACAGATAAATTGGTCCCTGCTATATGCCTTGGACACAAGAACAGCTGTGTTTTTTTCAGTGGTGCTCCAGACAATCCCTCTAAATGTAGTTTTAGTGCAAGGACTGCTTGTTCAACAGGATATTTTCTCCATTTTCATAATCATTGTATAACATGTCAACATATTATTTTTACTGATTATGTGGGATTTTCATATAATATACATTACACTTCTTTTCCATTGCTCCCATATGCAATTTTCTACCCATGATTCACCCTATTTTTTTCTTTAAAATACATCAATTGAAGGGTGTGTTTTTCATCTACTCATTGGAACATGATTAGAGTCTCAGTGCCAAGTCCTTTAAAATAAACTGAGTTCATCATCTCACTGGCACCACCCCCAAGAAGAAGCCTTTAGTCCTGAAGAGCTCTGTACTTCATCACCTTAATCACATTATTTCTATTTATTTATTTATTACAATTTGTTCACTTTGTATCCCCTCTGCTGTCCACTTTCTCTTCTCCTCCCAGTCCCACCCACCCTCCTTCTCCTACCATACGTCCTTTCTCTAGTTCCCTGGGAGGGTAAGTCTTCATCCCCCTTCTATTTGACCCTAGCTTATCAGGACTCATCAAGATTGGCTGCATCATGTTCCTCTGGGGCCTTATTCTCAGGACATTGATCTCCTTGTGTCATCAATTCCCTCTACTGATGACACTCTTCATGCCTCCTCTCCTACAGGCTACCTAGAGATCTGAGAGGAGGGAGAATTTCATAGGGAAAGGCCATTTAGAACTTGGTGTTTTGAGGTCTCTCTCTGTGCATAATATCGGATTGTGGGTCTCTGTATGCCATCCCATTTGATGTGATGCAGAAGGAAGCATCTCTGTGAATAAAAAAAAAACAAACAAACATGGCATTGAACTATCAGTTGAGGGCAGAAGGACACATATTTGAATAACAGCCTGGGTTGCTTTAAAATTTCCATAGGATGCCCTGGTCTCATAACTCAATTAACTGACACCCAATATCTCTAGTGGAACACTGGTTAGTTCACAAGAAATGTCCTATTGGAACTTTATCCCTCACTATTAGGAGACCTCCTAATAAGTGAATACATACCATATTTGTCTTTCTTCATTTTACTTCACCCAGGATGATTTTTATTGGTTCAATCCATTTGCCTGAAAATATTATGGTGTCATTTTCTTAGCTGGATAATATGCCAATATGGAAATATTTCTCATTTTGCCCAAAGGAGATTGTCAGGCCTGTTCTTTAGTCCTTAGAAGTGGCTGGAACTTTAATCATTGAATTGAATCACAAACTTTCAGGATAACTATGATCTGTTAGCCTAGAAGTCCCTCCATCTTTTTCTACCTCCTGGTGATTTGAATTGCAATGTCACCTTGAAGCCCATCTATTTGCATGAGGTGTCCCTAGAGATAAAATCTCTTGGGAGAATTAGGCAGTATGGCCTTGTTTGATAATATAATTCCTATTGCAGTTTTATTATTGAAGGGTGTGTTTTGAGCTTCATATGCGAATGAAAGTGACCAGACAGAATGAAGTCTCTGTGTCTCAGGCTCCGTCACTTTATATCTTTGTTTCTGTTGTTCTAGATCTCTTTATTTCTGAATCTGTTTCTCTAGCTCTTTCTCAATTTCTCTCTGTTTTCCTCTCTCTATCTGACGTTTGTGATTCAGAATGGAAAGCTCTCAGTTATGATGAAGGACTACAACAAAATGGCTGCTTGCTGACCTGACCCTAAATTCTCTCTGTAAAAATAAGAAAATGGTTCCAATTAAACACTTTTTGTTCAAAGAGTTGTATTTGCTAGGCAGTATTTTCACAGTAACTAATTCACTGACTGAGGACTTATCTGTGCATTTAACAAATAATGGAATCTGAGATAAGGTGACACTCACAGGACAAAGACATGTGACTTTATTATTGACTGCTTGAAAGAAATTTGTGACACTTTTCCTGAACTAAGAGTCTTGGGAACAGTAACTGTCATCTCTGGCTTGTGTGCTTTCAGCTGCCAAGATTGAGGCATGTAGGGTTACTCAACCTTTCTCTCAAGCAGGCTGCCCACTTGGCCCTTTTGGCTCCTGAAACTCTTATTGGCTTTCACCTGTTTCATGGCATGATTCCCCCTCTCAGCCATTCAGCACATGATAGAATCTTGATCTTTCCATGGAGATTAGTAAACAAACCTACCTCAGTGTCCAGTGTTGCTGATTCTATGGACATGTGACTTTTCTTGTGAAACCCAGAAAGCCTTTATTACATCCCTTTATCCAGATCCCAAAGCTTTTACTCCTGTTTATGTCTGTGACAATGTCAGGTAGAAAGTGAAACTTTAACGGTTCTTTAATTGGACAGCTCTCTAAGTAGGGAACGTCTAAGTAATGTGGGATTAAGGAGAATATAATGAATGAAAATGTGTCTCTTCTGCTCGTGGAACTGAAATTTTCCTAGGTTGTGACTTTTAACTGAGCTATTATTCCTGTTCTTACAAAATGTACCTTCACATACTTATTCATCTAATAGGCTCGCAGGCTTAAGTGTTCCTTCGGGTATTGAGTCATTAAGAACAGCCAAAAGAGTAGAAAATAGAAGAATTCTTGGAGTGGCATAGCTGAAACAGAGAAAGATCAGTGACTGTAAAAAGAGAACTGGATGACAAGATATTATTTGACAGCTGGTGCTTTTCCATACTAGTTTTGCAACTCTCTATGAGCAGGGTTGCCTTGGCTCACCTGGATGAATCAGCAGCTGTGTCCTACTCAGAGGTCAGTGATCAATCCTCTTGATCTTGGTATTTACAGTTAAAACAGTGCCTTCAGGGTACCGAAATGTGTCAGAGTTATATGCCTAGGACACAAGAGCAGCTGTGTTTTCTGCTGTTGTCTGTGAGACAAACACTCTAAACATAGTGTTAATACTAGAGGTGCTTGTTCAGTGATGCCTCCTGAGCTCAAGGTGTCTGAGGTAGTTTTGTAGCCTCTAGTTCATGGTAGGAGTGTCTGCTCCATAATGAGTTTCTAGTAGGAAGCCTTAAAAAGTCAAATTCTGTACAGCATTAGCAGAATCTTTCCTACATGGTAAAAGTCATTGAAAATATTTTCAATTTATTATTTTTATTGCTATGTAGGAATTTCATATAATATACATTACACTCTTTTTCCAATCTCCCAGGTTCAAGTTCCTAACCATGTGTCTCACTAATTTTTTTTCTTTAAAATACAGCAATTCAAATATATGGTCTTCATACACTCATTGGAAAAGATCAGAGTCTCAGTGCCAAGTGTCTTAAAGAAAACTGAGTTCATCCTGGTACCATTCCCAGGAAGAAACCATCAGTTCTAAAGATCTCTATACTTCATCATCTTGATCATAGTTTTTCTTTTGTATTTATTTATTATGATTTGTTTACTTTGTATCCCCTCTGCTGCCCCCTTCCTCTTCTCCTTCCAGTTTCAGCAACCCTCCTTCTTATAGACTTTTTTCCCCTTTCTCTGGTTCACTGATATGGAGTTTCTTCTCCCCCTTCTTTCCGACAATAGCTTATCTGGTCTCACCGTTCTCTGTGACCTGATTCTCTGGGCATTATTCTCTGTGTGTCCTCAATTCCCTCTACTTAGGACACTCTTCCTGCCTCCTCTCCTACAGGATTCTAGGAGCTCTGAGGGGAGAGATAATATCAGAGGAAATCCCATTTATAGCTCTATATGTTAAGGTCTCTCTCTGTATAATATTGGACTGTGGGTCTCTGTATGCAATCCCAGTTGATGTAGAAGGAAGCATATTTGTGGATCCAAGAACATGGAACTGATCTATCAGTTAAAGGAAGAGAGCAACATATTTTAATAACAGAAGCCTGGGTTCCATGTAAATTTCTATAAGATGCCCTGACCCAACAAATCAATTAACTGCCATCCAATCTCTCTAGTGGAAGACTGGTTTGGTTACAAGAGGTGGCTTATTGGAACTTAATCCCCACTATTAGGAGACCTCCTAATAAGTGAATACAAAATATATTTGTCTTTCTGCATTTTAGTTACTTCATCCATGATGATTTTTCCTGGTTCCATCCATTAGCCTGAAAATATCTTGTTGTTATTTTCTTAGAAGAATAATACTCTGTTATGGAAATCTTCCACATTTTTCCCAAAGGAGATTGTCAGTCCTTTGCTTTAGCCTTTGGATTTGCTGGGATATTAATCATTGAATTGTATTGAATGACAGACTTTTAGGATAACCATGTTCTTTTAGCCTAGAAGTCCCTCCAAGTTCTTCTACTTCCTGGTAATTTGAATTGCAATGTCCCCTTGAAGCCCATTTTCATGTGGAGTCCCCAGTGAAGAAATGTATGACTAGTTTTAGGAGGTATGTTCCATGACATACTTATTTTTGTGTCCCTAATTTTTTTCTCAGCCCTTTTATATTTTCTATACAGGAGGGCTGCTGATTGATTTGACTTTATTTTGTATCTAGCCACTTTTCTGAAGGTGTTTATCAGCTGTAGGTTTTCCCTGATAGAATTTTTGGGGTCACTCAGGTATCATATAATCTGCAAACAGTGATACTTTGACTTCTTTCTTTCTGATTTGTATTGCCTTGATCTCTTCAATTGTATTATTGATCTAGCAAGGAATTCCAGAACTAGGTTATAAAGAAATGGAGAGAGTGGGAAGCCTGGACTTATCACTGATTTCAGTGAGATTACTTTATGTTTTTCTCCATTTACTTTGATTTTGGCTATAGGCTTGCTGTATATTGCATTTACTATATTTAGCTATATGCCATGTATCCCTGATCTCTCCAATACTTTAAAGATGAATGGATGTTGGATTTTGTCAAATGCTTTTTCAGCATCTAATGATATTATCATGTGGGATTTTTTTTTCTTTCAGTTTTTTAAAATGGTGGATCACATTGATGGATTTCCATATATTGAACCACCCCTGCATACCTGGGATGAAGCCTACTTGGTCATAATGAATGATATCTTTGATGTGTTCTTGTATTTGGACAAAGAGATAGAGTACCTTGGAATGACCCTAAGCCAGCAAGTCAAAGACTTGTATGTACAAAATTCCAAGTCTCTGTACGAAGAATTAGAAGAAGATATCAGTAGATGGAATTATCTCCCATGGTCATGGCTTCACAGGATTAACAGTGTAAAAGTGGCCATGTTAACAAAATCAATCCACAGATTCAATGCAATTCCCATCAAATTACCAACATAATTATTTATATTCCCTCTAAAAAAACTTCTCAACTTTATATAGTAAAACAAGAAACCCAGAATTGCTAAAACAACCCTCTACAATAAAAATCTTCTGGAGGTGTCTCCATCTCTGATATCAGGCTGTGCTATAGAGCAACAGTAATAAAAACTGCATCACACTGGCATAGAATCAGAATGGTGGAACAATGGAACAAAATAAAAACCCCAGAAATAAACCCACACATTTATTGACACCTGAGTTTTGACAAAGATGCCATAACCATAAAATGGAAAATAGATATCATCTTCAATAAATGGTGATGGTCTAACTCGATGGTGATGGTCTACATGTCTACATGTAGAAAATGCAAATGGATCCATACTTATCAGCCTGCACAAAAGTAAATCCAAATGGATCAAAGACCTCAACATAAAGCAAGACACATTTTTAAATCTGTTAGAAGAAAAAGTGGGGAAGACCATTGAACTCATTGGCACAAGAGACAATTCCATGAACAGAACACCAACAGTACAGGCTCTAAGGGCAACAATCAACACATGGGACCTCAGGACATTAGAAACCTTCTGTATAGCAAAGGACACAGTCATCAAAACAAAAGGAATGCCTACAAATTTGAAAAGAATCTTCACCAAGCCTCTATGTGACAGAGGTCTAATATCCAGTATATGTAGAGAACTAAAGTTGAAAAGCAACAAATCAAGTAACCCAATTAAAAAAATGGGGAACAGAGCTAAAAAGAGAATTCTCAATAAAGGAATATTGAATGGTTGAGCAACAGTTAAAGATATCCTCAATGTTGTTAGCCATCAGGGAAGTACACATCAAAACAACCAGAGATTTCACCTTACACCCATCAGAATGGCAAAAATCTAAAACTCAAGGGACAACACATGCTGAAGAGGTTGAGGACAAAGGGGAACCCTCCTCCACTGCTGGTGGGAATGTAAACTTATACAACCACTCTAGAAATCAATCTGGCACTTTCTCAGACATCTAGGAATAGTGCTTCCTCAAGATTCAGCTATCCACCTATAGGCATACATCCAAAAGGGGCTCAGTACACAATAAGGACTTTTGCTCAACCATATTTGAAACAGCTTTATTTGAAATAGCCAGAACCTGGAAACCACCCAGATGCCCCCCAAATGAGTAATGGATGAATAAATTATGGTACATCTACACAATGGAATATAACACAGCAATAAAATTATATATATATATATATATATATATATATATATATATATATATCAAGGAAATCATGAAATTTGCAGTAAAAGATGGGAACTGGAAAAGATCATCCTGAGTGAGCTATCATAGAAGATGAAAGAAACACACCATATGTAGTCACTCATATAGATGTAAAATGTAGGATAAACCTACTAACTGTACACCTAAAGAAACTAATCAAGAGGGAGAACTCTGGCTAAAATGCGCAATCCCCATCCCAAAAGGCATGGACATCAGAAGAGGATGGACATCCAAAGAAGGAAAAAACAGGGAACAAGTTAGGATCCTGCAACAGAGGGTCTCTTAAAGGCTCTGCCCTGCAGACTATCAAAGCAGATGCTGAGACTTATGGCCAAATGTTGGGCAGAGTGTATGGATCTAATGAAAGAAGTTGGAAATTGTAAGATCAGGAGAGGACAGGAGCTCCACATGGAGAGCAACAAAACAAAAAAATCTGAGCATAGGGGTCTTTTCTGAGACTCATACTCCAACCAAATGCAATGCATGGAGAAAACCTAGAAATCCTAGATGTAGTCCATGAAAGTTCAGTGTCCATGGGTGTTCCATATCAATGGGAACAGGGACAGCCTCTGACATGAACTGATTGGACTGCTCTTTGAAAACCACATCCTGATGGTGGAACACAGAGGAAGACAATACAGACACTCCTAATGAGTTCTGATAGACTAGGATCAGAAGGAAGAAGAGGCAGACCTCCCCTACCAGTGGACTTGAGAAGGGGCATTCCTGAAGAAGGGGGATGAAGAGTGAGATTGGAAAATTAGCAGGGTTATGTGGAGTTACAAAGTGAACAAAGTGTAATTAATAAAACTTAAAAGGAAAAAAATGTAGACTTTTTGCTATTTTATTTTTGAGGTCCAGTTGTATTAAAAGGGGATCAGATAGGATATAATTATTACAATCTTCTTGTATCTGTTGAGGCTAGCTTTGTTACCAATTATATGGTCTATTTTGGAGAAGGTTTCAGTTTCTGTCTGTTTTGGTCTATTTCTGAATCTGTCTTTAGCTCTTTCTTTCTCTGTCTCTCTCAATCTCCTTCTCTCTTCATTGCAGCATGTGGTTCAGTATGAAATGCTCTCAATTCTGCTGAAGGACTGTAACAAGATGACTGTTTGCTGATGTGACATCATGGATTGTTTCTGTAAAAATATAGGCAAAGTCCCAAATAATTGTTTTATGTTTAGAGTTTCCTTGGTCAGTGAGCATTTTTTACAGTAAGTAATTAATTCACTGAGGACATATCTGTGTATTTAACAAATAATAATGCAATCTGTGATGATGTGAAAATCACATGTCATGGACACCTGACCTTATTAATGACCACTTGAAAGGAATATACAACACTTTTCCTGAAGTAAGTGTCTTGGACACAGGAACTGTCATCTCTATGTGGTGTGATTTCAGTTTGCCAGATGGAGGCATCTCAGGCTGCTCAGCCTTTCTCTCATGCATGCTGTCCACTTGGCCCTTTTAATAACTGGCTCCTGAAACTATAACTGGCTTTCTCCTGTTTCGTGACATCATTCTATCTCTCAGCCAATCAGCACCTGAGAGAATCTTGAGGTTTCTATGGAGATGAGTAATCAAACTTTCCTCCGTGTCCAGTATCTGTGATGCTGTGTACATGTGACTTTTTCTTGTGAAGCCCAACAAGCCTTTATCTCATCCCTTTATCCAGATCCCACACCTGTGACATTGTCAGGTAGAAAAATGAAACTTTAATGTTTATTGAATTGGACAACTTCCTAAATGGGGAATCTTCAAGTGATGTGGGATTAAGGGGAATGTACCAAATGACAAGGTGGTCTCCTACATTGGTTTTGGATCTGAAATTTCCTAGGTTATGACTTAGAACTGAGCAGTTACTGGTGTACTCACTAAATGTACTTTCACATTCTTATTGATATAACAGGCTAGCAGGGTCTAGGGTTCCCTGGAGTATTGAGTCTTTAAGAGCAGGGAAAATACAAAGTAACATGACAGTCCTGCTGGCTAGTCTAAAAGAGTCTACCTGAAGGAGGGAATGTAAATGGGGGGACAGAAATGCAAACAATGGAGACAAGACAGATTCCTGTTTAAGTCTCACTTTACTGAATGTGCAAACAACACTTATAAAGCAAAGGGTACAAGCAAAAAATTTTTCACAGTAGAAACACATCTGTGCCACCTGGCAATGTATCCTGGAATTCACTCAAGGTTACACCAAGTTTGCTCTCTTGTTACCAAGGTTGCAGGGAGCTTGCTATCTACTTCTCAGACTCAGAACAACCCACTTTCAGAGACCTCCAAAGACAGACTCTGTGACATGGAACTTAGATAAGACCCACATCTGCCATGGCCAGAAGGCAGAATTCCAATTACCAGACTCCTTCAGTTTCCTCATTTTTATTTTATGGAGAGCCTATTTTAGGTTGGCGATATGTTAATTATTCCTTACTCGTCACAAGAACTTGGATACAATTTTTAGGAGCCTCTGTCTTAGGTTGGAAAAACCACAATTTTACACTTACATGTCATTGACTTACCTCCATTTCAAATAAGGTTGTTAGAGTTCTTTAATTTAAATTCATACAACTGCACTTGCATATGTTGAAGTTGTTGAAGAAGGAACTGTAACAGACAAAGAATACAGGCACAGGCCAACAAACCTATATCTGTCATGCCTGCAAGTGTCAGTTCCAATTTAAGCACAGAGACAAAAGATGGGAAGTGCCTCCTGAGGTTACTAAATATATCTCAGGTTATAAATATATATGGCCAATTCTAACCTAGGTTTCTTATCAGATTCTATGTCATGGATCTTATTTCTCATCATTAACATGCCCAATGAGAAGTTATTGCTAGAACAAATACCAGCAATGTGATTCTGAACCTGAATCCAATTAAATTCTGTTTCATCATAACAAGAGTCAGATACCCAGACAGAAATTATAACCAAAGCAGATTGCTTAATAACTAATGCTGAAAAAGCTTTATTATCAGCACTAACACAATTAGTAAGAATGTAATATACACATTCAATTGAATAGGTATCATTGTTCTTAAAATGTCTTAGGACAATGTTTCCAATTAGCAATAAATAAGGAGGATTAACACATGCCAAAACAGAAGTATACATGATTAATTCAGCAAAGCTACTTGCATTCCCAGAGAGAATGCCTATATATCCCAATGCAGCCCCTAATTTCCATACATAGCTTTGCCAATTTTTATTTGATGTCCTCCAAAGTCCACACTAACAGCTTTTTCTAAAACAAAGGAATTTTTACTACCTTTACCAGAAGCCAAGTTCTTTATTTTATTTTATTTTTTATTATTAGTTACATTTTATTAACTCTGTATCTCAGGTGTATTTGACTCCCTCATTCCCCCCTCCCTTCCTCCCTCATCTCTTCCTTGCCCCTTTCTAAGTCCACTGATTGGGGAGGACCTCCTCCCCTTTCATCTGACCCTGTTTTATCAGGTATATTCAGGACTGGCACAAAGTCCTCTTCTGTGGACTAGTAGGACTGTTCCTCTCTTGGGGGGGTGGGGAGGTCACAGAGCCCAAAAATTCAAGCAGAGAACTCCTTCAGCTGATAAACACCTTCAGCAAATTGGTAGGATACAAAATCAACTTAAAAACTAATAACATAAAGTACCTTGGTGTGACTCTAACCAAGCAAGTGACAGAACTGTTAAAAAAAAACAAACAAACAAAACTTTAAGTCTTTGAAGAAAGAAATTGAAGAAGATATCAGAAGATAGATAGATCTCCCTTGCTCATGGATTGGTAGGATAAACTTTGTGAAAATGGCCATGCTGCCAAAAGCAATCTACAGATTCAACACAATTCCCATCAAAATACCAACTCAGTTCTTTATAGACCTTGAAAGAAAGATTCTCAGCTTCATATGAAGAATCAAAAACAAAAACAAAAACAAAAAAAAAAGAAAAACAAAACCAGAATCTCCAAAACAATCCTGTAAATAAAACAAATCATATGGAAGTATCTCTATCCCCGATCTCAAGAAGTCAAGTTTTTAATACCCTTAAAGATAGACCATTACCGTTCATGACTCTAAATACAGATCATTGTCCCAGCAGTAGATGGTGGGCATTTCTCCAAAGGATCTTGTCCAAGGAAACATCAGTTGAAGACAAATCCATTGATGCCCTTTCTCACAGGATGGAAACTCATAATAGGTTTGTGATGTCATCATAGAATTGAGATATCCTAATATCATTGTAAAGTAATACTTTTGTGAAGTCATAATAGCATTGTAATGTCATAATTCCATTGTGACATCATAACACAATCATGTCATAGTATCATTTTGATATCATCATATTATTTTGATGTCATAATAGCTTTGTTATGTCATGAAATAATTGTGCTGTCATAATTCCATTGTAAAATCATAATAGCATTGTAATGTCACAATAGTTTTGTGATGTCATAACACCATTGCAATAGGATACTAGTATTGTGATGTCATCATAGCATTGTGATATCTTCATGGTATTGTGAAATCATATCATTGTGAGTTCATAAAGCATTGTGATGTCATAATAACATTGTGACGTCAAAATTACCATTGTCATTTCATAATACTTTTTGAAGTCATAGTATAATTATGATGTCATAATACTGTTGTAATGTCAAAATGCAATTTCAATGTAATAATAGCATTGTGATGTCATACCATTGTGATGTCATACCATTGTGATGTCAAAATACCTTTGTGATGCCATCATTACATTGTGATGTCATATCATTTTGATGTCAAAGCATTTATATATATTATGATAGCATTTTAAAGTCATAATACCATTGTTATGTCATAATACCATTGGGATGTCATCATAGCATTGTGAAATCATAACACCATTTTGATGTAATAACACCATTCTGTTGTCATATAATTGTGATGTTATAATAACAATTTCATAAAGGCATTGTGACATCATCATAGCATTGTGATGTCATAATACCATTTTGATATCATAATCTCACATTGGTGTCATAGTCACATTGTTATGCCATGTCAACATTGTAATGTCATATAATTTTTATGTCATAATAGCATTTAATTGTCATACAATTTTGATGTCACTATATTTTTGAAGTCCTAATGGTCTTGTGATATCATAAGAGAATTGTGATGTCTTAATACCTTGTTGAGGTCATAATAGAATTATGATGTCATAATAGCATTGTGATGTCATAATAGCATTGTAAATGTCATAAAAGTATTGTGATGTCATAACAGCCTTTTGGTAACATCATACCATTTTATGGTCATAATAGCAATGTGATGTCATAATACAATTTTGATGTATAACAGAATCATTTCATAATAGCATTGTGATTTCATAACATTGTAATATCATGAGAGCATTTTAATGTTAAAATAGCCTTGTGATGTCATAATATCATTGATTTGTTAAAATTCTATTGTGATCTCATATCAAAGTAAGGTTGTAATAGCATTTTGATATCATAATATCAATGGGATGTCATCATCGAATTGTGATGTCCTAATAGTATTGTGAAGCCTTACCTTTGTGAAGTCATAATAGTATTTTGAGGTCAAAATTCTATTGTAATGTCATACCACATTCATGTCATTATAGAATTGTGATTTCATAGTAGCATGGTGATGTCATAATACCATTGTTAAATCATAATACCACTGTGATGTCATACCATAATCATGTCATAATATCATTGTGATGTCATCATATGATTTTAAGGTCATAAGAGCATTGTGAAGTCATAACACCATTGTGTTGTCAAAATTCTGGTGTGATATCATAACACAATCATATGGTTACACCATTTTGAAATGAGAGCATGGTGATGTCAGAACACTATGGTGATATCATAAATGTATTGTGATGTTGTAATACTATTTTGAGGTCATAATAGCATTGTGATGTCATAATTGCATTGATATATCTTAAGAGAATTGTGATGTCATGAGATCTTTGTGATGTTATAATAGAATTCGGATGACATAGTAACAATGGGATTTCATGACACCATTTAATTTCATCATAGCATTGTGAGGTTCTCACACAATTGTGATGTAAAAATTCCATTATAATGTCATAATAGCATTGTGATGTCATATCATATTTGTGATATTAAAATTTCTTTGTGACATCATGCCACAATCATGTCTTAATAGTATTGTGATGTTGTAATAACACTGGAATGTCATAACACAGTCATATATCATTGTAATGTCAAAATAGCATTATAATGTCCTAATACGTTATGATATAATAAAAGCTTTGGAATGTCGAAATAGAATTGTGATGTCATAATAACATTGGGATGTCATAATAACACTGTCATGTCATATCATTGTGATGTCAGAATAGCATTATGTTGTCCTAATACAATTATGTTATATTAATAGTATATTGTTATATGTCAAAATAGCATTGTGATGTCATAATAGCATTGTGAAGTCATGATATCATTGTGATATCAAACTTCCATTTTGATGTCATACCACAATAATGTCTTGATAGGATTGTGCTATTACAACAGAATTGTGATGTCATCATAGAATTGCGATTTCCTAATATCATTGTAATGTGATAATTCCATTGTTATGTCATAGCTTTATGATATCATAATAGGATTGTGATATCAAAATAGCCTTGTGATAACATAATACCATTGTGATTTCTTAATAGCATTGTGATGTCATAATAGCATTATGATATCATGATATCATATTGTGGTCATAATAGAATTGTGATTTCATAATAGCATTGTGATTTAATAATTTGATTGTGATGTCATTCTAGGATTCTGAAATTATCATAGCATTATGATGTCAAAATTTTATTGGGATGTCATATTATGATCATGTTGTAATAACATTATGATGTCATAATTGCATTGTGATGTCATGAGGTGTTTTGATAATTTGATACCATTGTGATGTCATCAAATAGCATTGCATAGTCATAATACCATTTTATGGTCGTCAAACCATTGTGAACTCATAACAGCACCATGATGTTTAATGTCATGTCATTGTGATGTTATATCAGTGTGATGTCAAAATTACATTGTAATGTCATACTACAATCATGTTGTAAGAGCATTGTAATGTCATAGTAGCATTGTAATGTCATAACACTATTGTGATAGCATTTGGATATCATCATATTATTGAGATGTCCTAAAATCATTGTAAAGTCATACCATTGTGAAGTCATAATAGCATTGTGATATCCTACAAACATTTTGATATAATACATCTGTGATGTCATAAAAATTTAGGTGTCATAGCATTGTCATGTCCACAATATACTTTTGAAGTCATAATACCATTGTGAGGTCATAATACCATTGAGATGTCATAATATCATTTTGAGGTCAAAATAGCAATGTAATGTCATAATAGCATTATTATGTCAAAATTCCATTGTGATGTCATGCAATCATCATATTGTAATAGCATTGTGATATTTTAATAGAATTCATATGTCATGATGAATTTTGCTGTCATGATGCAATTGTGATGTCATAATAGCATTTTGATGTAAAAATTCCATTATATGTTATAGCATAATCATGATGTATTCTCATTGCATGATGATATCATAATACCATTGTGAAGTCATAATATGATGGTGATGTCATAATAACATTATAATGCCCTAATAGCATTGTGAAGTCAAACACCATTGTCATGCATAATAGCATTTTGATGTCATCATAGCATTGAGATGTCCTAATATCACTCTAAATTCATACCATTGTGAAGTCATAATTGCATTGTGAAGTCATAAATTCCATTGTGATGTAATTATTACATGACATAAAAGCATTGTGATATCATCATAATATTGTGATGTCATAAGAGCCTTTAGATATCATGCATTTGTGATATCTCAATTCCTTTGTAAAGTCATAATAGAATTGTTATGTCATAATACCATTTTTTGGTCATAATAAAAGTTTGATATCAAAATACTTTATGATATCATAATAGCATTGTGATTTCATATCATTTTGATATTGTATAGCATTGAGATCTCATAATAACATTGTGAATTCTTAATAGAATTGTGATGTCATAATAACACTCTGATGTCATCATAATAATACTCTGATGTCATAAAATCATTGAGATCAAAATAGCAATGTGAACTCATAATACCATTGTGATATCATACACCATTGTGATGTCATAATAGCTTTATGATATCAAATCAATGTGTTTTTATAATAGCATTGGATGTCATAATACCATGTAATGATATAAAAACATTGTAACGTCTTCATAGCTTTATGATGTCATCATAGAATTGTTTTGTCATAATACCATTATGATATCAAAATTTCATTGTGATGTCATACCATAATCATGTGTTAATAGCTTTGTGATGTCATAATAGATTTGTGTAAGCTCCACAGCCTTGTGATATTGTAATATCATTGTGAAGTCATTTTCCTGTGCTGCAAATCTGTCTAAACAATTGTCGAGCTATATTTTAGGTAATTGGACTGGAGAATTCGATACTACGATGGAGCAGCTGCGAGTGGCCATTGTCACAGTAAATTCTACCAGAGCAGACGCAGGACTAGCCACAGGATTATCAGCATGGATTGCTGCAGCCATGAATCATCTGAAGGAATGGGCGGGCATGGGAGCGTTAGCAGGCCTTCTGGTGTTGGTCTTCTTGGTTTACCTGTGGTATATATGCAAGATTAGAGTCTCACAACAGTGTGATGCAGCCATGATCATTCAGGCCTTTACAGCCATTGAAGCAGGACAGTCTCCCCAAGCATGGTTGGATACCATAAAAAGCTAAAATGTTACGCTCAGGATGCGAGGCTAAGCACTGCACTCAGGGTCAGCCGCTTTGGACCCAGAGAAGAGCATGTCTGGTTGCATGCGGGTTGATGCCCCAGGTCCCGCCTCTGAGAAAAAGGTATCGGACGGGTCTGATGCTCTTTGGGTGGATGACACCTAAATGAACATCGGTACAAAGTCCCAATTTATTTCTAATATCAGAGATCAGACCTCTACTCTTGCCTGATGCGTCTAAAACAAAAAGGGGGAACTGTAGAGAGCTGCGGAATGCTATGCCTTAAAGATGGAGCTGGTTTCCACCTTCCACCTTCCTGATGGTGAGTGCTCTCTGTCACGAACAATTCCACATTTGGCTAAGGCTGAGGATCTGGCTTGCTTCCATGTATGTGGACCTATCTGCATTGCCCACGTGGCACGCCTGGGTTGGCTACCCAGAGGCTATTTAAGCTGTGGGCTGGCTTTCCCCAGGGTCAGATGATTGTTCAAGGTTCCTGAATAAACTGCATTGAAAAATAAATAAATAAATAAAATTGTGATGTCATAACACAATTGTGATGTCATAATATCATTGTGATGTCAAATTTCCAATGTGATGCAATAAAAAATCCTGCCATAACATTATGATTTCATAATACCATTGTAATTCCATGATGAATTTTGCTGTCAAGAGGCCATTGTGATATCAAAATAACATTGGGCTGTCATAATAGATGTCATAATATCATTTTATTATCAAAATTCTATTTTATGACAATCATGTCATAATACCACTATGGTGTCATAATAGCTTGGTGATGTCATAAAACCATTGTGAAGTCATAATGTCATAGTGATGTCCTAATAGCATTGCAATGTCATAATAGCATTGTGAAGTCATCAAAGCATTGAGATGCCCTAATATCATTATAGAGTAATACCACAAATAGTAAGAACATTTTTATGTAATCATAACATTTGATTGTCATAGTAGAATTGTGATGTCATAATAGCAAAGAGATGTAAAAGTACCTTTGTGATGTTGTAAAAGCATTGTGATATCATAATAGCATTATGATGTCATAATAACATTAGGGTGTCATAATAGCTTTGTGATGTCATTATAGCATTTTGATGTCATAATATCTTTTGACTTCATAACACCTTTTTCAGTCATAATATTGTGATGTCATAATACCATTGTGATGTCATATCATTGTTATTTCATAAACTCATTTTGATGTCATACCACTATGATATCATACTACCATTTTGAGGTCATAATAATAACATTGTGATGTCATCATAGCTGTGAGATGTCCTAATATCATTGTTGAGTCATAATGTTGTGAAGTTATAATAGCATTGTAATGTCATAATTCCATTGTGATGTCATAACAACATTGTGATATCATTTCATTGTGAGGTAATAATAGCATTTAGATGTCATACCATTGTGATGTCATAATAACTTTTTGATGTCATAATTCTATCACAATGCTCTTACAACATGGTTATGTTATGATATCACAATGGAAGTATGACCTTACAATGCTATTATGACTGCACAACAGTATGACTTTACAATGATATTAGGATATCTCAATGCTATGATGACCTCACAAAGCTATTATGATATTATTAGTTTCCAACCTGTGAGAAAGGGGATCAAAGCATTTGTACTAGCCTGATGGTTCCTTAGAAAAGATGCATTGGAGAAATGCCCACCACGTACTCCTGGGACAATGACTCTGCATTTACACTCATGGACTGGACTGGTCTATCTTTAAGGATCTTGGTAAAATTCCTTTCTTTTAGAAAAAGCTGTTAGTGCTGGAATGTGGAGAACTTCAAATAAAAATTGGTAAACCTATGAATGGAAATTGGGGTTATACTGGGATAAATAGGCTTTCTCTCTGGGAATGCAAATAGTTTTCCTAAAAGTTTTGGCATGTGTTAAGTCTCCTTATTTACAGATAGAGCAATATGGCATCTCCAGAAACCAATTATCCAGGGGCAAGTATCCCTGGACAGCCCAGCATAATTGGAATTCAAAAAGATGACCTATCATCTATGCTCATGAAGAGGATAATAGAATAGAGAAATAAAATGTGTAAAGACCTAGAAGAAGATAATGTCAAACAGATTATGACCATCCATAAAAAAATATAGAGGAAGATAGATAAAAACATAGAGATTATGGCCATCCTGAAAGAATTATAGGAATTTGCAGCCCAATATGTTCTGGCCTTTAGAGAGGAAATACTTAAGTCACTGACAGAAAACATACAAACAAACAAAACAGAGGATTGTTCAAATCAAGAGCTGAAGGAATTGAAGGAAAAACAGTAAAGTATAGTCAGACAGGTGAAGGAAATCAGCAAAACGGCTCAAGATCTGAAAACAGAATTGGAAAAATTAAAGAAAACACAAATGGAGGAAATTGTGGAGAGAAAAAAACTTAGGGAAGTAAACAGGAACTACAGAGGTAGTTATAACCAATAAACTACAAGAAATGGAAGAAAGAATCTCAGGTGTGGAAGACACAATGGAAGAAATCAATGTATCCATCAAAGAAAATGTTTAATCTAAAAAATTCCTGACACAGACTGTCAAGAAATTCAAGACAATATAAAAAGACAAAACCTAAAAATAAGAGGAATAGAGGAAAATGAAGATTCCCTCCTCCAAGGCCCAGAAAATATTTTCAACAAAATCATTGAAGAAAATTTCCCCAACTTAAAGAGAGGACAATTAGAATCCAAGAGGTCTACAGAACACCCAATAAATTAGACCAGAAAAGAAAATCCTCCCACCACATAATAATCAAAACAGTAAGTATACAGAACAAAGAAAAAAAATAATAAAAACTTCAAGGAAAAAGGCCATGTAACATATAATGGATAGCCCATCAGAATCACACCTGACATCTCAACAGAGTATGAAAGCTTGAAGGGTCTGTAAAGATATCATTCAGGTCATAATAGAACACAGATGTCAGCCCAGGCTATTATATCCAGCAAAACTCTCAGTTCTCATAAAGGCAGAAAACAAGATATTCAATGACAAAAACAAATTTAAACAATACCTAAACAGAAATTCAGCATTGCAGAAGACACTAGAAGATACAACCCAAGAAAACTAGCTTCTTTCAAGAAAACACAGGAAATAATTAACCTCACTACAGTAAAACAAAAAGCAACCAAGCACACAAACTTACTGCCACAGCCAACATCAAAATCAAAGGATCTAACAGCCCCTGGTCATTAATCTCTCTCAACATCAATGGACTCAATTCTCCAATAAAAAGATACAGACTAAAATAATGGATGTGTAAACAAGACCCAGCAATCTGTTGCATACAAGAAACACACCTGAGTCACAAAGATAGACATTACCTGAGGGCAGAGGTCTGGAAGATGGCTTTCCAAGCAAATGGACACAAGAAGCAAACAGGAGTACCCATTCTAATAGCTTATAAAATAGACTTTTGACCAAAATTAATAAAAAGAGATAGGAAGGACACATCATACACATCAAGGAAAAATTCCACCAAGAAGACATTCACAATCCTGAACATCTATGCACTAAATACACGGGCATCCACATATGTAAACGAAACATTGATAAAACTTCAACCACAGTAGATCCCTACACATTAATAATGGGAAACTTCAACACCCTACTCTCAACAAAGGACAAGTCAACAAAACAGAAATTAAACAAATAAACAATGTCTCTAACAGAGGTCACAAATCAAATGAACCTGACAGACATTTACAGAACCTTACACCCAAACACAAAAGACTTTACTTTATTCTCAGCATCTCATGGGAGCTTTTCCAAAATAGACCATATGGTTTGTCATAAAGTGAGCATCAACAGATACAAGAAGATTGAAATAATCCTATGTATCCTATCTGATCACCATGGAATAAAGCTGGACTTCAACAACAACAGAAATTGCAAAAAGTCTACACACACATGGAAACTGAACAACTTGCTACTCAATGATAGTTGGGTCAGGGAAGAAATAAAGAAAGAAATTAAAGTCTTCCTAGAATTCAATGAAAATGAAGGCACAACATACTCAAACCTATGGGACACAACAAAAGCAATACTAAGAGGAAAGTTCATAGCACTAAGTGCCTACAAGAAGAAATTTGAGACAGCTCATTCAAGCAATTTAATGACTCACCTAAAAGCCCTAGAAAAAAAATGAAGCAGATCAATTAGAAACAAATAAAACATTTCAAAGAATCAATGAAGCGAAGAGATGATTCTTTGAAAAAAAGAAGATAAACAAACCCTTAGCCAAACTACCTAGACAGCAAAAAGACACTATCCGAATCAAGAAAATCAGAAATTAAATAACATAACAACATAATAGCTTTGTGAAGTCATAATGCCATTGTGATAACAAAATACCATTTTGCAGTCATAATATCATTGTGATGTCATAATAGCACTGTGATTTCATAGTAGCATTGAGATGTTATAATACCATTGTGATGTCAAAATTCCATTGTGATGTCATACCACAATCATGTCATAAAACCATTGTGATGTGATAATACCATTGTAATTTTATAAAACAATTTTGAAGTCATAATTCCATTGTTATATCAAACAACAATCATATCATAATAGCACTGTGACATCCTAATAGCATTGGAATATCATGATGAATTTTGATGTCATAATTCCATTGTGATGTCATACCACAATTCTGTCATAATAGCATAGTGATGTCATATTATGGTGATGTCATAATGCCATTTTGAAGTCATAACACCATTGTTATATCAAAATAGCCTTGTAATGTCATAATAGCATTGTGTAGTCATAGCACTATTGTGATAGAATAATACCATTGTGATGTCATCATAGCATTAAGATGTCATATCTTTGCCAGACTCCATCAAGACACTGTATCTCCTAAATAGTTCCTCTTTCACAAAGATGTCTGTCAAATATTCTGAGCCAGAAGGCTGAAGATGATGCTCCAACGCTACACAGAGTTATGGATGATTATTCAGGCAACTAATTGTTTCTGTAATTTTATTTTTTGAAGCTGCTAACATGCACTTCCTATTTACTCTAGTAACTAATTTTATTCCTTCTCAAGTCTCTGATGGGGTTGAAGGCCAAATTGTTATAGTGCTACAAAAAAAGCTTATGTTGTTTAGAAGTTAAATGCTTTCATATAGTTAATACCAATGAGGATAAAAGTTAATTTAGGTATAGAACACTAAACTTTTCAAGATAGATAGAATAAATAGATAGCTTTTTTTAAGTTATTAAATATACACGAATTGGACAATATGTTAGGAAACGTGCATCAGTGAAGTTTACATGACGGGTTCACAAATCACACCAGGAGACTGGTTCCACATGGGAGGTTTATTAGGGAAAGGTTAAGAGAATCACAGAGAGACAAGGCAGAAGAGAAAGAGAGAGAGGAGGGGCTCCAGGAGTTCTCTTATAAGGTGACCCAGGGCATACACAGGTGGTTTCAGGTAATCAGTGGGTAGTCCTCTCGGTGGCTTCACAAATTTCTGACAACCGGTTTGTCAGGTCCCTTGAAGCTGGCCATAGAGATGCCTGCTTACTGATCCCAACACATTACATAATACATGTAGAGTTTACCTAAAAGTTTTCATAATTATTACATTGAAATAAAAGGAGCCTTTCATTGGACTTAAAGGGGGAAATGTTGGTAAAATATTCTTTTGCAATATATTCACCTTACCCCTGTTTATTCCAATGCTGATTTCTACCCACACTCTCTGGTTTCAATCAAAATATTGAATAGTGATACTTATTCTATGTATCCTGTGTCAACTTTGTGTATACAGGCTAAAATAAAGCAACTAGCCACAATGTTGATGAAGGAGAGGGGAGGATCCATAGTGCAGGAAATGAGTAAGAGGAGAAAAGGGCAAGGGTAGTTCTAGGAGAGCCAAGCTGGGAGGGAAACTAGGAACTATGGATCAGACCTAAGATTTCACAAAATAAGCAAGTAAAATGGGTAAAATCTAAATGTTACGAAACTATGAGGACTTTGAGGTTTAGGAGAGAGTAACTATTAAAAGGACAGCATTGTGTTCTATGTTAAAAACAACTAGAATCTGTATGGTGATTTGGTAATACAACTCTATAAAATTAACTGCAGCTTTACCAGAGGATACACCAACAGAAAATATGAATTGACATATACAACAGAGATGTCATACCACTGTGCAGAAATAATAGCACTTTTATGTAATAATAGCATTGTGATGTCATAAAAGCATTATGATCTCATAATATGATTGTGAAGTCATAATAGCACTGAGAAGTCATGACACAATTGTGAAATCAAAATAACATTGGGATGTGATACTATCATAGTATTGTGATGTTATAACTACCATTGTAATATCATAACATTGTTAGGGCATAATAGTATTGTGATATCATAATGCCATTGTTATGTCATAATAGAACTGTGATATCATAATAGCATTGTCATGTATATCATTGTGATGTCATAATAGTATTGAGATGTTATAATGCCATTGTGATGTGATAATACCATTGTGATGTCAAATCATTTTGATGTCATAATACCATTGTGAAGCCATATCTTTATGAAGTCATAATAGTATTGTGACATCATAAGATCAGTGGGATGTCAAAATGCTGTTGTGATGTTATAACCATTGTGATATCATCATAGTATCGTGATGACATAATATCACTGTGATATCATAATAGCATTGGGATATCATAATACTGATGTGAAAACATAATACAAATTGGGATGTCATATAATTGTTATATCATAATAGCATTGTGCTGTCATACTATGGTGATGTCATAACAGCATTGTCATGTTATAATAACACTGTGAATTCATAATAGAGTTGTGAAGTCATAATACCATTGTGATATAATAAAAAAGTGTGGAATAATACCTTTGTGATATCATACCATTGTCATGTCATTATATCATTTTGAGGTCATAATATCATTGATGTCATATGAGCATTGTGATGTCATAATACAATTGTAACTTAATACCATTGTGATGTCATACCATTGTAATGTTATTATATCATTGTGATGTAATAATATTGTTATGTGATAATAACATTGTGTTGTCATAATACCACCATGATGGCATAATAGCATTGTGTTTACATATGAGCAATTTGATGTCATAATAGCATTTTTCAGGTCATATTGCTATTGTTCTGTAAAAGTTCCATTGTGATGTCAAACCACAATCATATAATACTAGCATTGTGATGTCATAATAAAATTGTGATATCATAATACCGTTGTAATGTCTTCATATCATTGTGATGTCCTAATGCATCGGGAAGCCATATCATTGTGAAGTCATAATAGAATTATGGCATCCTAATGACATTGTAAAGTGTTGTCACTTTTTTCATAATAGCAATGAGATGTGATACCATTGTAATGTCATAATAGCATTGTGATGTTATAATACCATTGTGAAGTCATAATATAATTTTGATGTGATCATTGCATTGTGATGCTGACGTAGCATTGTGATGTCAAAATACTGTTGTGATATCACAAAAGCATTGTGATATCATAATACCAAGTTGAGGTCATAATACCATTTTGAAGTCACAATAGCATTTTGAGGTCTTGATAACATTATGATGTCATAATAGCTTTGTGATGTCTAATATCATTGTGATGTCAAAGTTCCAGTGTGATATCAAACCAAAATCATGTTGTGATAGAATTGTGATGTCATCATAATGTGATGTCATAATAACATGAAATTATAATACCATTTGGATGTCATAACTTTGTGATATCATAATAGTATTGTGATATCAAAATACCTTTCTAATGTCCGAATAGCACTGTGGTTTCATATCATTGAGATGTTGTAATGGCTTTGAATTATCGTAATAGCATTGTAATGTCATGATGGCATGATCTTATCATAATAACCTTGTGATATCATAATACATTTGTGATGTCATAGTTGCACTGTGATATCATAATACCACTCTGCTGTCATAATAGCATTCTCCTGTCATAATAGCATTGTGATATCATAATACCATTGTAATGTCCCCAAACCACTGTAATGTCATCATAGCATTGTGAACACATAACACATTTTGATGTCATAACACAATTGTGATATCATATAATTATGATGTCACAATAGCATTGGGATGTCCAATCATTGTGAAGTCATAAAACCATTGTGATATCATAACATTGTGATGTCATAATAGCATTGAGGTAACATTCCAATATGATGTCATTATAGCATTTTGATGTCATAATACCACTGTAAGATTATAATACCATTATGATGTCAATAGAGCATTTTGATGTCAATAGAGCATTTTGATGTCATAATACCATTTTGATATTTTAATACTCATGTGATGTCAGGATAGCATTGTGATGTCATAATTGAATTGTTATGTTATATTATTATTGTGATGTTAAAATTCCATTGTGATATTATACCATTTAATGTCATAATAGCAGGATGTCATAATAGCATTGTAAATTCATAATAGCACTGAGACGTCATGACACCATTGAGATAACATAATACCATTGAGATGTCATAAAGAAATTATGATGTCATAAAGAAATTGTGATGTCATAAAAATATTGTAATGGCATATCATTGTGTTGTCATAATACATTTGATATGTCATACACTTTTACTCCTGTTTACCTCTGTGACAATGTCAGGTAGGAAATGAAACTTTAATGTTTATTTAATTGGAGAGCTTCCTAAATAGGGAAACTTTAATGTTTATTTGGAGAGCTTCCTAAATAGAGAAATTTTAATGTTTATTTAATTGGAGAGCTTCCTAAATAAGCTTCAAAGTGATATGGGATTAAGAGGAATGTACTGAATGACAAGGTGGTCTCCTACTATGGTCTTGAATCTGAAATATCCTTGGTTGTGACTTTTAACTGAGCATTTACTGGCATACTCGCTAAGTGTACTGGCAGGGTCTAGGGTTCCCTAGGGTATTGAGTCTTTAAGAGCAGGAAAAGAGAAGTAGAGCAAAAAAATCCTGGGAATTGTTAGCTGAAATAGAGAAATATCAGTGTATATAAAAGGAGAAGTAAGGGACAATAAACTTTTTGACAGCTGGTGCTGTTCCACACTAGTGTTGCCAACCCTTACGAGCATGATTGCCTTGGCTGGCCTGGCTATATTGGCAGCTCTGTCCTACCCACTAGTCAGTGAGCAATCCTCCTGATTCAAGGGATTAAAGTTAAAACTGGGCCTTCAGGGCAGAGAAATGTGTCCCTGTTATATGCCTAGGACACAAGTGCAGCTGTGTTTCCTGCAGTGGTTCTCGAGACAAACCCTCTAAACATAGTGTTAGTGCAAGGACTGCTTGCTCCCATGGTGCCTCCTGAGCTCATGAGGTTTGAGGTAGCTGGGTAAAACTAGTTCATTGGCTTCTCTGCTACATAATAAGTTCTGGGAAAGCATGCCTTACAAAGTCAAACTCCCCACTCCTTGAGATGAAACTTTTCTCCATGTGAAAAATCATTATAAAAGTTGTTAACATATTATTTTTATTGATTATGTGGGAATTTCATATAATATACTAGTTTTCCATGCTTCCAGGTTAAAATCTTTTTCTGTGGGTCAGAATAAAAAAAATTCTTTTAAATGCATCAGTTCAAGTATGTGTTTTTCATCTACTCATTGGAACATGATCAGAGTCTCAGAGAAAAGTTCCTTAAAGAAACCTGAGTTCATCCTTGCGACACACTGGGACCACCCCCAGAAAGAAGCCATCAGTTCTGAAGAGTTCTTTATTATTACAGTTTTTCTTATGTGTTTATTTATTATAATTTGTTCACACTGTATCCCTTCTGCTGCTCCCTCCCTCTTCTCCTTCCAGGTCCACCCACACTCCTTCTTCTACAGCTATGCCCTCTCTCTAGTTCCCTGATAGGGGAGGTCCTTCTCTCCCTTCTATCTGACCCTAGCTTATCGGATCTAATCAAGGCTGGCTGCATCATCTTCATCTTTATCCTGATGCTGAAGGCATTGTTCTCCTTGTGTCCTCAATTACCTCTGCTTATCAAACTCTTCCTTCCTCCTCTCCTGCAGGCTTCTCAGAGTGGGGAGGGGAGGAAGAATTTCATGGGAAAATCTCATTTAGAGCTGGATGTTTTAAGGTCTCTCTCTCTGCATAATATTGGACTGTTTATCTCTGTAGGCAATCCCATTTGATGCAAATGGAAACATCTCTGTTCTTACATGGCACTGATCCATGAGTTGAGGAAAAAGAGCAACACATTTTAGTAACAACAACCTTGTTGTTATTAAACAACAGCCTTGCTTGAAAATCTCCATAGGATGCACTGGCACAACAACTCAATTTACTGCTACCCAATTCCCCTAATGGAAGACTGGTTTGGTCACAATAAATGGCCTATTGGAACTTTATGCCCCACTATTAGGAGACCTCCTATTAAGTGAATACATGCCATATTTGTCTTTCTATATTTACTTACTTCAACAAGGGTTATTTTTCTTAGTTCCATATATTTGCCTGAAAACATCATGATTTCATTTTCTTAGCTGAATAATACTCCATTGTGGAAATAATCCACATTTTCCCCAAAGGAGATTGTCAGACCTTTTCTTTAGTTCTTAGAAGTAGCTGTGACTTTAATCATTGTATTGAATGATAAACTATAAGGATAACTATGTTCTTCTACCTAGAAGTCCCTCCATCTTCTTCTAATTACTCATGATTTGAATTGTAATATCCCATTTGAAGTTCATCTATTTACATGTGGAATTCCCAGTGAGAAATTGTCTGGGAAATATTTTTGAGGTATGTATGACATTGTTAGATAATATAATTATTATTGGTGTTATATTATAGGAGGGTGTGCTTTGAGGTTGATATGCCAATGAAAGTAATCAGATAGACTGGAGACTCTGTCTCTAGGTCTCATCACTTTATATCTTTGTTTCTGTCAGTTTCCTTTATTTCTAAATCTGTCTCTCTAGCTATTTCTTTCTCTATCTCTCTCATTCTCCGTCTGCCTTCCTGCATCATGTAATTCAGTATGAAATGTTCTGCTGGAAGACTACAACAAGATGACTGCTTGCTGATGAGAAGTCCTGGATGGTATCTGTAAAACCATAAGCAAGGTCCCAATTTTACTCTCTTTCTTTCAAAGATTTTTCTTGGTAAGGGAGCATTTTCCCAATAAGCAATTACTGACTGAGAACCTATCTGTACATTTAACTAATAATAATTGAATCAGTGATAATGTGAAAGTTACATGTAAAGAACAGGTGACTTTATTAATGACTATTTGAAAGAAATATATGACGCTTTTCCTGAACTAATAGTTTTGGACACAGGAACTGTCTTTTCTGTATTGTTTGTTTTCAGCTGTCCAGACTGAGGCATGTAGGGCTGCTCAGCCATTTCTCAAGCAGGCTGTCCACTTGGCCCTTTTAATAACTTCCTCCTGAAACTCTTACTGGCTTTCACCTGTTTCATGACATCGTTCTCCCTTTCAGCCAATCAGCACCTGTGAGAATCTTGAGTTTCCATGGAGATGAGTAAACAAACTTTCCTAAGAGTCCACTATCTCTGATCCTGTGCATACCTGACATTTTCTTATGAAACTCGACATGTCTTTATCTCATCCGTTTATGCAGATCCCACAACTTTACTCCTGTTTACCACTGTGACAATCTCAGGTAGGAAATGAAACTTTAATGTTTATTTAATTGGACAGCTTCCTATGTAGGGAACCTTTAAAGTAATGTGGGATTAAGGGAAATATTCAGAATGACAAGTTGGTCTTCAACTGTCCTCTTGGATCTGAAATTTCCTAGGTTGTGAATTTGAACTCCTCTCACTTTTGTCTGACCCTAGCCTATCAGGTCTCACCAAGGCAGCTGCATCACCTTCCTAGGCATCCTGATTCTCAGGGTATTGTTTTTATCATGTCCTCAATTGCCTGTACTTATGACAATCTTCCTGCCTACTCTCCTGCAAGCTTCCCAGAGCTCTGAGGGGAGGGATATTATTTCATAAATTGATCCCATTTAGAGCTGGGTGTTTTAAGATCTCTATCTGCATAATATCGGACTGTGGGTGTCTGTATGCTATCCCACTTGATGCAGAAGGAAGCACCTTTGTGGATACAAGAACAAGGTACTGATCTATCAGTTGAGGTCAGAGAGCAACATTTTTAATAACAACAGCCTGGGTTGCCTTTGTCCCATAACTCAATTAACTGCCACGCAATCCTCCTAGTTGTAGAATGTGTTGGTCACAATAGATGCATTAGTGGAACTTTATCTCCCACTAATAGGAGACTTCCAAATAAGTGAATACATACCATATTTTCTTTCTGATTTTAGTTACTAAGGATGATTTTTACTGGTTCATCCTTTTGCCTGAAAATAGCATGATGTCATTTTCTTAGCTGGATAATATTTCTTTATGGAAATATTCCAAATTTTTCCTAAAGGATATTGTAAGTCTTGTTCTTTAGTCCTTGGAAGTTGTTGGGACTTTAATCATTGTATTGAATCACAAACTCTCAGGATGACTAAGATCTTTTAGCCTACATCTTCTGCTACTTCCTAGTGATTTGAATTGCAATGTCCCCTTGAAGTTCATCTATTTACATATATTGTCCCCAGAATAGAAATGTCTGGGAAGGATTAGGCAGTATGGTGTAGTGAGATACTATAATTCCTATTCAACTTATATGATAGGAGTGTGTGCTGTGAGGTTGATATGCCAAAGAAAGTGACCAGAATGAATGAAGTCTCTGTCTCTTGGTCTCTGTCACTTTATATCTTAGTTTTTGTAGGTCTTCATCTCTCTATTTCTGAATCTGTCTCTATAACACTTTCTCCCCAGTGAGTAAATGTCTGAGAATGTGGGATTAAGTGGAATGTACTGAGGGACAAGGTAGTCTCCTAATATGATCTTGGATCTGGAATTTACTAGGTTGTGACTTTGAAGTGAGCAGTTCCTGGCTTACAGACTAAATGTATCTTCACATTCTTATTGATATAATAGGCTTGCAGGGTCTAGGATTCCCTGGGATATTGAGTCTTTATGAGCAGGGAAAAGAGACTGTAACCTGACAGACCTGCAGGCTAGTCTAACAGGGTCCACCTGAAAGAGGGAGTGTAAATGGGAGGACAGAGACACAAAGAATGGAGAGATTCCTGTTCAAATCTCAGTTTACTGAACTGGCAAACAACACTTATAATGCAAAGGGTACAGGTCATTTTTTTTTTTTTTTTTTTTTTTTTTTTTTTTTACAGTAGAAACACTTCTCTGCCACCTGGCATGTCATCCAGGAATTCACTCAAATTAAACCAGGTTTCATCTCTGGTTCCCAAGGTTGCAGAGAGTTTGCTATCTACTTCTCAGGCTCAGAACAGTCCTTGCAGAGAGCTCTAAGGACAGTCTCTGAGACATGGAACATAGATAAGACCTGTAGCTGGCAATGCCATGTAGCAGAATTCCAAATACCAGACTCCTTCAGTTCTCCTTTCTTTTTTTTTATGGAGACCCTGTCATAAGTTGGTGAAATTTGCATTTTTCCTTACTCTTCATTAAGGACTTGGATATGATATTTAGGAGCCTCTGTTTTAGATTGGAAAAACCATAATTTTACTCTTACAGGACTTACCTTTATATTAAATGGGGTGGTTAGAGATCTTTAATTTAAATTCATGCAACTGCACTTGCATGTGTTGAAGGAATTAATGAAGAAGCTGTAACAAAAAAGGAAGTCAGGCACAGGCCAACAAACCCATACCCACAAGGCCCTCAAGTGTCAGTCCCCACTTAAGCATAGACTCAGAAGATGGAAAGCATCTATTGAGTATATAAATATATTGCAGGCTGTATTGTCTAATTCTAAACTAGGTTTCTTGCTAGATTAGGATATGGCAATGATGTTAATCTCATCATTAATATCTCCAAAAAGAAGTCTTTGCTAGATCAAATACCAGCAAGGTGATTCAGAATCTGAATCCAATTAAATTCTGTTTCATCATAGCAAGAATCAGAACCCCTAACAGGAATCATAACAAAAGCAGGTTGCTAAACAACTAATACTGAAAGAGCAACATTATCATCAATAACACAATTAGTAATATTGTAATATACACATTCAATTGAATAGATATCATTGTTTTTAAAATGTCTTACTACAGTGTTTGCAGTTAGCAGTATAGAAGGAGTACTAACACATGCCAAAATAGAAGTACACTTGATTAATTTAGCAAAGTTTCTTGCATTCCCACAGAAAATGCTTAGATATCCCAATGCAGTCCCTAATTTCCATACATAGTTTTGCCAATATCTATTTGAAGTCCTCCCTCCAAAGTCCAGCACTAACAGCTTTTTCTAAAACAAAGGAATTTTTACTGCCCTTATCAGAAGCCAAGGTCTTAATATCCTTAACAATAGACCAGTCCTGTCCTCAATAATAAATGTAACATCATTTTTCAAGGAGTATATGGTGGGCATTTCTCTGATGCATCTTGTCTATGGAACCATCAGTCAAGGACAAGTAATTTGATCCCATTTCTTACATGGTGGGTAAATCATTGGAGATGTGAGACTGCCATTCTTAACTCCTGTAGGAAGGGACAATAATATCACTCCAATGTTCCACTTTGCCTGGTTGCAAAGGGAAGCTTGAGCTGCCATGCAAACTTTAGAGTAGTAGGCATTCTAACCTATGACCTTGACAGGGAAGACTGGTAAGCAGTCTTGATGAACACTCTTTGTGGTAAAGCAAATATTCAGAGACTGCTTATTAAAACTTTGAAACACAGCCAATACTGCAGATAACTCTATTTGCTAGATGTGTTAAACACTTGAAAACATTTTGTTTTTCTTTTATAAGCATAGACAGCAATACCCAATAATGAACCATCAGTAAATATTGTTAATCACAAATTGTTAAAGTATCAATAATTGGGCTAGCAATTATTTTAAATGGAAAAACTATAGGTTGCATCTTTAAAAACTGGATTATTATTATTTTTTTGTGCCTCAACAGTTTGAACTCTGTCATAATAAGCTTACATATGTTAAAATGCCTTATTTAACAGAACTCTGACAAGTCTTAGTGCCACCATATTTGAGTTACTTTTTGTCTACCTTCATCATCTGCTCTAAACTTCATCCTATAAAACAGGATTTTATAATCTCAATTTTGTCATATTTTTAAATGTATGTTTTAGAACCAAATTTTATGTAGATCTTCATAGGCAAACTTTACGGTCACCAATTTTAGGTTTAACCTAAAAACAAACAAACAAACAAACAAACAAACAAACAGAGAGGTTCATGAAGAACATAGAAATGTTGTGACATTGTCACCTTGGAGTAACAAGAATACCAAAATAAGAGAAATTGACCAGCACCTACAAAATTTAAGTCCCACAGATTTCAGAAGGATTGGATCCCCTCATGGGACCCTTCCACACACATAGATTCCAGAAAAGCAGAGCCCCCAGGGCCTTTTCCACAGCTTCCAGATGGGAAGTGGGCTCCAGCAGCCTTCTTATCACACAGAATAGGGTCCTAGTAACCCTCTCCCCTGGTCCCAAAAGGAGTAGAACCTTTAGGGGCCTCTTCTCCAGAATTGGAGTATTCTGCAGATTCCCTCGACCAGATTGGAAACTCTCCATGTTTCCCAGATCTTTCGAGCTAAACAAAACCAGAAACCAAAACATAAGCCAACAGACAAAAACCAAAAAAGAGAGATTAAAATTAAAAAACAACCATGGTACCTGCTTTTAAACATTTAAATATTTATTTAAAAACCTGTTTTTGTAATATTAAAACAAAGCATCGTCTTTAGGAGTGAAACCATAAAACACATTTATAATAAAAACAAACTTTAACAAACAAAAACAAACTTTAAACTTTACTAGTGCAAGCAATCCAATTTTATTATTATTATTTTGTAACTTTACTTTCTCTAATTCCCTTAATAACTAAACTTGTTCCTTTTCTGATTGGACTTTCTGTTGGAGAAAATATCCTTCTTCAGGGTTCCCATATCTCCTGCACATGTGGCAGGGAAAGCCACTGGGGCAGAGGGCGCAGGAGGACAGTCTGAATTATGAGACTTGGCAGTTTCTTCCTCTGACCTCATTTCATCCTCACTATCAAGCTCCTAAATTATTTTCTACTCTCAGATTACACAAATCTGTTTGAGCTCCTTTATGAACATTTGAAATAACCTTAGAACTACTTTTTTTCTGCCTGTTTGGCTGATCTAATTCTCCAAGTAACTTTTTCAGTTGTGAGATTCCTTTTCCCAAGTTTCCAGATTAAAGTTTTCTTTAACTGAAAACAGAGACAAACTTCATTTACAAACTAAAGGGTATAAGGGCATTTCTCCCAATTCCTCCCTTTTATTATGATTGACTTTGAAGTCCTCACTAACATCTCCGTGCTATTTCTCTTCCCCTTGATTTCACTGCCTGCCTACCTTGATTTCTTCCCTGAAACCAGGGTCATCAAAAAGAACTTTTTTCTTAGGCATCCAGAGCTCCAAACACCAGCCTTTCTCATGTTGCCCCTCATTTTCAAGGTCCCTTGTTCAGGTGTCACAGAGCCATCCTTTGTGCTTGTCAAAAAGTGTTGTATTTGAGATTAATATTCAATAATAATTATCTTCAGTAGAGCATGCTGTTAATCCTAAACAGCTGTATAACCAAATCACCACACAGAGACTGTGTTTATGTAAATAACCTAGAACACAATGCTGAGCAATATTTACTCCCTCCTGAATCTTCAAGCCCTCATAGTTTCCTAACATTTATATTTTACCCATTATACTTGAGTTTTGTGAAATATTATATCCAGTCCAACACCATGTAGTTCCAAGGTCTATCCTCCAGCTCTCTTTCCAAGTCCTCTCACACTTTTCTCTCAGTCATTTCCTGCCCTCCATCTCCTCCCCTCTTTCCTGTCCTCTGGCTCCTCCCTTTGCATAGCATTGTGCCAAATTGCTTTCTTTTGGCCTGTTTATCAGAAGGCAATATCCAGACTGAAACCAGAGACTACGGGGGTTGGGGGAGAAATCAGCATTTGAATGAACAAGGGTAAGGTGTATACATTTCAAAAGAACATTATACCAACATTTCTTTCTTTAAGTCCAATAAAAGCCTCCTTTTCTTTCAATACAATAATAATTATGAAAACTGTTAGGTAAAATCTACATGTACAATGTCCAAGCAAAGTGTATTTAGCAACTTCAGAAAAAGTTATCTGATTATCATATGTATCTTGACAAGTTAAAATTAACTTTTATCCTTATTGGTATTACCTATATGAAAGGATTTCTTAACTTCTAAACAACTCAAGCTTATTTGTGGCAATATAACTATTTGGTCTTCAATCCCATCAGAGATTGAGAAGGAAATAAATTAGGTATTAGAGTAAATAGGAAGTGCATGTTAGCAGCTTCCAAAAAATAGATATTGACACAGATGGTTTGCTACCTGAACAGTCATCCATAACTCTTTATAATATTGGAGCATCATCTTCAGCCTTCATCTAAGAATATTTTATAGACATATATGTGAAGAAGGAACTATTTAGGATTTGTTTATCCCATATTGGCAGAATTTGGCAGTTGACTTGTCCTGCATTTAAGCTTGCCCATTTTTAGCAAAATTTGTCTGTTATGAGGCAAGGGTGATTTCCTTACCAGAGTGGCTTGTTTGCCACATTTGTAGCCATCTCCATATGGAGGTTCATTTGCTCTTTAACTTATCCAGGTAGGTGGGGTGCTGCCAGGAAATGTCTTCTCTCATCATCAAAGGATCTTTAAATTATGAAGACAGTTAAAAATTCCATATTCTATAGGTCTTTGAAGTTCTTGATGACTATCTTATGTAATTGATCTGTCTACAAAAATCATATCTTTTGTTAAACCTAGAATGTATACCCCTGTGATAAAATAGATTGAAGTGACTATGAATTGAATCACTAGCAATTAACTTGTATTACCTAATACCCTAACCAATTTTTAATAGCAGTTTAAAAGTATTGGAAGTAACCTTGAATTTCTATCAGTACACCAAACCTTACACGAATGTATCAAAAATAGACTTATTTTTGCATCAATACACAAAATTCTTTACCACTGAGTTTAAAATAACCTTATTTGAGAATAGTAAATAAAACCCTATATTGAGTTGATTCAATAATCTACCTTTTTCTATTCCTATAAGATATCCCTGCATATTCCTTTTTTCACTTTGAAAAAGACCATTAATAATAAACGTCTCCCATTGACAATAAAATTTCATAGCCATAGCAAACAACCAAAAACATACCCAACCTTTTTTAAGGAAAATTGGATGTTGTTTTCATGGATTTCTTCTAGCTAACATTTTGGACATGTATAAATCCTGTTACGGGCCCAAATAAAGTTGGGAAAAATTGGTTAATAAAGGAAGAAATAACATTTGTGGTCTAGTCTTTGAATGTTGATAAATTTAGGCTTAAGAAAAGTCTTCTTTGAAACAGTCTAAAATGCTGGACCAATTAAGATTAGTAGCTTTCTTCAAAGTTCAGTTGGGAGCAGGCTTTCATGAGAAAACAGAAATTGAAGCAGTTGAGGAAGGAACAGGCAGAATACTGGAACATGCAAGAACAGATGTAGGAACAGATGTGTCAATTTCTCAGCATGCTGAGGAATGATTCTGTCAGGTTTGATCCAACATCTCCGGTGTCTAGTTCTTTTGTTCTTCAAAGATGTAATTTCTCACAAGCTTTATAGAGTTCTACAATTAGGAATGTAAGAGATGTGCAGGATGAAAATAAACTATAAGCCAATTTAATCTATGTCAATTAAAAGGTTAGCATAATACATTTTGAGGATATTTTAGCCAAGGATTTATTGGCCAAGTATTGTTGAAGTTTTGGCTGGAGACATATCTTTATGTTTCAATCATTTTTCGAGTTGTTCCCATGTAAAGCAATATAGGTTACCATTTTTTTATTGAACATGCAATCATTATCATGTTGAAATTAAAACAAAATTGGATAAAACAAAATATCATTTTGGGCTCTAGCATGCCTGTTATATTAGGCCAAGTTGCTACTTATTTCCCTAGAGAAGCCTCCCATTAGAGAGAAAAGCTGAATTCCTCAAGCAACAGAAAACACATTTTAAGTAAACTTTATATAAACACATTTTTAATTCAGAATATAAACTTACCATAGATATCTTATGCCTGTTTAGAAGTTTAGTCCTAGATTTTTATATGTGTTTTAGGTATTTGTCCTACCCCTTGTTTATATAAAATGGGCAGTTATACCTTTATAGACAAACTTAATTTTAACTCCCTCTTACCTTTAGCATTTAAGCATACTCTAGGAATCTTGTACCTGGGCTTACATTGATGATGGCTTTGTTTTGGCTTGCCCTTTTTTATACAGAAAGGATACTTATGCCTTTTTAGCCGAAGTTCATACAAAATCTCTTAGTATTAGCATAGAAACTCTCTTATTCTTAACATTAAGTATATCCTAGGCATCTTGTACCTGGATTTTTACATTTTGGCTACTCTTTGGCTTGCCCTCTTTTTTATATTAGATAGACACTTTTGTTTTTTGAACATATGAATATAATTTTTGAGTTTTTAACACTAAACTAGGTTGGCATGTACTTTGCCATCTTTAAGCTTCTTTTGTCTTTTTTACATAGGCATGACCAGCAATTTCCCCCCATGGAAATATCTCACATTTAGAAGAATAAGGTAGTTTCCAGAACAATGTGACATTATCTGTCTTTACATAAACCTAAAAATGATGTGAATCCCACCTTTAGATCAGTAAGGACATAACATCTATTATTAAGAAAAAAGTATTTACATGCCAACCTTAGGAAAATTTTATCATTTTGAATCATAGAGTATCTCTGCAAATGGCTAAAATACAGGATTTGCTATCCTGGCTTTTATTATATAAATAATCTTGATCCTGAACTCAGAGACCTGTCTGTTCCTTTTTAAATTATGTTGGCAATAAAGGCATGTGCCTTCATCAACTTGTTCAGAAACCAGACAATTTCTGAGACATGTTTGGCTGAAAAAGCGAAAATCTGTGAGTATAAAAGGAGAAATGAGAGGAAATAAACTATTTGACAGCTAGTTCTTTTTGACATTATTGTTGCTAAACCTCTATGAACAGGGTTGCCTTGGCTGACCTGGCTGGATTGGCATCTATGTCCTACTCAGTGGTCAGTGAGGAACCTTGCTGATGCTGGTGTTTACTTTTAAAATTGGGCCTTCAGGACAGTGAAATGTGTCAGTGTTACACACCTAGGAAACGAGCAGAAATGTTTCCTGCTGTGGTATTCTGGAAAAGCCCTGTAAATGTAGTGTTAGTGCAAGGACTGCTTGATCAAAGGTGCCATCTGAGCTAATGGGATCTGAGGTAGTTGGGTACCTCATTAGTACATGGCTAGGGTTCTCTGCTACATAATGAGTTCCCCAGATAACATGCCTTACAAAGACAAATTCTGCCCTCCTTTAGTGGAATCTTCTCTCCATGTTAAAAGTCATTTCTAAAGTTGTCAACATATTATTTTTAATGCTTATGTAGGAATTTGATATAATCTTCATTACACTCCTTTTCCACTGTTCCAAGGTAAGGTTGAATTTCCTAAACATGTCCCACTCTATTTTTTTTCTTTAAAATACATTAATTGAAGTATGTGTTGTTCATCTAATCATTGTCACATGATTAGAGTCTTAGCACCAAATCTCTTAAAGAAAATTGAGTTCATTTTTGCCCAACCCTGGCCCTGCCCCTGCCCCCAAGAAGAGGACATCAGTCTTGAAGAGCTCTATAATTCATCACATTGAACTCCTTTTTTCTTGTGTATTTATTTATTGTGATTTCTTTACATTATATTTCCTCTGCTGCACCATCCCTATTCTTCCATTCCCACCCATCCTCCTTAGAACGTTAAGCCCTTTCACTACTTCCCTGAAAGGGGATGTCCTCCTTACCCTTCTGTCTGAATCTAGCTTATCAGATCTCACAAGGCTGGCTGCATCATCTTCATCTGTGGCCTGGTTCTTAGGGCATTGTTGTTATTATTTATTAAAAAGCATGAGTCTGGTGACAACCAATATTCTCTACAAGAAGTTTCTTAGGAGGGAGGGGGGAAGAGGGAAGCAGGATATGGTGGGGAGAGAGAAAGGAAAAGGGAAAGGGGGTGCTCCGAGAGAGAGAGAGAAACAGAGTGTAAGAGCATAGGAGAGAGAGAGAAAGAGTGTAAGAGAGAGACCACATGTAGGGGTTATCCCTTTAAGGGGCAAGGTAACCACAACTTCCAGGTGTGGCCATCTGGCTGGAGACACATGATGACATCATAGGTTGCTGGGTAACCCAAGAGCAGGGTGTGTTCCAAAACATTATTCCCTTTTTCTATAATTAAAAAATGTGGAGCTTGGCTTGCTTTTAATAAGGCAAGTTAAAGTATATAAATTTAGGCTCATTGGAAGCAGCTCTTGGTTGTCACTCAAGGGTTTGAGAGAGAGAAGAATTATAGCAACAAAATGGTCAGATTTCAAGGTCAAGAGTAAGGGAAGCCTCTGCCCTGGAAAATTTAGGGTGGAGAGTTGCCAGCCATGAAAGGCAACAGGTAGGGGCTGGGGAACACTGGGAGAACCTGTAGCTGCTTCTCCTGGTCCTGAAGCACACCATTTCAGCCTTTTGTTAACAACAACTGAATAATGGGTGTAGATTGTCTTCTGGCTACTTACTGCTGACAATGGGGACTCTGTAGGGAGGTCAAAAGGCTGAAATTTTGGCCAAGTCCAGGAAGAAAAGCCTGTTTTGATGCTTTCCAGAGTCTGTGAGAACATCCATGGCTGGGAGGGAAGGTAAAGGTCCAGCTTGTTGGAAGTCCATGAGGTAGAGTTGAACACCTATAGTTGCTTTGGTGCTGTTGTGGCTATAGGGAACATCTGTGTCTGGCAGGACCCTGAAACACATTTATAAGCAAAAGGTAAAGTTGAGTAGGTTATGGAGAAAATCCTGTAGGTATACATTGAAAACTTTTGGGAGAGCAAACAGGAATAGAAGGTTTGGATCGATGATGTTTGTACATGGGAACCTCTGTCTAACTCGGAGGCCCTTTATTTACCCAATCACTGGCAATATTTAAAGAAGGCTTTGTTTTCCTATTGTTGAGGTGAGATTTGGTTACAGAAATGTGTAAACTTAGAGGCCCTGGTGCCAGCTGGCACTAGGTGTAGAAACTTCAAATTCTCCAGCCTATCTGTAGGGATGGGTGTCTGGGCATATCCCATTGGGGGCAGAGAAGTCAACGACCTTCCAGAGGCATCCCAATGAGAAGGTGTGACTTAACTGAGAGGGATCTTACCTGGTCCAATAGCTCATCAGCTTTTGGCTGGAGACAGGGGCAAAGGTGCCCAATGGGTCACAGCCAAGGGCACGACTACTTGCCTAGCAGTAGGTCTTCTCACAAGTGATTGAGAAAGGGGGAGAAGGAACCCTGTGTGAGTGACAACCTTCCCATGAGTGAGCGAGTGAGCAAGGGAGAGAAGAAAGCATGTGTGAGAGGGGACATACTGCCCAAGGGAGAATGAGGTCCTAAAATGGAGGTCAGCATAGACCTAGACAGTTGAGGCTACGGCTGGGGGATCCCTCTGTCTCAAAAGATAGTATGAAGTTGCCAGAGCTCTGCGGTCAAGCTTCTCTGCGGTCAAGCTTCCCCTACCAAGAGAGGTGTTTATGCTGAGAAAATGGAGTGAATTTACCAATCTAGTGGCTGGTCAATAAGGAGAACTCACCAATCCAGCCAGTGGTTGCATGCAGTAAATAGTCTGGTAGCCAGGAAAGAAAGTCTCAAAAGCAGAGAAAGGGAAGGAGTCCCACCTTTGAGATAGGCAATAAGTGCAGTACTTATCTGGAGTCCAATTGACCTGAAAGGTGGATTTAGGTGGACTTTCTGCAGCTTACAAGAATTGCTTTTAAGTTTTAAGGAGATAAAACTTTAGACATGTTAGTGTTACAATTGTACTCTGCATTGAAATATACATTGTAGAAAAAGCAGTAGACATACATATTTGTGTTAATAGCATAAGTATTTTTTAAGGTGGGCTCTGAAAACGCAAAAGCCTTATATGAAGTAAAAGGGAAACTCACTTGATCTTAACTTTTAGTATAAGCGTACACATTATGGAGGCTTACACTCTTTAGCTTAGAACCATAACAGTATGTGGTATAGTGGAATGTTTTTGTATCAGAGTTAGATTAATAAATTAGAGCCCTATTGATAAAGGTCAAAACTCTGGACAGTCAATAGAACAGTAGCATTATGACAGGAGGAAATATTAAGCCTTTTTACCTATTTAAGATACCTTAAACCACCTAGACCTTGTAACCTTTATAACTTGAATTTACCAATCTTAAAATATTTTTTAGACCCTCAAACATTCATAAGTTGCATTACCAAACCTTAAGATACATTTTAAGACTCTCAAATATGTATAACTTGTATTTATTAACCTTAAGACATCTCTCAAATATGTCTTTTGAGAGGGACCCTGGTATTTATTTATTTACCATGAGACTTAGTTGAGACTGCTATGAACATTTATTGTCCTTTAACTAAAGGGATGGTAAAAGGTTTCATTTAGGCCAGTTTCTTGAGTCTGGACTGTGTCTAGGCCTGGAAATAGCAGCTCTAGGACTTAGGCTTAAGGCCTGGTCTTCTGCATATGAAGAGAACTGGGAAGACATCTGAAGTCTCCTAACAGAAAAGTTGGCAATATGTCCATGGGACCTCATTCTGAGGTCAAAAACAGACCTGTGTGAGTGCTGTGGAGGTTGCAAAGTCAAGGAGTCATTTGTCCTCCATCAGGCCAATGAGCTAGAAGGCTGGAATTGTCTATGTTCTTGTGCTGGTTGAACCTCCATGGCTGGGCACAGAAGACAAGCCTGCTTGGGAGCATTTTGACTTCCAGAGGCCAGTTTGCCAGCAGCCAGCTTTTGCATGTCAGCTGCAGGAACAGCATCCACTTGGCTGCATTTGGAAACCTCACCTGGCAGAACTGACTTTTGGCTATGCAAACTTCTTGTATTTTGGCAGGAACACCAGCAGCTTCCGAAATCAGCTAGATCTAGAGCCCTTCTGGATGGCTCACTATTTTTACCAAGTCCTATATGGTGACTCAATGACCATCCTCAGCTGCTTATTAAAAATTGTAGGGAAACCATGTTTGCTGTAGGACTACAAATATGTATGCATTAAATGACTATTAACCTGCATTTGTTAAGCATTAAATATTAGGACTTTAGCTTTTGTCCTTGCTAATTTAAGACATTAAAAGTCATGAATATAATTTATTAAAGTGAGAGCACAAGAGTTTTTGTATGATTTAGTATATAAAAGTTTATAGCTTATAATAGTTTAAGGCTATACTACAGAGAAATAACATCATTTTAGGAGAACAAGACAAAGCTTATATTAAACTTTTGACAGGAGAGATATAGCAAATTGACCCAGTTTTAATATAAATATTTATTTTTTAAAATTAATAGATCTTAATTTAGAATATTGGTAAATAACTTGTACATAATAATGAACCCTTGAGCTATAAGTTTAAAACCAACAATTTAGCAGAGCAGTATAAACCAAATTTAAAATTAACCAAGCATATTTTAACCTTTAGATAGTAGAGATGTAGCAAACTGACCCAGTTTTAATATAAATAAATATCTCTAAAATTAATAGATCTTAATTTAGAATATTGATAAACAATTTGTATGTAATAATGAACCCCTGAGCAGAACAGTATAAAGCAATTTTAAAATTATATTTGAGCAACGCAAAAACCAACTTAATTAAAATAGATATTTGTAACTTTGAAATTTTATTATTATATAAAAGTTATTTTGAAGCAGGGTTGAATCATAATATAGTAAAATGTAACTTTGAATTTTTATAAAAATCCATACCAATTTGAAATGAGGCTCGCTGTTGTGGCCTAGTCTAAAAGATAAGATAAACAGTTAATTATGATTAAGACATAAATGTAAACCCAATGAGAAAATTATATAAAGCATTAGATAAGGAATTTAAAATATCAGAGTAAAGGGTAAAGTGGACAGAAATTAGGGAGAAAAGATTTTATTTTATTTTATTTTATTATTAAAGCTTAGGAAAAGCCTCTTAGAAGAAAGCACAGGACTAAAAGCAAAAGGAAAGCAGCTTGGTGGGTGGGAGGGAAGAACATAGTTAAGAGGGTGCAGGCAGCAACAGGAGCAGGCAGTGGCAGGCACCACAGCTTGGTGGGGGAGGGGCCAGAGCCAGACCACTGGAGAGAGGCTGCCCACAAGGCTCTCAGGAGGTGGGGCCTCTTTGCCCGAACCTAAGATGTAGACTCACAACATTGTTAAGTGAATGGTTAAGCTATTCTTACACCCACTTCCTCCCAGGATCAAGGTGGCACCTGCCAGGGATCCCATGGGAAATTTAAAAGTTTCCCGACTGTGCTGTTTTTTTAGAATTGTCCTACCCAGAGCAGAGCGCCAAACTTTTAAGGTTGATTTTAGCGCAGTGTGTATCTTCCAGGCTTGGCTCCGGAATAGCAAACACACATGGTCCTTTTTCGCTCGCCTCCCCCCAGGGGACCTGGGTAGAATGCCTACCCTCTTACCAAACCACGCAGCTACAGACAGCACAGAGATCCAAGCCGTGGCGGGGCTGGCCTTCACTGCCACCAGAGCCACTGCGCCAGGATCTGGACTGCGTAGCTGCGACTGCGTAGCTGCAACTCTCAACCCTGGGCTGTGTGCAGTGCGGCCAGGGCAGGCCTCTTTGGCGGTCACCATGCAGGCAGGGTCGACTCACAGGCAGGGGCACTTAGGCCGTGGCAGGACCCAACACACAGAGGTGGAGGGACCCTGCACACAGGAGGGAGAGCAGTGAAGTTTTTTTGTTATAGAACAGAGAAATTCGGTTGAAACTGTCCCATTAGTTTACAGGAGTCCAAAAGGGAACCTAGCAAAGCTAGGCAAGCCCTTCCCCGGTTTCGGCACCACTGTTATTATTTTTTAAAAAGCATGAGGCTGGTGACAACCTCATGCTTTGTCTGCAAGAAATTGTCTGCAAGAAATTTATTAGGAGGGAGGGGGAAGAAGGGAGCAGGACATGGTGGAGAGAGAAAGGGAAAAGGGGGTGCTGAGAGAGAGAAAAAAAAGAGTGTAAGAGTGTAGGAGAGAGAAAGAGAATGTAAGAGAGAGACCACGTGTTGGGGTTAGCCCTTTAAGGGGCAAGATAACCACGCCTTCCAGGTGTGGACACCTGGCTGGCAACACATTTTGACACCATAGGTTGCTGGGTAACCCAAGAGCAGGTTGTGTTCCAAAACACTAACAATTTTTCTCCTTGTGTCCTTAATCCCCTCTAATTATGATGATTCCTGCCTCCTCACCTGCATGCTTCACAGAGCTCTGAGGGGAGGGAGAATTCCATAGGGAAATCCCATTTATATCTTGATGTTTTAAGGTCTCTCGTTGCATTTTATAGGACGGTGGGTCTCTGTTTGCAATCCCATTTGATGAAAAAGGAATCATCTGTGTGGATGCAAGATCTTGTCAGTGATCTAGCAGATGAGGACAGAGAGTAACATATTTAAATAACAACAGCCTGGGTTGCTTGAAAATTTCTGTAGGATGCCCTGGCCCAACCTCTCAATTAACTGACACCCGATCCCCCTAGTCGAAGACTGATTTGCTCAAAATAGATGGCAGTTTGGAAATTAATCCACGCTGTTAGGAGACCTCCTAATAAGTAAATATATGCCATATTTGTTTTTGCATTTTAGTAACTTCACCCAGGATGATTTTTCCTAGTTCCAACCATTTGCCTGAAAATATCTAGATGTCATTTTCTTAGATGAATAACACTCTGTTATGGAAATATTCCACATTTTCCCCAAAGGAGATTGTCAGTCCTGTTGTTTAGTCCTTGGAAATTGTTGGGACATTAATCATTGTATTGAATGACAAACTATCATGATAACTATGTTCTTTTAGCCTGGATGTCCCTCCATATTCTTTAACCTACTGGTGATTTGAATTGAAAATCCACTTGAAGCTCATCTATTTACATGTTTAGTCCCCAGTGAGGAAATGTATGGAAAGTGTTAGGTATATGACCTTGTTAGATAATATAATTCCTCTTTTTTCCTAATTTCTTTCTCAGCCTTTTTGTCTTTTTATACAGGAGGACTACTGATTTTTTTTTTTTTGCATTAATATTGTATTCAGTCACTTACCCAAAGTTGTTCATCAGCTGTAGAAGTTCCCTGGTAGATTTTTCTGGGGTCACTCAGGCAAACTATCATATCATTTGCAAATAGTGATACTTTGACTTCTTCCTTTCTGATTTGTTTCCCCTTAATCTTTTTATTTTTTTTTTTTATTGCTTTAGCAAGGACTTCCAGAAATATGTTGAAGAGATATGGAGAGAGAGGGCATCCTTGCTTTGTCCCTGATTTCAGTGGGATTGCTTTAACTTTCTCTCTATTTAGTTTGATGTTGGCTATAGGCTTGTTGTACATTGCCTTTACTATATTTATTTATGTACTTTGTATCCCTGATTTTTCTAATACTTTAAATATGAATGGACATTGGATTTTCTCAAATATTTTTTTCAGAATATGACGAAATTATTATGTTATTTTTCTTTCAGTTTGTTAATATGGTGGATCACATTGATGAAATTCCCTATATTGAAACAACCCTGCATACCTGAGATGAAACCTACTTGGACAAAGTGGATAATATCTTAGATGTGTTCTTGTATTCAGACAAAGACACACAGTACCTGGGCATGACCCTAGCCAAGCTAGTCAAAGACTTGTATGAAAAAAAAAATCGAGAATTTAAACAAAGAATTAGAAGAAGATATCAGAAGATAGAAATATTTCCCATGCTCATGGCTTGGCAGGATTAACATAGTAAAAATGGCCATCTTACCAAAAGCAATCTACAGATTCAATGCAATTCCTTTCAAATTACCAACACAATTCTTTACAGGCCTTGAAAGAAAAATTCTCAACTTCATATGGAATAACAAGTAACCCAGAATTGCTAAAACAATCCACTACAATAAATGATCTTCTGAAAGTATTTCCATCCCTGATTTGAAGCAGTACTATAGAGCAACAGTAATAAAATCTGCATGGTACTTGCATAGAAACAGAAGGGTGGATCAATGGAACTAAACAGAGGATCCAGAAATAAACCCACACTCTTATGAACAACTGATCTTTGACAAACATGCCAAAACCATACAATGGAGAAAAGATAGCATCTTCAACAAATGGTGCTGGTCTAACTCTCTGTCTACATGGAGAAAAATGTAAATAGATCTGTACTTATCAGCCTGCACAAAACTAAAGTCCACGTGGATCAAAGACCTCAACTTAAAACCAGACACATTAAATTGGATAGAAGAAAAAGTGGGGAATGCCCTTGAACTCATTGGCACAGGAGAAAACTTCCTGAACAGAACACTAACAGCATAGAGGCTATGCTGTTAAGAGCATAAGAGCAACAATTAGTAAATGGGCCCTCATGAAACTGAAAAACCTCTGTAAGCAAAGAACACTGTCATCAAAGCAAAACAAATGCCTACATATTGGGAAAGGATTTTCACCAACTCTCTATTTGACAGAGGGCTATTATCGAGTATGTATAAAGAACTAAGGTTGAAAAGCAATAAATCAAGTAATCCAATTTAAAAATGGGGAACAGAGATAAACAAAGAATTCTTTATAGATGAATATCAAATGGCAGAAACACTGAACAAAATGCTTAACATTATTAGACATCAGGGAAATGATGTCTATAAATCATCAATCAAATCAAAATGACCCTGAGATTTAAATTTACACCCATCAGATGGCTAAAATTAAATGCTCAAGTGAAAACAAGCATGCTGGAGAGGTTGTGGAGAAAGAGAACCCTCCTCCACTGCTTGTGGTAATGTAAACTTGTACCATTGCTGATAGGAATGTATGCTTGTACAACCACTCTGGAAATCAGTCTGGTGCTTTATCAGACAACTAGGAATAGAGCTTCTTCAAGATCCAGTTATACCACTCCTAGGCATATATCCCAATGAGGCTCAAGTACACAATGAAGACATTTGCTCAACCATCTTTGTAGAAGCTTTATTTGTAATAGCCAGAACCTGGAATCAACCCAGGTGCCCCTATACCATAAAAATGGATACAGAAATTGTGGAACATCTACACAATGGAATATTACTCAGCAATATAAAACAGGGAAATGATGAAATTTACAGATAAATGGTAGGAAGTGGAAGTGAGGGATTCCAGAAGCAGAAAGACACACACGGTATATAATCACTCCTAAGACATATAATATAGGACAACTAAAATCTGTACATCTAAAGAAACAAATCAAGAGAGAGGACTCTGGCTAAAATGCTCAATCCCCATCCAGAAAGGGAAAGAGGATGGACATCAGAAGGAGAAAATAGGAAACATGTTAGGAGCTGCCACAGAGGGTGTCTGAAAGGCTCTGCCCTGCAGACTATCAAAGCACATGCTGAGACTTATGGCCAACAGTTGGGCGGAATGCATGGAATTTAAAGAAAGAAGTAGGGAAGCTTCACCATGATGTGGGATTAAAGGGAATGTACCAAATGACAAGTTGCTCTCCTACTGTGATTTTGGATCTGAAATTTCTATGACTTTGAACTGAGCATTTACTGGTGTACTCACTAAATGTAACCTTCACAATGATATAATAGGCAGGATGTACCTGGGGTTCCCTGTGCTATTGAGTCTTTAGAGAATGGAAAAGAGAAGGAAACCAGATAACTCCTGGGACTGGTTTGGCTCAAACAGAGAATGTTCTGTGAGTTTAAATGGAGAACTGAGGGGCAATAAAGGATTTGACAGCTGGTGCTGTTCCACACTTGGTTTGCTAACCCTCTAGGAACAGTGTTGCCTTGGTTGACCTAGCTGGATTGGCAGCTCTGTCCTACTCCGTGGTCTGGTTTTATACTTCAAAATGGTCCTTCAGTACAGAGAATTATGTCCATGTTATAGACCTAGGACAGAAGAACAGAAGTGTTTCCTGCAGTGGTCTACCAGGCAAACACTCCAAACACAGCTTTAATGCCAGGACTGCTTATTAAGTGGTGGCATCTGAGTTCATAAGGTCTGAGGTAGCTGGGTAACCACTAGTTCAGGGCTAGATTTCTCTGCTACATAATGAGTTCCTGGAAAGCATGCCTTCCAAAGTCAAACTCTGCCCTCCTTTAGCAGAATATGTTTTTTAGGTTAAAATTCACTGTAAAAGTTGTCAACTTACCATTTTTATTGCTTATGTGCAAAATTAATACTATACATTACACTCCTGTTCCATTGTTCCCAGGTTATAATTCCTATCCATGTGTATTACAAAAAAAATTGTCTTTAAAATACATGAATTGAAATATGTATTATTCATATACTCATTGAAACATGATCAGAATCTCAGTGCATAGTCCTTTAAAGAAAACTGAGTTCATCCTTGCAGCACACTGGTACTACCCCCAAGAAGAAGACATCAGTCCTGAAGAGCTCTATAATTCATTACCTTGATCACACTTTTTCTTATATATTTATTTATTACATATTGTTCACCTTGTATCCCCTCTACTGGCCCCTCACTTTATCCTTTGTAGTCCCACCCACTCTGCTTCTTCTACGCTTATAACAATTCTCTAGTTCCCTGATAGGGTAGGTAATCTTTGTCCTTCTATATGAACCTATCTTATCAGGTCTCATAAAGGCTGGCAGCAACAGCTTCTTCTGCAGACTAATTCTCAGGGCATTTTTCTCCTTGTGTCCTCAATTCCCTTTACTTATGATGGTCTTTCTGCTCCTTTACTAAAGGATCCTCAGAGTTCTATTGGGAGGGAGATTTTCACAGGGAAATCCCATTTAGAGTTGGTGTTTTAAGGTCTCTCTCTGCAAAATATCAGACTGTGGGTCTATGTATGGAATCCCGTTTGATGCAGAAAGAAGAAACTGTGGATACATGGACATGGCATTGATCAATCAGTTGAGGGCAGAGAGCATATGATAGTAACAACAGCCTAGGTTGCTTGAAAATTTCTGTATAATGGCCTGGCCCAACAGCTCAATTCACTGCCAAAGAATCCCCCTATTAGATGACTTGTTTGATCACAATTAGATAGTCTACTGGAACTTTATTCCCCACTATTACAAGACTTCCTAATAAGTGAACACATATCATATTTGTCTTTTTGCATTTTAGTTATTTTAACCAGGATGATTTTTCCTGGTTCTATCTATTTGCCTGAAAATATCATGATGTCATTGTCTTCACTGAATAATACTCCATTAAGGACATACTCCACATTTTTCACAAAGGAGATTGTCAGTCCTGTCTTTAGAACTTCAATGTTGCTGGTATTGTAATTAATTATATTGAATGACAAACTATCTGGGTAACTATGTTCTTTTAGCCTAGCAGTCCTTCCATCTTCTTCCACATCCTGGTTATTTGAATTGCAATGTCCCCCTGAAGCATATCAATTTACATGTTTATCCCTTGTAAGGAAATGTCTGGGAAGAGTTAGGAGGTGTGGCCTTGTTAGATAATATAATTCCTATTTGGGTTATATTGTAGGAGGGTGTGCTTTAAGGTGGATATGCCATTGAAAGTGACCAGACAGAATGGGTTTCTGTCTCTCTGTCTCTGCCACTTCATATCTTTGTTTCTGTCGGTCTTGGTCTTTCTATTTCTAAATCTGTCTCTATAGCTCTTTCTCTCTCCGTCACTCAGTCTCCCTCTCTCTGCCTGCTGCTTGTGGTTCAGTATGAAAAGCTCTCAGTTCTGCTGAGGACTACAACAAGTTGTCTGCTTGCCGATGTGAGATCATGGGTAGTCTCTGTAAAAATATAAGCAATGTCCCAACTAAACGCTTTTTTCAAAAAGTTGCCTTGGTCAGGGAGCATTTTCCCTGTAAGTAATTCACTGACTGAGGACATATCTGTGCATTTAATAAATAGTATTGAAATTTGTGATAATATGTAAGTCACATGTCAAGGACCTGGGACTTTACTAATAACCACTTAAAAGAAATATGTGACAGATTAACTGATCTCAGAGTCTTGAACATGTGAATAGTCATCTCTGTGTTGTGTGCTTTTAGCTGCCCAGATTGAGGTATGTACGGATGCTCAGCCTTTCTCTCAAGCAGGCTGTCCATTTGGCCCTTTTAATAACTAGCTCCAGAAACTCTTACTGGCTTTTACCAGTTTCAGTACATCATTTTCCCTCTCAGCCAATCAGCACCTAACCATTGTGATATCATATTAGCATTGGGATGTCATGATGAATTTTGAAATCAGGATGCCATTTTGTTGTTATAATAGCATTTTGATGTCATCATAATATTGCATGTCCTAATATTATTAAGTCTTACTGTTGTGAAGTCATCATAATTTTTTTTATTTCAAATTCCAGTGTGATGTCATAACAAAATTATGTCAAAATACTATTAGGAAGACAAGATAGGATTGTGATGTCATAATTATGTCATAATCATAATAATTATGATTGTGAATCATAATACCATTGGAATGTCATAATATTGTTATGTCATAAGAGCATTATGTCAAAATACCTTTGTGATGTCACAATTGCATTGTGATTTTATATTATTTTGATTTTGTACTAAGTAGCATTGAGATAGAATTGCTTTCTAATGTCATAAAAGCATTGTAGTGTCATAGTAGCATCGAATGTCTTAATATCATTGGAAAGTCATACTCCTGTGAAGTCATTATAGCATTGTAATATCATAATTCCATTGTGATATCATAACACAATCATTTAGTAAGACATTGTGATATCATCAAGCATTCTGATATTATAATAGAATTATGATGATATAGTATTGTGATAACATAATAATAATATTGTGAAATCATAAAACAATTGGAATGTCAAAAATTGTAATGTCATAATACTATTTTGAGATGACAATAGCATTGTGATGTCATAATAACTTTGAAATGTCAGTATAGCCTATTTAGGTCATAATGCAATTGTGATATCATAATACCATTGTGATATCATCATAACTATGTGATGTCATCATAGCATTGTGATGTCATAATACCAGTGTGAGGTCAACATAGCATTGTGATGCCATAATACCATATGCATTCATAAACAAATTGTGATGTCATTAGAGCATTATGATGTCATCATAGCATTGTGAATTCATAACACATTTGTGCTGTCATATTAGTATTGAGATGTCATCCAATTGCCAGGTCAAAATAACATTGTGATGTTATAATACTATTGTGATGTCATGATAGCATTATACTGTCATAATTATATTGAGATATCATCTAATTACCAGGTTATAATTACATTGTGATGTCATGATACCATGGTGATGTCATAATAGCTTTGTGATGCCATGAAAGCACTGTGATGTTATAAAAGCATTGGGATGTCATAATACCATTGTGATATCAAAATCCCATTGTGATGTTATATTTCAAATGTGATGTCATACAACCAACATATCTTAATAGCATTGTAATGTCATAAGACCATTGGCATGTCATGATGAATTTTAATGTCATAATGCCATTTTGATGTCATAATAGAACTGAGATATCATAATGCCATTGTGATGTCATAATATCATAATACATTACTATGTCATCATAGTAGTATATTTACTATTACCATTGCAATGCCAAAATACCACTGTGCTATCATAATAGCATTGTGAATTTTGAGGTCATAATATCATTTTGATGTCATAATAGGATGGTGAAGTCATAATAGCATGTGATATCATAATACATTTGTGATGTCATAATATCATTGTGATGTCAAATTTCCATTGCGATGTCTTAAAACAATCATGTCCTAATAGCATTCTGATGACAGAATAGCATTGAGATGTCATGATGAATTTTGATATTATAATGCCAGTGTGATAGCATAATAGCATTGTGCTGTCATCATAGCATTGTGATATCATAATATCATTGTGATATCATTATATCATTGGGAAGTCTTAATAACATTGTGATGTCAACATAGCATTGTGATGTCATATCCTTGTGATGTCATTATAGCCTTATGGTGCCATACCACTGTGACTTCATCATAGCATTTTGATATCATAATACAATTGTGTTGTCATAATACCATTATGATATCATCATCATATTATGATGTCATAATACCAGTGTGAGGTCATAAAATTGTCATGTCCTAATAACATTGTGAAGTCATAATTTTTATAATAAGAGTGCTATGTCGTAATACCATTTTAATGTCATAATACCATTGTGATATAATAATAGCATTTAGGTGTTATATCATTGTGATGTCACGATTGTATTGATATATCATAAGACCATTGTGAAGTTAAAATACTTTTGTAAAGTCATAATAGCATTTTGAGGTAATACTAGCATTGTGATGTAATATCAATGTTATGTCATACACAATTTTGACATTAAAATACTATTGTGATGTCATATATCATTGTAAGAATATGATGGCATTGGGATCTCTTACCATTGTCATGTAATAATTCCATTAGATGTCAAAATTGCATTGTGATTTCATGATGCCATTGGGATTTCATGACACCATTTTTATTTCATACCACCATTGTGATGTCATAAAAGCTCTTAGATGTGATCACACCTTTGTGATGATTTAAAACCATTGAGATGTCATAATAAAGTTGTGATGTCATATTTCCATTGTGATATGATTGTATCAATAAGATATCCTAAAACAATGTGATGTTATAATAGCATTATGATGTTATGATAGCATTTTGATATCATTAAGGCATTGTGATTTCATAATATCATTGTGATTACATAACAGCATTTTGATATAATAGCAATTTGATGTCATAAAGCCATTGTGATATCATAATACCATTGAATGTCATACACCATTGTGATGTGTTTTCATTGTGATGTTATAATAGAATTGAAATGTCATACCATTGTGACGTCATAATACCATTGTGATCTCATAATATCATTGTGATGACAAAATACCATTGTGTTGTCAAAATAGTTTGGGAATGTCATACTATTTTGATGTCATAATACAATTGTGATATCATAATATCATTGTGAAGTCATAATACCATTGTGATATTTTAATAAGATTGTGATGTCATAATAGCATTTTGAGGTCATAAAGCCATTGTGATTTCAAAATTCCTTTGTGATTTCATACCACAATTATTTCAAAATAGCTTTGTGATGTTATAATTCTATTGGGATATCATGACATCATTGTTATTTCATAATACCTTTTTGATGCAGTAAATGCAATGAGATGTCATGACACCATTTTGATGACATAATACTATTGAGATATCACAATAAATTTGTAATGTGATGATACCATTATGGTATCATAAGAGCATTTTGATATTATATTAGCATTTTGATGTCATCATGCCTTTGTGATGTCATAATACAATTTTTATGTGATAACATCATTGTGATGTCCTATAGCTTTGATGTCATAATACCATTGTGATATCATGACACCACTCTGATGTCATAAAACCATTGAGATGTCATAATAGCACTGAGATGTTATGACACAATTTTGATGACATCATAACATTGAGATGTCATAGTATAGTTGTCATAATGACTTTGTGATGTCATACTACCATTGTGATGTCATAACAAGATTGTGATGTCATATGATTCTGATGTCATAATAGCATTGAGATGTCATTATACCATTGTGATGTCATAAGAGCACTGAGATGTCAGCACACCCTTGTGATGACACAATACCATTAAGATATCATAAATTGTGATGTCATAATATAATTGAGTTGTCATTCTACCCTGCTAATGTCATAAGAGAACTGAAATGTCATGAGACAATTGTGATAACACAAAACCATAGAGATGTCATAATAAATTTGTGATGTCATATTACAACTCTGATATCATAATACCATTGTGAAGTCAAAATACCATTGTGAGGTCATAATAGCATTTTAATGTCATAATGCCACTGTGATGTCATAATAGCATTGTGTTGTCATCATAGTACTGTGATAGTGTAATACCAATGTGAGGCAATTAAACTATTGTGATATCATAATACCATTGTGATGTTGTATCATTGTGAAATCTTAATGGCATTGTGATATCATAATATTGTGATGTTATAATAGCATTGGAATATCATAATGCCATTTGGATATCATGACACAAGTGTTATACCCTACTGATATCATGATTCAATTGTGATGTTATAATATTATTTGTATGTCACATTGTTAACATTGAGATGTCAGATCATTGTGATGTCATAATAGCCTTTTGAGTTCATAATGACATTGTGATGTCATATAGCATTTTGAAGCCATTATAACATTGTGATGTCAGCATAGCATAGGGTTAGAATTAGGGTTGCTGTTAAGGTTATGGTAAAAGTTAGGGTTAAGGTTTAGATTTAGGGTTAGAGTTAGGTATTTTGTTCCTGGGTTTTGAAAATGTTTTGGCTATCTTTTGTTTGTGCCCTTTTTGATATGGGATGGGCAGTTTTTCCTTTTAAACAAATGAAGTATGATTTTTGAGTTTTTAGTACTTAACTAGACTGGTGTGTACCTTGCCAGCTGTAAACCTATTGTGTCTATCTTGCAATAGGAATGACCAATATTTATCCCCCATGAAAATATCTCATGTTGAAAGGATATGTCAGCTCCCAGAGCTGTGTGACATATTTAGTCAGCCTTTAACAGTTTTTTTTTTTGACATGGCAGGCATGCACTTTGCATGTTTGACACCCAGCCTACTTTTAGTTCCTTACATTGACCAACAGAATATATCTCTTAAGCCAAAATGCCCTGTAGCACCAGTTCCTATGTGGAAGTCCCACTTTCTGAAATTGGCTGGCCTTTTTAGAGCATTGTGACATCATACCTCTTCATATAAACCTTAAATTGATGGAATTCAATCTTTAAAACAGTATGGACATAATATCTCTCATTAAGAAAAAATGACTTTAATGGTAACCTTAAGGAAAATTTTGTCATTTTTGAATTTTAGACTACCTCTGAAAGTTTCTAAACGGCAGGAGTTGCCATCCTGGCTTTTATTATGTAAATTAGTCTGATCAGAGACTCACAGATCTGCCTGTTTGTTTTTACTTTGTGTTGAGTTTAAAGGCATGTGCCTTCATCAACTTGTTCAACTATTTTTACTGAAATCAATATAATTGTAACTCACAACCTTTAAAGGAAAATTAAGCAAAGAAAATTTTAAGTTTTGGGTCAGTTGTTATGCTGTAACAAGCAAAGCCCATTTGGTTATTTTTTGGAATTTAGTTGATGTTTTAGTGAATTGGTGGACCCTTACCAGAAAGAGCTGACAAGTATCTTGAAACCAGAGAGCTTTGAATTTTAGCCATTATTTAATCTAATTTTTATTAGGAACAGTGCCCTTTCTATTTTCTGTAACTTAGTATTCTATTCCTTGGTTGTTTTCCCATTTTCTCCTTGAACTTTCTTGGAGAAGTCCTCCAGAATAGCCAACACCATAAAATATAGTGCAACCTGATCCATGACTATGTCAAACAAAAAAAGCCAAAGTGGATTAAAACACCCTCTGCTATGGCATTGTGATGTCATAATACCATTGGGATATCAAAATACCATTGGGATGTCATCATAGGATTGTGATGTCATAATTCTTTTATGATATTATACCATATAATGTCATTATTGCATTGTGATATAATAATCACATAGTAATATCATAATACTTTTGAGATGTCATAATGCCATTGTGATGTCCTGATAATATTTTGATGTCAGCATACCATTGTGAAGTCATAATATCATTGTGATGTCAAAAAGCATTTTGAATGTAAAAAAACATTGTGATGTCATTATACCATTGTGATGTCATAATTTCTTTGTGATATTATATGATATGACATCATCATTGCATTGTGAGGTCATAATAGCATGGTGATTATAATAGTAGCATGGTGATGTCATAATACAATTGTGAATTATAATAGCATTGTGATGTCATAATAGCATTCTGAAGTAATAATACCATTGTGATGTCATAATACTAGTTTGAAGTCATAATAGCATTGTGATGTATAATACCATTGTGTTGTCATAATAGCATTGTAATGTCATAAAAGCATTGTGAGTTCATAACACTATTGTGATGTCATCATATCATTGTGATGTAATAATAACATTGTGATGTCATAATAGCATTGCTATTTCCTAATAGCATTGAGATGTCATACTTTTGTGATGGTATAATAGCGTTTTTGTGTCATAATAGCATTGTGATTTTGTAATTCCCTTGTGATGTCATGAAACTATCTTATTGTAGTAGTATTGTGATTTTGTTATAACATATTGATGTCAAAATTCCATTTTGATGGCATACCAAAATCTTGTCATAATAGTATTTAAGTGTCATACAATTGTAATGTCATAATAGCGTTGTAATGTCATAACATTGAGATGTCATACCCTTGCTGGACTGCACCAAGACATAGTAAGAAAGTCCTAAAAAGTTCCTCCTTCACATATATGTCTGTCAAATATTTTCAGCCTGAGAGCTGAAGATGATGCTCCAACATTACAGAGAGTTATGGGTGACTATTGAAGCAACAATGAGTTTCTGTCATTTTTTTTTTTTTGGAAGCTGCTAGCATACACTTCCTATTCACTCTAATAACTAATTTTATTCCTTCTCAAGTCTCTGATGGGGTTGAAGATCAAATAGGTACAGTTCCAGAAAAAAAGATTAAATTGTTTGTTAAGAAATGCTTTCATATAGGTAATACCGATGAGGAAAAAAGTTAACTTACGTATAGAACTCTAAACTTCTTAAGATAGATAGGATAATCGGATACTTTTTCCTAAATTGCTAAATACACATGGACTGGACATTGCACAAGTCTATTTTACCTAACAGTTATCATATTTTCATAATTATTATTATATTCAAAGAAAGCCTTCCGTTGACTTAAAGGGGAAATGTTGATAAAATGTTCTTTTGAATACCCTTGTTCATTCAAATGGCAATTTCTTCCCCCACCCAACTCTCTGGTTTCAATCCGGGTATTTCATTGTGATACTTATTCTAAGCATCCTCTCTCAACTTTGTGTAAACAGGCTAGAATTAAGCAACTACCCACAATGTTGAGCCATGGAAGGTGCAAGAGGGCAGGAAATGAGTGGGAGGAGAGAGGGCAAGGGAGCAAAGCTTGGAGAGCAGAGAGGGAGGAGAGATCTTGGAACAGCATGGAGAGAATGAACCAGACAGCCCTAAGACTTCACAAAAAGCAAGCATAATGGGTAAAATCTAAATGCTAGGAAACAATGAGAGCTTGAAGGTTGAGGAGGGAGTAACTACTGCCCAGGATTGTTATCTAAGTCAATTAAATAAAAACAGTCTCTGTCTGGTGAATTGGATATACAGCTATTTAGGATTAACAGGAAGCATTAATAAAAGATAAACCAATAGTAAATATTAATTATCACCTACAACACACCTTTTTGAAGACATTATACTATTGTGATGTCCTAACACCATGGCGATAGCATATCATTGTAAAGATATAATACCATTGAGATGTCATCATAGCATTGTGATGTCATAATACCATTGTGATATTATGATATCATTGTGATGTCATAAAAACATTGTGATGATATAATAGTATTTTGAGGACTTACAGTCACTGTGAAGTGAAAATTCCATTGTGATGTCATATCACAATGATGTTTAATAGCATTGTGATTTCATAATCTGATTGTGATATGATATCAAAAATGTGATGTCATGATAGCATTGTGATGTCATAATTGCATTATTTTGTTATATTATTATTGTGAAGTTATAATTCCATTGTGATAGTATACCATATGAGGTCATAATAGCATTGTGATATTGTAATACCATTGTGAGTGTCAAAATTCCATTTTGCTATCATACCAGGCGATATTTTTAATAACCTTTTCAAAGAAATATGTGACACTATTCCTAAACTAAGAGTCTTGTACAGGGACTGTCATCACTGGGTTGTGTGCTATCAGCTGCCCAGATTGAGGTATGTAGGGCTTCTCAGGCTTTTCTCAAGCAAGCTATGTTTTACTCAGTTGTGAGTGAGGAACCCTCCTCATCCTAGGGTTTACAGACATACCTGGGCCTTCAGGACATGGCTCCATGCTACATGCCTAGAACACAAGGACACTGTCTTTCATTCAGTGGTGCTCCAGATAAACCTTCTAAATATAGGACTGCCTGTTCAGCGGAATCTTTCGCAGTCATTGTATAAGTTGTCAACATATTTTTTAATGTTTATGTGGGAATATCATATAATATAATATACAATGCATTCGTATTCTATGGCTCCCAGGTTCAAATTGATAACCATGTGTCACCTATTTTTTTTTGTTTGTTTAAAATACATCATTTCAAGTTTGTGTTGTTCATATACTCATTGGAACATGATGACAGTCTCATTCCAAGTCCCTTAAAGAAAACTGAGTTTGTCCTGCATGCTGCAACCACCACCAAGAAGAAGTCATCAGCTCTGAAGAGGTCTTCCTTCTTCTACCACTATGCCCTTTCTCTAGTTCCATGATAGGGGAGTTCTTCCTCCCCCATCTATGTGACCCTAACTTATCAGGATTTATCAAGGCTGGCTGCAGCATCTTCCTTTGTGGCCTTATTCTAAGGGCATTGTTTTTCTTGTGTCCTCAATATCCTCTACTTATGATATTCTTCCTGCCTCCTTCCTACAGGTTTTCCACAGCTCTGAGAGGGGGAGAATTTTATTGGGAAATCCCATTTAGAGCTTGCTGTTTTTAGGACTCTCTATGCATAATATCGGACTGGGAATTTGTATTTAATCCCATCTCTGTGGATCCAAGAATATGGTACTGAACTATGACTTCAGGGTAGAGAGCAACATATTTTAATAACAATAGCCTTGGTTTCTTGAAAATTCTGTAATGTACCATGGCCCATCAACCCTATTAACTACCACCCAATTTTCCCACTAAAACACTGGTTTGGTCACAAACTATGGCCTATTGGAACTTTATCCCCCACAATTTGGAGACCTCCTAATAAGTGAATTCATACCATATTTGTCTTTCTGAATTTTAGTTACTTAACCCAGCATGATTTTTCAAGGTTTTCTCAATTTGCCTGAAAATATCATGATGTCGTTTTCTTAGCTGAATAATACTCCTTTATGGAAATATTCCACATTTACCCCAAAAGAGGTATTAAATCCTGTTCTTTAGACCTAGGAATTTTAATGATTGTATTGAATGACAAAATATCAAGATAACAATATATTTTTAGGCTATAATTCCCTCCACCTTCTTTCACTTCTTGGTAATTTGAATTGCAATGTTCCCTTGAAGCTCTCTATTTACATGTGGAATCCCCAATGAGGAAATGTCTGGGAAGGGTTATGAGTTATGGCCAGGTTAGATAATATAATTCTTATTGGAGTTATAAGAGGGTATGCTTTGAGGTTGATATGCCAATGATAGTGACCACACATAATTGAGTCTCTGTCTCTCAGCCTCTATAGCTTTATATCTTATATCTCAGTCTCTCTATTTCTGAATCTGTCCCTCTAGCTCTTTCTCTCTCTGTCTCCCTCTCTTTGCCTGCAACTGCTGGTTCCATATTAAAAGATCTCTGTTCTGCTGAAGGAGTACAGCAAGAGGATTGCTTGATGATGTGACATCCTGGAAGGTCTCTGGCAAAATATAAGCATGATCCCAATTAAGTGCTTTTTGTTCAAAGATTTGCCTGAGTCAGGAAAATTTTAAAAGTAAGTAATTCAATGACTGAGGGCATATCTCTGCATTTAATAAATAACAATGGAATCTGTGATGATGGGAAAGTCACATGTCAAGGACACATGAATTTATAAATCATTACTTGAAAGAAATATGTGACATTTTTCCTGAACTAAGAGTCTTAGACACAGGAACTGTTATCTCTCAGTTGTAAGCTTTCAGCTGAGGCATGTAGGGCTGCTCAGCCTTTCCCTCATGCAGGGTGTCCACTTGGCCCTTTTAATTACTGGCTCCTGAATTTCTTACTGACTTTCACCTTTTTCATGAAATCGTTCTCCCTCTCAGCCATTCAGAACCTGAGAGAGTCACAAGGTTGCCATGGAGATGAGTAAACAATCATTCCTCAGTGTAGACTATCCTGTGCATACATGACTTTTCTTGTTAAATCCAACAAGCCTTTATCTTATCCCATTATTCAGATCCCACATCTTCACTCCTGTTTAATTCTGTGACAATGTCAGGTAGGAAATGGAACTTTAATGTTTATTTAATTGGTGAGATTTTTGAGCAGGATAGCTTCAAAATGATGTGAGATAAAGGGAAATATACCGAATGACAGGGTGATCTCATAATGTGGTCTTGGATCTGAAATTTCATAGGTTGTGACTTTGACCTGAGCAGTTACTTGCATATTAACTAAATATACATTCACATTCTTATTGACATAATAAGCTGGCAGGGTCTACAGTTCCCTGGTATATTGAGTCTTTAAGAACAAGGAAAAGAGAAGGAAACCAGACAATTCCTGGGACTGTTTTGGCTGAAACAGAGAAAGATTTGTGAGTGAAAAGGAGAACTGAGGGGCAATAAACTCTTTGTCAGTTGTTTCTGTTCCACACTAGTTTTGACAACCCTCTATGAGCAGGGTTGCCTTGGCTGACTTGGCTGGAACTGTAAATATGTGAGGATCAATTTCTAGCCCTGGGGATTACATTTCAAACTGGGTCATCAAGACAGAGAAATGGGACCATTTTATATGCCTAGTACACAAGAGCTGCGATGTTTTCTGCTGTGGTCTTGTAGACAAAATCTCTAATGGTAGTGTTAGTGCCTGGATGGCTAATTCAGAGGTGTCACCTGAGCTCATGGTGTGAATTAGCTGGGTAACCGCTAGGTCAATGCTAGGATTACTTGAAACCTAATGGGTTCCTGGAAAATATGCATTACAAAAAAAAAAAAAAAAAGTCTGCCTTTCATTTACTGGAATCTTTTATCCATGTTAAAATTCAATGTAAAAGTTGTTAACATATTATTTGTATTGCTTATGTGGGCATTTCATATAATATACATTACATTCCTTTTCCATTGCTCCCAATTTCAAATACCTATCCATGTGTCACACTAATTTTTTTTTTCTTTCTTTAAAATACAACAGTTGAAATATGTGTTATTCATGTACTCATTGGTACATGATCTGAGTTTCAGGCCAATTCCCTTAAAGAAAATTGAGTTCATTCTTGCTGCACCCTGGCTCCACCACCAAGAAGAAGCCATCAATCCTAAAGAACTCTACACTTCATCTCCTTGATAACATTTTTTTCTTATATATTTATTTATTATGATTTGTTCACTTTGAATCCTCTCTGCTGCCTCCTCACCTTCTCCTTCCAGTCCCAACTAGCCTCCTCCTTCTTCCACTATGCCCTTTCTCTAGTTCCCTAAAAGGGGATGCCCTCCTTGTCCTTCTATCTGACCCTAGCTTATCAGGTCTCATCAAGGCTGGCTGCATCATCTACCACTGAAGCCTGATGCCCAGGGCATTGTTCTCCTTGTGTCCTCAAATCCCTCTAATTATGGCACTTCCTGACTCCTCTCCTTCAGGTTTCCCAGGGATCTGAGGGGAGGGAGAATTTCATAAGGAAATGCCTTTTAGAGAGCGGTGATTTAAGGTCTGTCTCTACACAATATCAGACTCTGGGTCTCTATACTATTCCATTTATTGTAAAGAGTAGCAACTGTTTAGATGCTAGAACATGGCACTGATCAATCAGTTAAGGACAGAGAACAGCATATTTTAGTAACAACAGCCTGGATTGCTTTAAAATTTACATAAGATGCCCTGCCTCACAAGTCAATTAACTGCCTCCCAGTCCCCTTAGTTGAAGATTGGCTTGGTTAAAATAGATGTCCTATCGGAATTTTATCCTCCACTATTAGGAGACCTCCTAATAAGTGAATGCATACCATATTGTCTTTCTGCATTTTAGTTACTTCACCCAGGATGATATTTCTTGGTTCCATCCATTTGCCTGAAAACATCATGATGTCATTTTCTTTGATGAATAATACTCCATTATTAAAATATTCCACATTTTCCCCAAAGGAAATTGTCAGTCCTGTTCTTGGAAGTGTTTGGGTCTAAGTTCTTTTAGCTTATAAGTCTCTCCATCTTATTCAACTTATTGGTGATTTGAATTCCAATGTCCTCTTGGAGCTCATCTATTTACTTGTTTATTCCCCAGTGAGGAAATGTCTGGAAGTAGTTAGTATTTATGGCCTTGTTACATATTATAATTCCTATTGAGTTATATTATATGAGGGTGTGCTTTTTGGGGGATATGCCAATGAAACTGACCAGACAGAATGGAGTCTCTATCTCTCAGTCTCTGTCACTTTACATCTTTGTTTCTGTTAGTCTCTGTCTCTCTATTACTGAATCTACCTTTCTAGCTCTTTCTATCTCTGTGTCCATCTCTCTGCCTGTTGCTTTTGGTATGAAAAGCTCTCAGTTCTGTTGAAAGAGTAAAACAAAATGACTAGTCACTGACATGACATCCTGGATGGTTTCTGTAAAAATAAAAGCGCATTCCCACTTAAATGCTTTTTGTTCAGAGTTGTCTTGGTCATGGAGAAATTTCACAGTAAGTAATTCACTGACTGAGGACATATCTGTGCATTTAACAAATGGAATCTGTAATAATATGGCAATCACATGTTTAGGACAAGTGACTGTTTTAATGACCACTAAAAGAAAAAAATATGAGACACTTTCCTGAACTAAGAGTCTTGGACATAGGAACAGGCATCTGTGGGTTGTGTGCTTTCAGGTGCCAAGAAATATAGGGCTGCTTAGCCTTTCTCTCTAGCTTGTTGTCCACTTGGCCTTTTTAATAACTGGCTCCTGAAACTCTCACTGGCTTTCACCTGTTTCATGATATCATTTTTTCCTCTCAGCCAGTCAGCACCTGAGAGAATCTTGAGGTTCCCATTGAGATGAATAAGCAAACTTTCCTCAGTGTCCAATATCTCTGATCATGTGCACATGTGACATTTTCTCCTGAAACCCAACATGTCTTTTTCTCATGGCTTTATCCAGATCCCACACCTTTACTCATGTTTACCTCTGTGACAATAGCAGGTAGGAAATGAAACTTAATTTTTTTTTTTAACTGGGCAGCTTTCTAAGTAGGGAAGCTTCAAAGTAAAGTGGTATTAAGGGAGATGTACCAAATGACAAGGTAGTCACCTAGTGTGGTCTTTGTTCTGAAATATCCTAGGTTGTGATTTTGAACTGAGCATTTACTCCCGTCTCCACTAAATGTACCTTCACTTTCTATTGATATAATAGGCTTGGAGGGCCTAGGGTTCCGTCAGGTATTGAGGCTTTAAGAGCAGGTAAAAAAAAAAAAAAGAAGGAAACTGGGTAATTCCTGGGACTATTTTGGCTGAAAAAGAGAAAGATCAGTTAGTGAAAAAGGAGAACTGAGGGTAAGTAAACTATTTGACATCTGGTGTTGTTCTATGCTAGTGTTAGCAACTTTCTATACTCGGAATTGCTTTGGCTAATCTGCTTTCATCTGAAGATGTGTCCTCTTCAGTGGTCAGTGTGGAACCCTCCTGATTCTGAGGTTTACAGTTTAAACTGGGCCTTCAGGACAGTGCAATTGGTCTGTGTTATATGAATAGGAAATAAGAGAAGCCGTGTTACCTGCTGTTGTCCTCCAGACAAACTGTATGAAATCAGTGTTAGTGCAGGATTGGTTGTTAAGATGTGCCACCTGAACTCATTGGATCTCAGGTAGCTGGGTAACCACTAGGTCATTGCTATAGTGGATGGAAACTAATGAAAGAAGTGGGAAATAGTAAGATCTGGAGAGGACAGGAGATTCACAAGGAGTGCTACAGAACCAAAAAAAAAAAAAATCTGAGCACAGGGTTCTTTCTTTAGACTCATACTAATCAAGTACCATGCATGGAAAAAACTTAGAACCCCTGCCCAGATGTAGCCCATGGCAGGTCAGTGTCCAAGGAGGTACCATAGTAATGGGAACAGGGATTGCCTCTGACATGCACTTATTGGCCTGATTTTTGATCACCTTAACAGCCTTAAAAGGCCATAGAGGAATACAATGCAACCACTCCTGATGAAATCTGATAGACTGGCTTCAGAAGGAAGAAGAAGAAGAACTCCCCTTTCAGTGGACTTGAAGAAGAACATGGGAGAAGAAGGGGGAGGGAAGGTGCCTTTGGGAGGGGCAGAGTGGAATTTATGGGAGGGATAAAAAATGAATAAAGAATAATTCATAAAAATATTAAAAAATAATTCCTTTCCTTTGTAGTTATATTATAGGCGGTGTGCTTTGAGGTTCATATGCCAATGAAAGTGACCAGATAGAATAGAATCTGTCTTTCAGTCTCTGTCACTTTGTTTCTTATGGTCTAGGGCTCTATTTCTGAATCTGTCTCTCTATCTCTTTCTCTCTATGTACCTCTCAGTCTCCCTCTCTCTGCCTGTTGCTTGAGATTCAGAATGAAAAGCTCACAGTTCTGCTGAAGGACTTAAACAAGATGACAACTTGCTGATGTGACATCCTGGATGGTTTTTGTAAAAATATAAGCAAGGTTCCAATTAAACACTTTTTACTCGAAGAGGTGCCTCTTACAGACTTTCACCTGTTTCATGACATTATTTTCCCTCTCAGCCAAACAACACCTGAGAGAATGTTGAGGTTTAATGGAGATGAGCAACCAAACTTTCCTCAAAGTCCAATATCTCTGATCCTCTGCATATGTGACTTTTTCTGGTGAATCCCAACAAACCTTTATCTCATCCCTTTACCCATATCTTACACCTTTACTCTTGTTTGCCTCTGTGACAATATCAGGTTGAAAATGAAACTTTTATTTAATTGTAGAGCATCCTATGTAGGGAAGTTTCAACTAGATGTGGGTTTAAGAGGCATATACAGAATGATAAGGTAGTCTCCTTCTGTGGTCTTGGATCTGAAATTTCTAGGTTGTGACTTTGAACTGAGTGGATACTCATGCACTCTTTAAATGTATGGTCGTATTATTATTGATATAATAGGCTAGAGTGTCTAGGCTTCCCTGGTATTTTGAGTCTTTAAGAGCAGGGAAAAAAGAAGGATTCCAGTTAATTCCTGGGACTGGTTTGGGTGAAATAGAGAAAGATCAGCGAGTTTAAACAAGAACTGGGGGGCAATAAACTATTTTACAGCTGGTGCTGTTCCACACTAGTGTTTCAAAACCTCTATGAGCAGTGTTGCCTTGGCTGACCTGGCTGGATCTGCTGCTGTGTCCTCCTAAGTGGTCAGTGAGGATGTTTCTTGGTCCTGGAGTTTACAATTAAAACTGGGCCTACAGGAGAGAATAATGGGTCCATGTTCTATGCCCAGGACACAAGAGTATTATCCACCAACAAACCTCCTAAACATAGTGTTAGTACCAGGACAGCTTGTTCAGAGGTGCCACCTGACCTCATGGGGTCTGAAGTAGCTGAAGTAGCTAGGATACTCGGCTACTTAATGAAATCCTGGAAACCATGGCTTACAAAGAAAAACTCTAATCTTCTTTATCAGAATCCATTCTCCATGTTAAAAGACATTGTAAAAGTTGTCAACATACTGTTTTTACTGATGATGTGGGAATTTCATGTAGCATATATTATACTCCTTCTCCATTGCTCTCAGGTTCAAATTCCTACCCATGTGTCACACTTAAAAAATTGTTTTTCATTTTTAAAATACATCAAGTGAAGTATGTGTTGTTCATCTAATCATTGGAACATGATCAGTGTCTAAGTGCCAATCCCTTAAAGAAAACTGAGTTCATCCTTGCCGCATCCTGGTACCATCCACAAGAAGCCATCAGTCCTGAGGAGCTCTATACTTCATCACCTTGTTCAGTTTTTCTCATGTATTTATTCATTATGGTATGTTCACTTTGTATCTCCTCTGCTGCCCCCTCTCCTTCTCCCTCCAGTCCCACCCACACTACTTCTTCTATTCCTATGCCATTTCTCTAGTTCCATGATATGGAGGTCCTCTTCCCCCTTTTCTCTGATCCTAGCTTATCAGGCCTCATCAAGGCTGGCTCCTTCATGATACTCTGGGGCCTCATTCTCAGGATATTGTTTTCCAGTGACTTCAATTTTCTCTAATTAGGACAATCTTCCTCCCTCCTCTCCTATAAGCTTCCCAGAGCTCTGAGAGGAGGGAGAATTTCATAGAGAAATCCCTTTTAGAGCTGGGTGTTCTAAGGTCTCTCTTTGCATAATATCTGACTGAGGATCTCTATATGTAATTCCATTTGAGGCAGAAGGAAGCATCTCTGTGGATGCAAGATCATGTCACTGATCTATCATTTGGGGGCAGAGAGCAACACATTTTGATAACAACAGCTTGGGTTGTTTGAAAATTTCCCCAGGATGCCCTAGCCCCACAACTCAATTAACTACCACCCAATACCTCTACTGGAAGACTGGCCTGGTCACAATAGGTAGCCTAATGGAACCTTATGCCTTATTATTAGGAGACCTCCTAATAACTGAAAACAAACCATATTTGTGTCTTTGCATTTGAGTTACTTCATCCAGGATGATTTTTCCTTGTTCCATCCATTTGCCTGAAAATGTCACGATGTCATTTTCTAGCTGAATAATACTTTGTTATGTAAATATTCCAAATTTTCCCCAAAGGAGATTATCAGTCCTATTCTTTTGTCATTGGAAGTTGCTGGGCCTTTAATCATTGTATTGAATGAGAAACTTTGAGGATAAATATGTTCTTTTAGCCTGGAAGTCTTTCCATCTTCTTCTACTTCCTGGTGATTTAAATTGCAATGTCCCCTTGAAGCTCATTTATTTTCAAGAGTAGTCCACATCAAGGAAATGTGTGTGAAAGGTTAGATGGTATGGCCTTGTCAGATAATGCAATTCCTATTGGAATTATATTATTGGGTGGAGTGCTTTGAGATGATATGCCAATGAAAGTGACCAGATATAATGGAGTCTCTGTCTCTCAGTCTCTGACACTTTATTTATCTTTGTTTCTGTAGGTCTCGGTCTCTCAACTTCTGAATATGTCTGTCTCACTCTTTCTATTTCAGTCTCCCTCTCTCTGCCCAGTGCTTATGGTTCAGTATGAAAAGTTCTCAGTTCTTCTGAAGGACTAAAACAAGATGAATGCTTGCTGACGTGACATCCTGAATTGTGTCTGTAAAAATATAAGCAAGGTCCCAATTTAACACATTTTGTTCAGGATTTGCCTTGTTCAGGGAACATTTGCACAGTAAGTAATTCACTGGCTGCAGACATATCTATGCTTTTAACAAATAATAATGGAATCTGTAAAAATGTGAAAGTCACATATCAAAGACAGGTGACTTTATTAGTGACCACTTGAAAGAAATATGTAACACTTTTCCTGAACTAAGAGTTTTGGACTCAGGAACTCTCATCTCTGGGTTATGTGCTTTCAGCTGCCCAGATTGAGGAATGTGGGGCTGCTCAGCCTTTCTCTCAAGCAGTGTGTTCACTTAGCCCTTTTAAATACTGGCTCCTTAAACACTGGCTTTCACCTGTTTTATGACATCATTCTTCCTCTCAGCCAATCAGCACCTGAGAGAATCTTGAGCTTTCCATGGAGATGAGTAAACAAACTTTCTGCAATGTCTAGTATCTCTTATCCTGTGTACATGTGACTTTTTCTTCTGAAACCCAACAAGTATTTATCTCATCCCTTTATCCAGATCCCACACCTTTACTTCTGTTTACCCCTGTGACAATGTCAGGTAGGAAATGAAACTTTAATGTTTATTTAATTGGAAAGCTTCCTAAGTAGGGAAGCTTCAAACTGATGTCAGATTAAGGTGAATATACTGAATGACAAGGTTGTTGTCTTGGATCTGAAATTTCCTAGGTTGTGACCTTGCACTGAGCAGTTACTCACATACTCACTAAATGTACCTTCACATTCTTATTGATATAATAGGCTTGCTGGGCCTTGGGTTCCCTGTGATGTTGAGTCATTAAGAGCAGGGAAAAGAGAAGGAAACAACAGTATTCTTGGGACTGTTTTGGCTGAAACAGAGATATATAGGTGATTATAATACACTAACTGAGGAGAAATCAACTACTTGAGAGCTAGTGATGTTCCACACCACTGTTGGCAACCCTCTATGAGCAAGGCTGCCTTGGGTGACCTGGTTGGATGTGCAGCTCTGTCATAGTCAGTAATCAATGAGGAACCCTCCTCATCCTGAGGTTTATAGTTAAAACTGGTAATTCAGGACAGAGAAATGGGTATGAGTTATATGCCTAGAACACAAGGGCAGCTGTGACCTCCAACAAACACTCTAAACATAGTGTTAGTAACAGAACTTCTTTTCAGAGGTGCCATCTGAGCTCATGGGGACTGAAGTAGCTGTGTAACCACTAATTCATGGTTCGGATTCTCTGCTACATAATGAGTTCTTGGAAAGCATGTCTTATAAAGAAAAACTGCACTCCATTAGCAGAATCTTTTCTTCATGTTAAAACTTACTGTAAAAGTTGTCAACATATAATTTTTATTGATTATGTGGGAATTCCTTATAACATACATTAAACTCCTTTTCCATTACTCCCAGGTTCAAATTCCTACCCATGTGTCAGACTGTATATATATATATATATATATATATATATATATATATATGATTTAAAAAAAGCATATATGTCTTTCTACATTTTAGTTACTTCACATTCACATAGGATGACCTTTCTTGCTTGCATCCATTTGCCTAAAAATGACATGATGTCATTTTCTTAACTGAATAATCCTCCCTTATGGAAATATTCCACATTTTATCCCAAAGGATATTGTCAGTCCTGTTATTTATAATTTTGAAGTTTCTGGGACTTTAATTATGGTATTGATGGACAAAAATATTCTTTTAGTTTACAAATCCCTCCATTTTCTTCAACTTTCTGGTGATTTGTATTGCAATATCCCCTTGAAGCTCATCTATCTACATGTGGAATCCCCAGTGACAACAAGTCTGGGAAGGGTTAGGAGTTATGGCCTTGTCATATAATACAATTCCTATTGGAGTTATATTATAGGAGGGTTTGCTTTGAGGTTGATATGCCAAAGAAAGTGAGCAGACAGAATGGAGTCTGTGTCTCTTGGTCTCTGTCAATTTAGGTCTTTGTTTCTGTTGGTCTCTGTCTCTCTATTTCTGAATCTGTTGCTCTAGCTCTTTCTGTGTTTCTCTCAGTCTCCTTTCCTCTGCCTGCTATTTGTGTTTCAGTATGAAAAGCTCTCAGTTCTATTGAAGTACTACAACATCATCTTTCTCTGCAGCCTGATTTTCAAGGCATGGTTCTCCTTGTGTCCTCAATTCCCTCTAATTTTGACACTTTTCCTGCCTCCCCTCCTGCAGGCTTCCAACAGCTCTGAGGGGAGGGAGAATTTCATAGAAAAATCCCATTTAGAGCTGGGTGTTTCAAGGTCTTTCTCTGCATAATATCGCACTGTGGTCTCTGAATGCAATCCCATTTGATGCTGATAGAGGCAAATCTGTGGATAGAAGAATATGGCACTGATCTATCATTTGAGAACAGCATATTTTAAGAACAACTGCCTAGGTTCATGAACATTTCTGTAGGATGCTTTGGCCCAACTACTCAAGCAATTATCACCCAATATCCCTAGTATAATAACACTGGTTTGGTCATAATAGATTGCCTATTGGAATTTTATCTCCAACTATTAGGACACCTCCTAATAAGTGAATACATACTATATTGTCTTTCTGCATATTTTTTACTTAACCAGGATGATTTTTCCTTGTTCCATCCATTTGCCTTAAAATATTATGATGAGAGTTTCTTAGCTGAGTAATTCTCTGTTATGGAAATATTCCACATTTCCCCTAAAGGAGATTGTCAGTCTTATTCTTTAGTACTTGGCAGTTGCTGGGACTTTAGTCATTGTATTGAATGACAAACTTTCAGGATAACTATTCTGTTATCTGTTATAACTGTTCATTTAGCCTAGAAGTCCCTCAATCTTCTTCCACTTCCTGGTGATTTGAATTGCAATGCCTTCTTGAAGCCCATCTATTTACAACGTTGAATCCCAGGCGAAAAAAATGTCTGAGAAGAGATATGGAGGTATGGCCTTATTAGATAATATAATTCCTTTTGTAGTTATAGTACAGGAAGGTGTGCTTTGAGGTTGATATGCTAGTGAAAGTGACCAGACAGAATGGAGTTTCTGTCTCTTGGTCTCTGTTACATTATATCTTAATTTCTGTCTGTCTCAGTCTCTCTATTTCTGAATCTGTCTCTCTAGCTCTTACCCCTTCTGCCTGCCACTTCTTGTTTAGTATGAAAAGCTCTCAGTTGTGCTGAAGGACTACAAGATGACTGCTTGCTGACTTGAGAATTTGGATGTCTTTGTAAAAATATAAGCTAGGTCCCAATTAAGTGATTTTGTTTAAAGAGTTTCCTTGGTCAAAGTGCATTTTCCCATTAAGTAGTTCAGTGACTAAGGACATATCTGTGCATTTAACAAATAACATTGGAATATTTGATAATGTGAAAATCATGTGTCACTATAATAATCCTTTATGGCAATATTCCCCAAAGGAAATTGCCAGGCCTGTTCTTTAAACTTGGAAATTGGCTGGGAATTTAATCATTTTAACAAAAGAGAAACTATCAGGAAAACTGTGTTCTGGTAGCCTAGAAGTCCCTCTACCTTCTTCCACTTCCTGGTAAATTGAAATGCAATGTTCCCTGGAAGCTCATCTATTTATATGTTTAGTCCCTAGTGAGGAAATCAGGGATTTATAATAGGTATGGCCTTGTTAGATAATATAATTTCTATTGAAGTTATATAATTGGAAGTAGTTCTTTGTGTTTGATATTCCAATGAAAGTGACCAGAGAGAATGGAGTCTCTTGCTCTCAGTCTCTGTCATTTAATAAATGTATTTCTATCAGTCTTGGAGTCTCTATTTCTGAAACTGTCTCTATAGATCTTTCTCTGAAATTGTCTTTCTCTTTTTGCTTCCCACATATTGTTCAGTATGAAAAGCTTTCAGTTCTGTTGGAAGACTACAACAAGATAGACTACTTGCTGAAGTGAAGTCCTGGATTGTCTCTGTAATAATATAAACAAGGTCCCAATAATTGCTTTTTGTTCAAAGAGTTGCCTTGGTCAGGAAGTATTATACCATTGTGATATGATAATACTCATGTGATGTCAGAATTTCATTGTGATGTCATAATTGCATTGTTATGTTTTATTATTGTGATGTTATAATTCCATTGTGATATCATGCCATATGATGACATAATAAGAGATGTCTTAATAGTATTGTGAAGTCATAATAGCACTGAGATGTCATGACATCATTGAGATGACATGACACTATTGAGATGTAATAAAGGAATAGTGATGTCATGATAAAATTGTGATATAATATATTTGAGATGTCATAAAGGTATTGTGATGTCATATCATTGTGTTGTCATGATACCATTTATATGTCATACCATTGTGATGTCAAAATAACATTGTGATGTCATAATAGCATTGTACAATCCTAATACCATTGGGATGTCATACCATTGTGAAGATATAATACCATTTTTATGTCATAATACCATTGTGATATCATACCACAAACATGTTGAAATAGCTTTGGTATGTCATAAGACAATTGTGAAGTCATAATAGCATTTTGAATTTATAATGCCATTGTGCTGTAAGACCACAATCATGTCATAATAGCATTTCGATGTTATACTATTGTGATATCATAATAGCATTTTTGTGTCATAATAACATTATGATGCCGTCATATCATTGTGAAGTCATACTAACATTGCAATGTCATAATAGCACTAATAAAGACCTTTGTGATGACATACCATTATCATGTCATTATATCATTGTGATGTCATAATAGCATTAAGATGTCACATGAATACTGAGAAGTCATAATGCCATTTTCAAATAATAATACTTTTGTAATATCATTCTGATGACATCCTGATGTCATTATACTTTGTGAAGTCATAAACCATTGTGATGTCATAATATCACTGTGATGTAATAATACAATTGTGATGTCAAAATTCCATTCTGCTCTCATACCAGATGATTGTGTTAATGACCTCTTGAAAGAAATATGTGGCACTATTCCTGAAATAAGAGTCTTGGACAGGAACTGTCATTTCTGGGTTGTGTGCTATCAGATGCCCAGATTGAGGCATGAAAGGCTGTTCATAATTTCTCTCAAGCAAGCTGTGTCCTACAGAGTGGTCAGTTAGGAACTCTCCTGGGATTACTGTTATGCCAGGGCCTTCAGGACTGAGAAATGGGTTTGTACTACATGCCTAGGATCCAAGAGCAGCTGTGTTTCCTTCAGTGGTGATCCAGACAAACTCTCTACACGTAGTGTTAATGCCAAATTCTGCTGAACCTTTTCTCCATTTTCACAGTCATAGTATGTTTTCAACATATT